>NC_049170.1:13524962-13848321 GCF_009769625.2 Cygnus olor | reverse complement strand
AAAAAAAAAGAGAGAGAGAGAGAAACTGTAAGTGTTCCCTTTACTCAGGAGAATCTCATACTGATCTCACACAGAGATATTTCTGGCATATGTAGATTCTGGGATGAATGTCTCATAGCAAATCTTGATCCTTAACTACTTGCTGAAATCCAAACCACACAGGATGCACATTTCTTTTTAAGGTTTTAGTGTCTGACATCTTTGCTTTTGCATGTTACACACTAAACACTCAATGAACATTTTCTGCATACGACTGTACTGGGTGTGGTTGGGATGGAGTTAACTTTCCCTGCAGCAGCCCATACAATCAGTGGTGTTTCTCCAGTTTAAATGTATCCACAGTTAGATACATTCATATTCTCTTAATAACTTTATCAAAAATACTATATCTGTATTTGAATAATTAATGCATGTGGACACAGTCAAGTGCTGGCTGACAATATTGTTATGCAATAGGTTGCAAAAAAAAATGATAAAAATGTAAATATTTTCTCAGTTGGCAGTCATGTTACTACCATGCCCAATGTTACAAATCTTTTAGGTCAAAGAGATTGGAGTCAAAGCAAAGGTGCAGATAGTTGTTAAACTAATGTCCCTTTTTCATCAATGTATATAAGTAATGCCATGGTAAAATGTCAGGAAAAGCAAAACAAAATAAAACAAAACAAAACAAAAACCCAACCTGCTTATATTCTGAGCTGAAGTACTAATTAAATGCAAACTGGAAGTTCTCACCCATTTCATCAGTAATGACAGAAGGATCATCTGGTAATCTTCATTATTTGGAAAGTGACTATGACTTCTCTCAGAAGCATATGATGACTAAGCAGACCAAGATTTATGTCACACTTTCTTTATAGTAAGTGTAATATATACAGGGAGTACATTAATGCCTTAATAATGTCTTATTACCTTGCTTAATGGGTGCTATACTCTTTGCAAAAAGGAAAAATGAAAAATAAAAAAAAAAAGTTTATACCAAATAACAATTTTTATTTGTCAGTTTCATCACACATGAACTCTGTGAGAATTCTATCTTCAGATGGGGTACTCAACAATCAGAACATCATGAAACCTGAGCTTTCATGCATATAGCAAATTGGATTGAATGGAAGAATTCAGCCAACAGTTAATCCCAACAGGTATCAAATAGTTCTGGAAGCTTATGGGAGTTCCTTTAACTTTTCTGTTTAGCAAAGCAAGAGCTTAGTTTTTCCCATACTACAAGTCTCATTTCCATCTTTGACTAGAAATTAAATGCACAGATATAATAAGGATGTTTTTCAATATTTCTAACTCAGTTGGAAATGACAAATTCACAAGTTGTTCCTGGAATGTTCTTATCATGATTTACAGACTCAAGTGTTTTGGTAAATATCTTTAAAAAAGATATAGGACATACCCAACAATCTGAAACTGTTTTCACAAAGTCAGCCTTAGGAAGTTTCCTTTATAAAGATTCATGCTTATCTTAAGAGAATAGCTCATATATGCATAGCAGTTTAAATAATGCAATTTTCCACACATACCCCAAAAACTGACCTTTGTGAATACTTTGGATATTTGGTTCCACAGTCCAAGTAGGCACTAAATACCCACATGCTTTGGAGTAACTGGCCCCACAGTAGTCCATTAATTACTTTTACCCTTAATTATCTTGCAAAGTTATCAAACAAAAAGTTTATTTGAGTGGGGCTAAAGTAAGTTTTCAATAAACTTTTCATATTTTTACCTGGTACATTTTTCCACCCCTTTCTCATTAATTGTATTAGCTTCTGTAGTTAGTGTGAATTTTAAGGAAGACGCTAGACCCTATTCTTCACTCCTGCAGAAGTTAAACCACAGGAAAACCTATCAAGTGTTGGATTCTGAGGGCATTAGTGTTAATGCTAAGGACTAAGTAAAGCAAGAAACATGCTGAGCCCAATGAAAACACCAATTACTTCAACCAATAATATAAGTAAAACAGTTTGTGGGAGGTGAATGGATCATTGTTGAAATCATAATGACAGTGAAGGGAAGTGGAAAAAAAAAAAGCCTGTCTTGGGATGGTTTACCTCTAAGTAAATAGTTTGCTCAAATAGTTTGCTCTTCGCATTTCTTGGATTTCTGCTGACATCTATGTTGCAATCTAAAGCTGAATAAATAAGATCAACAGCAAGAATTGCTTGATGATTAGAAACTATGTTTCAGAAACTTATTAATAATAACATTGTTGAAAGGCTCTTTGATCAAAGCTTTGGGACTACAGAAAATTCCTTTATCAGAGGTGAAAAGAAAAAAAAAAAAAGAAAAACAGAAGCGAATTTTCCATTATAAAATATTAATTTTTTTTTTATATCATCATTGCTGAATTTCACCCACAGTTACATGCATGTTGCATCTCCTCTAATCTAGCAGTGCAAAATCTGACATTAGTTATGCTTCTGTGGATCAAGGAAACGTCCATGTCTTCCCTTCCTCTGTCTTTTTATTCACAGTTTTACTAAGTCTGAGACCACTCAGCGTTCATTACCAGGCAACACAATGACTTTCTCAACTTTTGTTGAAAACTGATTTTTCTCTCCTTTTCCCCTGTTAACCATCTACTTGAATACTGCTAGAGTACATACTTTCAGTCAGGGTGTGATTTCAGCATGTGTTCCTTAGACTTGCCCTCCACATTTCTAGTGATTAGTTTCAGAGGGCTATTGTGTTTACCTAGGAGAGACATGCAGTCATCAGGACTTTCCATCTCATGTTTTCCACTTGTTCTTCCCCTTTCCTCTTTTAACTCATCCCAAATCTCTGTGCTATGGTCTTAGTATGTATTCTGTCATTTTATTTCTACCTTGTTCACCTTTCTTCAAATACAACAGTCCTGTAAATAATTTTCTGTAGATCCTTAAGTAACACACCGGGAATCACCACTCTTTTAAGAATCAGCCCTTCTATTTAAACTAATGTCTAACAGTAAAAGCACAATAGAGTGAAATGTGGAGAGAAACTAGGATGTGAAAATGAATGCCATATTTGGCACAAAGGGAAAATGAGAGGCATAGCAGTGTGCTAAACAGCAGATAAATCTGTTTTCTATCTGTTTGCATTCAGAGAGCAAACGTATGACTTCATAGCAATGTCTTCCTTCAAGAAAACAAAACAAAACAAAACAATTCTTAATATTTATTAAGAACACTTCACTGGAGTCTAGAAATCCAGGTGAGCCCTGGCTCCCAAAGGCATGGGCTCTATTCCAACAATAGCCTTGGTAAATTTCAGTATATATTTACCAGGGGTGGAGGGTGGGGGTTGGCAAACACTGTAGACTTCTGTGTGTCTTTTTTTTTTTGGTGTGTTTCAGTGGTGAAACCTATCAGTACTATGCTGATTATTTTGTCATTTACCTAAAGGAACATAAGTGTTTGTCTAATCCCCATGTTCGCCATCAGTTTATGTGTGTTGCTCCTACCACAGAAAGGATCAATAAATGAAAATGAGGCTGGCACTGATCTTGATTGCATCTGTATGAAGCTGGGGGAGAGTCTTTTTGTTTCTGAGTTTCTAGCTCCATGTGACATGAGTATAGCCTGGAGTTCAGTCTTCTGGGAATGCTTGACATGAAATATTAGTATACAACATGCATTCTTTTTTTTTTTTTTTCCTCATTGCAATATATGAAGGTTAGCATTACTTTTAAGCAGAAATAACAATTTTGGAAGGTGGAGGTATGTTTTACAGGCTGAATCCTGTAAATCTCCCCTTTGTTTGGTATGCCTCTGGACATAGAATACAAACTTGGCTGTCTTAAAATTATCACTAGACCCCTGCATTGGAATGTTCTTCAGGCACACAAACATGCCTTTTGCAGCAGCCCATAGCACTTTCCTCCAACTTATTTGATTTTAAATGCTAAAAATCTAAAGAGAGCCCCCTTTTAGTTGTAAACCCATCTCAGGCCCATATTGTGTTTCTGCCTTAGGAGGTGATTCTGAGAGGGACTAATTAAAAGTCCAATGAATGTGTGAGGGTTAAACTCACAGGCTCTGCTCATTAACAGTCACTCACCTAAGAATATTTTGAGACTTCTTTTCTGTGATGGGAAAGAAAGGAGTAAGACTAGACAACACTTAAAAAACTCACATTTATTATACAAACACACATTTCTGTTGTATTACTAGGCCTGCAGTGGTGACAATACCTAATTTAACAAGAAGATTCCTCCCCTTCCACAGTGTTTCTTCTTGGAAAAATAACAAAAGAAAACAAACAAAAAAATCACTAATGAACACCCCTTCCCCCCAAGAAATAAGGAAATCAGAACCATTTTGTTAATTGTCTTTTTCCTGCTGTTTCCATGGTAATACTGGCTACTAGACTTCACTGCAGTGACAGTCCAACAATTCACACACTACACCCTTTCAGGCACAATGAATGGCTGTGAAAGAGGCAGAACAGGCACTATTCAGGAAACATGTGATATCTACTCAATGCACTACCTTTCATCCACATTTTCCAAATTGCAGTTAATTTAATTCTAACAAATGGCTAAGGGGTACAAATGAGGATTAAAAGGAAAAGAACATCTTGAGCTCTAATGGGGACGGTTTGTGTGAAGAACAATATAGCACTTTCTTCTGATGCCAAGGCTGCTGAATTGAAAGATGCACTTTCTCTCTTCTTCTGAGGCCTTAATTTATACTCTATATCAATAGTGAAATAAACATGGCAGATTTTTTTTTTTTTCTGATAAATTATGTAGGTTTTGGCTTTCCATTTTGAAACATTTTTGTTACATGAAGGTGTAATTTTGATTTTCTTCAAACTAAGAAGAAACCTCCTATATTTTTTTCAAGTAAGACAGCTTTCTTGACTGGGCCTCTCATTCAATCAATTAGTTTTTTTATTCTATGTCTCTGAAGTTATTGTTTTAAGTCCCATAGAAAAAGCCATGACAAATACCTTCAGGTCACCTTAAGAAACAACAATGGACCTTTTGAGAATGTCAGTGCCCGGAAGGAAATTATTATTCACATTAGATTTAATGACAGTGAGACCTTTTTTTCATGTGATTCTTTTTATTTTGATATGTAAAGGGTATTATCTTTGCTTAAAATTGATCAAGTGAACATCTTGAATTTTGCCATATTCAGTTAAGAATGAGGCAAGAGACTTAAAAACTTTCTATAATTGGTAATTTATTGCATGACATCATAAGCATGAACAATGTGTCAAATCTGCTAAGGATTTCACTTTCTGTGCCACATGGAATTTGTATTGAGAATACAGACACTGTAAAAGGAGATACTGAAAGTAACAAAATAGCTTTAAAGCTAAATTGCTTTTCAGTGATTATTCCCTTTTCTATCTTAAAATTTGAGAATGATAAAAAAAGCAGTCTACATAAAATATTTCTTACTCAGGAGACATTCTTTGTTGCAGCCATGTTTTTTCCAACTAATGTATGCAGAACAGTGTTTTAGATGTGATTACTATCAATATCAATTTTACTATACTTATTTATTCTCGATTTATGCACACTTTTTTATTTTTAAGAATTTTACACAGTGACCAGACATGTCATTCTTTATCTGTGAGAAACAGCATTTGATATTGTATAGCCAAAGACAAAAGGACAAAAAGCTTGTGAACAACTTTTCAAGTTTTGAAGATAAGTACATTTTGACTTGCAAATGTTTTCTATTGCTATGTTAAAGTGATCTGACTTACAAAAGTAAAAACAACAACAAAAACAACCCAACATTTCACTTGAATGTTTAAAATAAAATTTTCATGTGGGATCACCTTTGCTTGCTAAGACCTCACAGAGAGCAGCACTGTTTTTTGATGTACTTAATATGACACAAATATATCCTATTATCTGAATGTAAAGAAACTTGATGACTTTTAATGGTTAACTGTGAGTGCAGAGTAGTTTTTAAAATCTAGCTGCCAAATGTATATACATATATATATATTTGTACCAGGAACAGACTTTAATAGAAGCATAACATTTTAAAAATCATGCAAAAATCTATTTTTGGTAATAGGTTTGTGATAAGCACTCAAGCTATTAAATAATTATATTTTTCTTCTTTTGATATCACTATAGCATTGGATTATGGGTGATAGCGTTATGTGAGTTTGGTTACCAAAGAAATGTTTTCAGAGCCTAGCTTTTTTTTTTTTTTTTTTAATTGACACTAGTTAGGTGGATTGATTAATCACCCTTCAAATAATAAACCAGTGGTATGTTGAAATTTCTCAGGTAGTACAGCATTGCTGATTTTAACACAGGATAAAAGTTTTCAAAAATATCACTTTTCTTTGCAACTCTCAAACACTTAGTCTTTTAAGGGGTGTTAGCATACATAAATGCCTCCTATGGTTTGGGAAACTTTAATCAGTTCAATCAAAAATCTCCCTCAGAAAAGCAATACTACCTTTCTGCTTTCCAGTTTGCACTGCTTTTGGTTTGCTATTCTCAAGCATTCAAAACATGAGAGCAAGTGGAAGTAAAGATAGAATTGCACATTTCTCTTAATAAAACAAGGGCAAATTTTGTCTGGACAAAGGTACCGAAAACGGTAGCACAGTCCCATGCGTGCATATATTATTCTCTATGCCAGAAAGTGACTGTTATGCCTATCTGGCCTTTTTATGTTATGCCTATCTGGGCCTTTTTAGATCATGCAATCAGGATTTTACCATATATTTGCTGGAAAAGTATGGAGCATGACAGATAACCAGTCAGATCCTTGAGGCCTAACACTGTTAGCATAATCTGGGTAAATGTCTAGTCACAAGGTTGTGTAAATATGGTCTTTTGGAAGGATGATGTTATTGTAGTTAAATATGGAAACAGTTGTCTCTAAATTTCCTATGAAAGTCTACTCTGTCTGAACAGCTAATAGTAAGTACTTCCTCATGGTTAACCTTCCTCACCCACGTGCCTCTGGTACCCATGGTTGATTTAATTATGCCATGGCTTTGCTTAGGTGTCTTCACTGCACAATCCTGTGAAAGGAGAATACTAAAGATATTTTCTGAAGTTTTCAGCTTCTTATTCAATAAAATGCTAAACATCAGAGTAAAATTCAAACATTTTTTTTTCCCCTTTCTCTGTCATTTTACCATCTCCAAATACTGCCTATGAAAAGCAAAAAATGTATATCCTTCCTACAGAGCTGGGTTTGGTCTCTTCAAGCTATCCAAATCTTTAAAATTAGGGGTCTTTGAAAGAACGGTTGGTTAAATTAGTAGAGAAACCTCAAAAGTCGCCAAATATTACCAGGCTTTTGATTTTCATTGACAAAAGAATCTCAAAGAATTATATGTTCCTATATGATATGTTACAAAATGTTTTATGATATGGAGTTTCATCAAACATGAAGAAGTCTTCGAAGAAGTCTTTTTTTTTTTTCTTTTTTTTTTCTCCCTGCTGGAAATACCTGAGAAGGTAAAAATGGGAGAACTTAGAACTATGTTGTCTTTAGCAGACAATGCTGTAGCTGTTTCTCCAGCACATTTCAATTTTCATAAGGGGAAAAAAAAAAAAAAAAAAATAAAAGGAAAAGAATCCTAGCAAAATAACAAATCAAGGAATAGCATATCTACTAAAAATAACACAGACAACTAAGGTGATTGCCTGGAATCCTATCTATAAACCCTCTGTGCTTTTGCTATATTACACTAAAATCATTCAAACATATTTGCACGCCAATAAAACAATAAACAAACTAAGATTTCATGCCTCTGGCAAGGTCCGGTATTCTAATTTAACTCTAAATTTTCCCATTCAGGCCTCAGTAAGTTATACTAGAACAACCTAAGTTGCCTGACCCTAGGCCTGGTTTCTGTTTTTTCACTTCCACTCTGACTTGTTTACTCTTGACAGAATGACAGACACACCTACCTCGATAGGTCACAGTTACATCAGAGCAGTGATCAGCCTGCCAGGAATACTGTCACTGTAACCAACACATTCATTGGTGAGTTACATACTATTCATGTGAGAGAGATTGGGCCAACTGCACAGCTGGTGTAAATCAGTGTAGTGGAGCAATATTGATTTACAGCAGCTGAGAAGCTGACGCTTATCATCCCCTAGCCAAAACAACTCCAGTCACCTAGTGATTCCAGTATCTCTTTCCAAATGTGTATTCCCATGCAGAATGAAAGCCTGCTGTCAGATCATCCTGAAGGCATAGTTAATAGTTTGTTGAATGTTCCTGTTCCTGGAGTATCTTCTCTTCATTTGCAAAATAGTCTGTTACATTAAAGTAAGGAGGTCTGATTTATTTCTAAATACAGAAGCATTTGTAGAGCAAAGATGACTTGAGTGATTAAGGAATCTATTTTTAGTGTTATTTTTAACAGGAAAGCCACAAGAAAGAAAAAAATGTTTATTTCTTCTCTTCTCCCCTTTTCTTTGGGCACACATAGATTTGGACACGTAGATTGAGGGATATTTTCCTTCCAAGCCTTCTATCATTCTCAGAGGTTTTTTTTTTTTTTTTTTTTTTTTCCTGACTGACCTAAGCCTCATCCTGGTTCTAATATAAAACAGCTGAAACTTCTACTCTGAAGAAAAAAATAGCAACAAGGCAGAAGATATTGTCATTAGACACATATTTGCGGCTTGTAAAGTAGATATATAGCTCCCTGAGCCCACTTTAAAACCAAGGCCAAGATCTGACCTCAGTACTTTCCTCTCTGAGCACATGCTTAGCTATGAATTCTCTTGTCACTTAAGAAAGGAGCCCTTGAGTTTATTTTTTTTCTCCTTCCTCTGCCCTAATAATATATGTTCCTGTAAAAGGGGAGGAAAATAAAATAAAAATGATATCCATATTATTTTCCTCTACTGTCCCTAGGAACATAAGAATTCATGAGATAATTTGTATTTAAAGACTAAAGCCATCACTTTCCAATACATTGAATTATTTTTCCAGAAGATTGCAATTGAATCCTGTGCCATTTCTAGTAGATAGTTTTTCAAATGCAATGTTTTAATTTTGGAGGTAAGTATGCCCATTTTGAGTCCTCAGATCAAGACTGTAAGCCTGCTGTAAATCATCAAAAAGAGGTAGAGAGAAGAGCCAAACTGACTTCGCTGACTCCTCTGCTTGTTCCCTGTGCTACACAGAACCAGTGAGGAATATGTGCAAGAAGTTCAGGGACCACAAGAGGACTGTGGTTGTGCATCTATGTGGATAGGCTATTTCAGCTTTATAAAGATCTACCAGCTTTATACTTTGTGTACAGAATCCAGTAGGTTCTCTATTCAGAACCTTCACATGACTTCTCAGACTCTGAGTCACCACGAGGAATGACACACCACTGGTAGACCTTATTCATTAACTTTTTACCCACTACAGCTGTGTAAAACATTTACAGTGGAACAAGAAACCACCCATGACTCTTCTGGTTTCAGGTTTCCCTATAAATTCAAAACTTAAGTGAAGGTCATTGTGAATCTCTAATGTTTGTGAATCATTTGAGAAAAATAGGCTGAGTTTCAAAGACCTTCAGTATGGGAAATGCATGGCTTTTGAAATGATAACTAATGATATATGAATACTAGTTCTGACCAATTCTGATTTTTCAATTTGTGTTACTCTGGAGTTCGATATTTGGTATAACAGATATAAGCACACAGACCCTAGTTTAGAGAGAGTGTAGCTGTAAAGAGAATAGCTGTAAAGTGAATATATTAGCTCTAACACAATAGCCATTTCAATAAAGAAAGGGAACCTCAACAGGAAGCTAAGATGCAAAACTTCTAATCTAGATCTATGAAGGACTAGGAAAAATCATCCAAAAGTAGATATAGAGAGCAGATCTGATACAGTGATGGAAGCATGAAATGGAATTGAAAGGATACTATCATGAAGAGAAGCAGAAAGACTCAGATGAGACAGAAATATTAAATACATTTAATTTAATAAACATAGACAGCTCTGTAGTCAGCAGCAGAGACAAGGGTGAGCCAAAGTAGTTCATTAGTAATAATGAATATCTCATTTTTATATTACAGACCCTCTCAGAAAACTTTATATGAAAGCATGAGCATTTTTTTTGTAGCATAAGAGAATTTACTCATCATTTCTTGTAACATGCAAAGAAGCTATTCCCATTGTGAATGTGGTGGTGGTGAAAACACTTAGGCGTAAGATACAAGGATGCTGCTTATAGGACTGAGAGTCTGATTGTCCTGGTAAAACCATGTGATAGATACATCAGTGTCAGAGACTATTTATAAAGATCAGGGTTGATGCCAGTCTAATTTTTCAACCAATGCAGGGTATACCTTAGTCTTCAGAATAAGGACAACAACTTCCTGTAATGGGTTTTTAGGGAGGATATTATAATGAACAGCAGGACATAATTTGTTGAATGTTGATCTCATTACAGGGTTACAGCTTAACTTGTGTTATAAAAAAGACTTTTAAAGAATCACGGAATCACAGAATGGTTGAGGTTGGATGGATCTCCAGAGATCATCTAGTCCAACCCCTCTGATCAAACAGGGTCACCTAGAGCATCACAACAGCTGTATCAAAGACTAGGAAATTGCAGCTTCCTTTGTTGATTTATGGACAAGGGATCCTTATACATCTCTTGGACCTGGAAATCTGTCCAGACCAGCATAAATTGTCTGAATGGCTCTGGTTGGGACAGCATGTGACAGTTTCACTGGAGCTCCTTGAAGGTACATGAAATTCATCAAAATCTTAAGACTTCAGTCATATAATGTTTTGTCGGCCACCAATAGAAAAAATAGAGTAGTCACTTTGCAAGATATGTTCACATGCTCAATATATTGGGATTCCCTAACAACAAGTCACATATTTAGATTAAGAGCAGTCTATCAAGTCTGAGCTAAATGAATCCTGAGCAAAGTGGGGTTGCTTTGGTGCATGGAGTGGTCCAAGAGAATCCTGACTGCTTTGGATTATCTGCAAGCAGCAAACTATTGCTGCTTTTCCAAACTATTGAGTATGAGACTTAGGTTACACACTTGTGAGGGGACAATTTCCACAAACTATAGTTAAAATACTTTAGAAATAGTAGTTTTTGCAAATATTTCTGATTCAAAATAAATTATGATGTACTCTTGTACTTTGAATGTTGGTGATGGCCAAATGTCAAGCATGGTAGATATTATTATTTATTCCCCCCCCCCACCCCCCCCCCCCGACATTCTGTAGTAACAAATCTTTATTTTCCTCTTTATGTCATCATGTAAAGTTGAAAGTGATCATGAGACTCTGAACTGTAGTTTGGGTAAGTATCCATGTGACTTGCTGTAGGGTCTGCTTTCTCCTTCACTATCACCTACAGCAGAACATATAAACCACCAAATACTGACAAATAAATAGAGGTTTAATAAATTCATTAAACCTATTTCATTAGGCTATGATATATTTGTAGGTTTACAGGCTAGCTATGCTATGTTATAGCTTATGAAGTATCAATAAAATAAAGAGAATACTAGGATTAGGACAGGAAAACACAGATATCTTGGTCAGATTCTGCATTCCTCTCAATTTTTGTATTAGAAAACACTCATCATTTTGGTACCTTTGTTTGCAAGGAAGCGATGGAGGCGGCAGAAGGCCGGGAGAGAGCTGTGCTGCCCGCGCAGGACAGTTCGAGAGTGACACCACGTGGAGCCGGTGGGAGCGGCCCCTAAGGCTCAGCTAGAGGAAGGAACTGAGGCTGAGCACTGCTACAGCCTGGAAAGAAATTAAAACAGGCAGATGGGGAAGTAGTCCTTTGTGTTTAATCCAGGATTAGGAAAAAAAAAAAAAAATCCTATCCGCTTTCACTTATGCATTTATTTTTAGGCATTTGCTACACTGCTAGGTGCAGCTTGCACCTAAAAAAGACACCTGTTCCTCTCTCCATTTCTGTCATTATTTTCCTCCACCCCTCAAACTGGCAGAATGAAGTGTGAACAGGGGACCCAGTTTTCAGCTTCAAGTCCCACACAGCTGGAATGCAGTGGCTCTGCATCCTCTGGTTCAGGACAGCTCTGTCCCCAAAATAGGCCCTTCAACCATTTGAGTTGGCCACAGCAGTCCCAACAGTGGGAGGATCTGTGGGAAGCTGTACTTTTCACTCTGTCCTGTTTTCTCAGGAGCTCTAATGTTCTGCTTGCATTGTGAGGAACCAGCCATACCAACTTTAAAGGCCTCAAGGTCTTCCTGTGAGAGATATGTTAAAACTATTACAGAACTTGAACTGAGCTCTGCATATTTTATACTTTTCTGTAGCACCTAAGAGTATTACAGCAGCTCAAAATCTCTACAAGATAGAGAAATCACTAAATAATTCTGTTGTACATGCACCTTGGCTTATTTTTCTGGAGTCTCTGACTACTGACATATTAGAAAATTTAACACCAATTCACAAGCTTATCCTGTACTTTCTACCTTTTGCAGAATTACCTGTCTCACATAAGTTGCATATACATCATTATAATCAATCTGTCACATCTCCCAGAATCTTCCTTTTTTTCATCACTTTTTACCAGACAACACAATAACACACCCAGGCACAATTCAATTCCTCAACAGAAACAAGTTGTATAAGTTTATTGCTGCAGTAAAAATAAGTGTAAATCAGAAGACCAGCTTGATTTTACTGTTTTTCATACTGAAAATTATCTTGAAAGCCACTGTCTCAGTTGTTTCCATGACCATGGGAAACTTGCCAAATACTATACTGACTCTCCATTATCATTTGCATACATTAAAAAATATAGGGCAAAATCCTTCACTATGGAATAGAAACTGTGCCCATATACATCTCAAAGCAGACTTGAGAGAAAGGATTTGGTACACTCTTATCTTCTTTAACAGTTCTCCTAGAAGTAAATGTTCCTCTTGAACTGAAAAATGTTTTTTTTTTGCATAAACATCTAGTGTTTGAAAAACTTACACTGTAAATATTGAAAACCAAATGACGACTTTAGAATTCCATCGAAAATTTCACATCTATAAAAGAATAGTTTTTCTTTTAATTTCTTTGAGAAAAAAGGTCAAAACCCTCACCATCTGAACATTCTATGACTGTCTTGATACAGAAACCTCGGTGGCTGTCTTTCAGTGTTTAATGATAAGTTTTGTGTAAAATAAGATTTTATTTATTTATTTATTTATTCTAAGCCTTCTAAGTTATGTACAAATAAAAGACGAGTGTTCTCTTGTTTTAAGCAATGAGGTGCTCAGCTGATTTATTAAACAAACCAGTATGTATTGCTGTTAACTATTCTGGTTTTGTCATGAGTTTATAATACCACCCTTAAGCAATTTGTTCTTGGAACTGTGTAAATTCAGGACACTCTGGACTGTTTTAAGCAAACACATTATGTTTTAGACATCATGCAAGTGTAAATTTTTGTGAACATAAACTAAATTTATCTCTAGGGCTAAAAAAAAAATACAAACAAAAAGAGGAACAAAACATAATTCACATTATCTATTTTAAGAAACGTGTATTCAAATCCATTTTATTAAAAAAATTAAAAAAATCAGTCTTAAGTTCCTAAATTAACCTTAGATCATTTTGAATAAAATAGGTTAAATACATATAATGTACCATTTTTTCAAAATAAAAGATAAAGAAACTTACTCCTTCTTGAACCATACCTTATCAACACCTCCCCCCCAAAAAAAAATCCAACCCCCCACAAAACAAACAAAACAAAACAAACAAACAAAAACTCAAAAATATACAAAACCAACAGCAATCATTGGCTTCTAGTGGCAGAATTGCAAAGTGAAAATGTTTTAGAGAAATCAATTTTTAAATTTGTGGCAGTCATAGAAGATAGAATTGCTTTCTCATCTTAGTTCATCAATGTAAATCAGCAAATAAATATAAACTTTTTCATTGACTTAAAGTATCTGTCCAAGTGAAGAAAAATAGGGCAATTTATTGGATATTCAGTATACCATCTTTTGTTGTTGTTGTTTGTTTGTTTTTTAATTGAAGACAAAGATGATCAATGAAACTTGGCTTATGCATTTGTAAGAGTATTTTTCTGTCAGACTGGAAAACTTATATTACATTTTCAGGTACCTTCTAACACAGAGAAAGACTGCTGCTCTTCCCTAGCTTGGTGAACACTGTTCTCCAGCTCCACAGTAACACATTATGTGTGTTAGACAATTATCACATTGTTTTGGGCAAGGGCAGCAGAAAATCCTCTCACCAGTGCTTATTATTGTTTTCCCTGTGCTAGAACAAGCAGGTTTTTTCCACTTTCAGAGAAAAATATAACTAGTTTTTCAGTATAAATATGTTAGACTGTTTTCTTCATTTGCAATGAAAACTGCCCAAATTGGAAAGACCTCTGGAAGCCCAGGCTGAAACAAAGAGTGAACCTTTGGTCAATCTGAAGTTTTGCTTGTGACAATATTTTTCTGTCATAATCTAAAGACTATCCTGCAGATAGTTTTATACTAACCAATCATCCCAAACATACAAAGAAAAAATCTTCTTAAATATCTCAGCAAAAACCCTGTATGTCACAGAATGTATCATCATAGAAACCTTCAGCTGCTACCTCATTAAATGACCTATTATGTACCTGGCAGAAAATTTGTAATGATTTATATACCCCATGCTCTGAAAGACCTAGGATGTCCAATTTATCCTTCAAGTTAGAATTATTATTTTGGTTTTCAAACTGTGATTCTCTAGTCAGAAACAAAACCAAGGCATCCTCTCCTACTGAACCAGGTAGAAGACTAAAAATCAGAAGCTGCATGGTTTTGGTTGGATGTATTAGACTTCTAAGTCTAATACAACCAACTTTGTGGTTGGCAATGATTTGGCAGGCTCCAAGTCTGGAAAGGAGTGATCAGCATATGGGTTATTCTACTGCCAAGAGATGAGACCAGAATTATTTTCCACTGGATGAAAACTGCTCAAAGGAATTATTTTCAAAGCAAGGCTTTCTTGGATTTTGATTTCTATACCTAGAAATACAGAAGAATTTCACAATATTTGCCATCAGGGCAGGAGTTCAACCTTATTAGGTGTCTGTACTGCCTTAATATAAACCAAAAAATGAATAATAATCTCCATAGCTGATCTCCTAGTTTGGTGAGTCACGAACTTGAAGAGACTTATGTTCCCCTGTCCAGGTCAGGATAATCTTTCTTCTATTTCTAGTTTAGCAGGTGAATTATCACACTCTGAATAAAATTCCAATTAAAAATGATCCCTACCCTGATAACAATCTGTTTTCAAATGAATATTACTATAAATGTTGATTTTTTTTTTCCAGTTCCAAAACTGAAGATATTTTAGTTTCACCTTTGGTCTTAGGTGCAGGTCTAAATTTCACTCTAGCAGTGATTTACCATCTAGTCACACATTGCCAGGAAAATTATTGTTGTAGTCTGCCCGACTGGCTGGAGTGGCTGTTACATGACTGTAGGCATGACTAATTATTAGGAAAGTAGAGTGCAGAAACAGAATTTAAGAGATTTATGTTGTTTGGAACACACATTTCCTATAATAACAACAGTCCTGGTTTACCATTCATGGCCATATGAGGCAGAGAACCATTTAAAAAAAAAAAAAAAGAAAAAAAAAAGGAGAGAGAGAGAGAGAGAAAGTAAAGGGGGTGTTTACTGGAAGAACCGGATGCCTAGTGGGAAAACCACTGAGGTTAGCAGTCCTGCAGCTTTAGTAACTACTTAGTCACACAAGTGTGTGCTAACAGAACTACTCCTAGCCAGAGGACATAAAAATGCTTTCTCAAGCTGCTATGTCCAATTTTAATTAATAAGACCCATAATACAGATGGGCAAACCTCAGGGTTTGGACTCAGTTTCAGTAAGAACACATGCATGTTTGAGTGATTATCTCCTTTTATGTCTGCAAAATTGAACTGGAATCATGAAAAAAATTATCTATTTTCTTATGGGATAATTCAGCACTTCTAGTCATGACTGCAAAGCAAGCTCTTTTCTCCTGGAATAATTCAGCACTTTTAGTTCTGACTGAAAAAGAAGAGATACAGTTAAAAAACAACCAACCAACCAAAAAAAGTTGCACATACACAGGAAAAAAATCTTTGCTTCTGAAAAACCTTGCTGGTATATCTTTTATAATTCATATAACCTGTCTAATGACATAAATATTGGGTAAAATTAAAAGAAGCCTACAAGTTTTGTTTCCCAAAATGGCAATTGCAATATGCAATATGAACAACAACAAAAAAAATCCCGTTTTGTGGTGAAAGTGGAGAAAATAACCAATTTTGTTGCCTTTTCCAAGTATTCTCTCAATGTTTGCAAGCCTGATAACTGAAGTTAAATCAGTTATCAAGGCCAGTAAAAAATCTCCTCAAAAAAAAAACACAAACAAACTCCTAAATATAAACACTTTTATTCTTTCTTTAAGAAGGAAAGGCTATTTGCAAGGTTGGCGTCTTTGCTTATTCTTTCAAACTCACCATAACAGATTATACAGTTAGCTGAAAGTTAGAAGCTTTAGTCTATCATACAGACTTCATTTAACTAAAGCCAAAATTTCTATGGAAAATGCTCTATCATGGTTTTATATAGAGAAAGAATGCTGTACAGATTTGTGTATTCACAAACCCAGAGTAAACAGTGTTCATTGGAAACATAATGTTTGATGGAAAAGCAGCACCAAGTACACACCAAACCTCTGATGAAACAGAATATCCTGAGTTGGAAGGGACCCACAAGGATCATCGAGTTCAACTCCTGGCTCTACACAGGACCACCTAAAAAACAAACCCCATGTCTGAGAATGTTGTCCAAATGCTTCTTGAACTCAATTAGTCTTGGCACTGTGACCACTGCCCTGAGGAGCTTGTTCCAGTGCCTGACCACCCTCTTGGTGAAGAACCTTTTCCTATCATTGCCTGATCCTCCCTCCCCTGTTGCAGCTCCATGTCATTCGTTTGGGTCCTCTTGTTGTCACCAGAGAGCAGAAATCAGTGCCTGATAAGGAAGCTGTAGGTGTTCATGAGGCCTTCCCTTCGTCTCCTCTTCTCCAGGCTGATAAAAAGCTGATGATAACTCAGTCACTACCATGAGTTCCGTGACTTCTGTCTAGGAAAAATCGAAGAAACAATCAAAACAGTAAACCTGGATATCTTTTAATTTGTTTAGAAAATATTTTATTTGGTTTACAAAACAAAGGAAAATAATATTTGATACCAGTTTTAATGAATTCTGTAAGACTCAAGGTTATTCACCTAATTGTAGGCAGTTATCTGAGTCAGGAAACAGGAATAGGACCTTTAAAATCCCTCTATGCATGGTGAAAATAGAAATAGTTTCAGAGAGGGATGGAGTCTCTCTTGTACAGGCACTTACTTTTCTCCTTTGATCAAGGAGAAAGTCAAGTGTAAGTATTGCCAAAATGTAGGTGTTTAGGGGAGTGCATAAATTCATATCAACCTTGATTTACCACAGGTGTAAACTGTGGAGGCAGCTATACATATACAGCATTTGAGAGGAAATGCTACATGTCTTAAATAAGCAATTGTAATTGTATATAACTGAAACATTTACCCTGCTTGAATGTATGCTGACACATTTAGATCTGTCTGAGCAAACCTATACTCAAAAGAAGTGCAGCATTCCTGCTGTAGAACTGTACACAAGTAAATGGCATCAAACAACACAGGCACTTCTTTTTTGTCTCTTTTTGAAAAATGCATCCAGAAAAGATAAATATCTGTCAGCTTGTGATGCTTACACAGTGAGGCTTACGCAACCTCTGTGTAAGTCATGAGACCATTACACTCAAACAAGTATGATTAGGTAGGCCAGATGATTTGGAAGACGTTGCAAATGTTTGCACAAAGTTGCAAAGCTATAAAATGATACAAAACGTCTTTTGTTGTTAAGGCTTGAAAAACATTTTCAGGATATTGGTATTTTGGGAGGAAAGACAAATGGCTCATCAATGATGCAGTAAAGATTGGAAAATTGATAGATGTAACAAATAAAAGGTGGCAGGATCAAAGCACACACAAGGAATATCATCTTTGCAAAATTATCACAGATCGATCTGTAGAGCCATAGTCCATGTATAAATATCAGAAAGGAAGCACTAAGGTAACTGAGAATTGAGCTAGTGAGAGCTGAGTGAAAGTTTTGGTTGTGAGAGGGGACATGAAATGCCGAGTCTTTAATAATTTATGAAGAGACAAATATTTGAGGATTGAGCATACCCTGGTAAAAAGATCTAGAAGAACAACATGTGTCAGGGTCACCAAAGTCTAAAAAAGGTGTGAACTCAGTATCAGTTCTAGGGTTTGGATAAGAAAACTCAGTGAGTTTGGGAAAAACTGATGCAGTGGAATACATAAAGAACAGGAAATGGTTTTCTAGTGGTTTCCAGTGGTAGAAAGAGTTGGAGAAAGGAACAGCTAGGAAGGAAAGAGGGACAGCCAGATTTTTGGCAGTGGTAAGTTACTGAGTTTATTTGCAATGTAAAGCTGAAGTTACAGAGGCAAGGGGGCCTCCCTGGGTCTTGGAGGGAGCTGCTCTGTTCTCTCATCTCAGGAAGAAGAAGAAAGTGAATTGGTCACCATCACTGAAGCAGAAGGTGAAGCAGAAAGAGCTTTTTGATGTCTAGATAGGAAAGATTAAAAAAAAAAAATCTTTCTGTGATAGTTCTGTGGGAATAAAAACTAAAAACTTAAGTAGAAAAAAAGACATCTTCAAAGGAGTCTTCAAACAAAGAAATCTCCAAAACAAGATGCACAGATTTGGGGAAAAAAATGAAAATGTCAGATAGGTTCGTATATTATATATGCCTCTCAGCAGAATGCCACAGGATCCTTAGATGAGATCAACCTGGAGAGCTTGGATATTCATTTAGTGTCTGGAAGTGCCTCCTGGCTAGAGCCTGAAATTTTTGAAAATGGTTGGGGAACCACTCATGCAAGTTCCCAGAAGAGCTACTCTCTGCCAATTCTAGGAATACTATATATGCCAAAAAAATAAAAATAAAAAAAATCCAGATGGCATGAGAAAAGTATAAAAAAAAAAAATCAACTCTACATATGTTTCTAATTAATGTTGTCTTTAGGAGTTTTTATAGGCTGTGAAATATAACATTAAGTCATTTATATTTAAGGCGTTATTTCAAGATTCCTTTTTAACAACAACAACAACAAACAGGCATAAGAATTCTTACACCAGAGATGAATAACACATTTTTTGTTAGCCTTGTTGATATAAAATAATCTTGAGGTTTTAAGGACAAACTATTTTAAGGACCAAAAGAACCCATGGACTCTTCTGAAGTACAATGACAGAAATTATTTGAAACGTCATAAGAAACAACATTGCCCAGTGTAAATTAGAAACCACATCTGTGAAGAGCTTAGTTATCATACGGTTATGATACCTTCACTACTTCCTTCAAGTTTCAAAGAAAATAGAAAATTCTACTCTAAGATAAGATGCGGCTTCTGTACATTTCAAAGTCATCTGCTTCATTTCAAACATCTCTATCTTTTAAAATGGTGAATTTTACCTTTGGAATTGTATGGGAAGATAAATTCATAGTTAACTAAAGACTCATTATTCTTGTGTATTATTAGGTACAAACAAAACCTAAGTTTTTTTTTAGCTTTTTACACATATTAATTCCAAGACAAAATTAACTCTCCACAGAAGCCTTTTTTTTTTTTTTTTAATTTTTGCTTCAAATTTTATAGTTTTTATCTGGCAGAAGTTTACCCTGGAGGTATTTAAGAGACGTGTGGGAGTGGCACTAAAGGACATGATTTAGTGATGGGACTCAGTACACCAGGCTGACAATTGGACTTGGTGATCTTGATGGCTTTTCACAACCTAGATGATTCTATGATTCTGTGATTTCCAGAAGACACCCATGAGATACTAAACACGTCCATGCTTCTGTACTTAGACAAAAAAAAATAAAAAATAAAAAATAGAGGGACTTTAATGAGCTGCATGATTCTGCATTTTCAAAATGCATTTTTCCTCATGTATTTATGAAGGACAGTAGACAAAACAAGTATCTAGAAATAATGGCAACTGTCCAAGTAGAGACAAATTTATTTTGTGTGTGTATGTGTGTGTTTATTTTATTTTTTTTTTACTTTAACTAACAAACAGGCCAAGCAAATTTCCCAACTATTGTATAATCAATGCAGTGTAGGAGGTGGGGGCAATTCTTGATTTTTACACAGAATTCCCATACAAAGCCAGTATTTTCCTGTGTTCCTGCAAGCCATATGTTACATGGGATGATTCCTGTCCAAAGCATATGTTAAAAAATGAAAACATTTTAAAATGTCAGACACAGACTATGGATATAGACCACACATGTATTGAAATTAGATAATTCAATGGTAACATTTAGCAATAAAAGGATTAAAAAATGTTTTTATACATTTGGTCAGTTGCACACCAGGAATTTGTTGCTTTCATTTACCTTTTTCTCTTTGTAAAGAGGAAAAGATAGGCTCTCTTCTGGGAACAGTCTGTTTATTCCAGCAGATGTCAGATTTAAATCATCGTACTCCACTACTGACCCACAGATTTGTGTTTTATTAAAAATAAATAAATAAATAACAACAACAGCAAAAACAAACAACAACAAAACTATTTGAATTACTATACAAGCTTGAGGTTTGAGCTGGATTCACCTTTCTCAGGCCATGTGTCCCAAGCTGGGTACTGTCAGATTCAAGCTTTTAGTAGAACTAATTAGCTCAATTGCAGCATGAGCTAATGTAACTGGATGGGCTCCAAACTGGAGCTCCCTCACACCCATCTGTCTTAGAGAGGAGGCAGAGGACTGTTCTGTCTGCATTTCTCTTTTCCTCAACCCTTCAGCATAAGCTTGCCTCCAGCTTCACAGTCCAGTTTGCAGTGTGAAACTAAAAGTGTAAAAATCTAAGCAGGCTACAAATCTATAATTTTATTTATTTATTTATTTATTTATTTTGTTTTTGCTTAAAGGGAACAGTTCTTGCCCTTTGAAGAATCACTTCCTACACTTTATTTTGGATTAACTGAAAGTACAAAGTTTGGCAACATACCAAATTGTCTCACAACCACATCACACATTCAGTTTTGTGTGTAATTCTCCAAATCTAGACGTGGTACAAACTGAGATCCAGAGCAGGTTTATTGCAGGCAGAAGACAACTCGTAACAACTTGCCTTAAGCTACAGAAAAATTTCAATGCGTGGTAATATTAAAGTGGCTAGGAGTAAATCCAAAACAGGTATTTGCAACTGTACTAATGACTAGATAGCAGTTCTCTACAATACAGTAATTTTACTGCCAGGGGCTTTAGACAAATAAGGATCAATCAGAAGTAATAAACACAACTGAAATTAGGAGTGGGATCAGCTACTGCTTAGGAACTGGAGGAAAATCAGGAATCACTGGCTCTTAGAGATAGACTTTTAGCTCTCTTTTTTACCCTCGGAGTCTTCTTTATGGAAATATGTTGGGGAAATATGGCAAGGAAGAGTGAAGAAAGGGCAAAACAGGCAACCTGACCTCCATTGAGGACTTTATGCGTCACACTGTGAACGTGAGCAGGGCTGACCAAGTTGGGAATGTGCTGACTGCATCTACAACTCCCAGTCTGTGTAATGTGGATCACTGATATTCCCTTCCCATTTGTCAAGGTCTCAGGAGAAGAGATCAGTAACTTGCTTCCCACAAGGAGAACAATGCTCACGGAAAAAAACAGCTGCACTCCTAAGTAGACATTATTTGAGATTTAATTGAGATTTATAAAATTCTCTGGAGTCTTCAAACTAATGGAAAAGCAAATGACAGCACTTTTTCTGAAATATCAAACTGGGATTTTCCTCCTCTTCCTTGCTCAGGGCCGTAACACTGTGCAAATGGCAATGGTTGCTGTGGCTTATGATCCAGCCAAGAGCACTGAGCTCGTCCTGTGAATGGCTGTGAGCTGCATAACAGACACCGTGGTTCTGCTAGAGGCTTTTGGTTTCCCTGCCTCCCTCCCTCCCTCCCCCCACTTCTTGGAGTGGCCAGGCTGCAATCTGAGACAAATAGTTGCACTGTGTCTGCTCGCTGCATGAGACGAGGTGAGCTGGGGAATGATGGCTGCCAGGTTCCAGATTGATGGAGTGTCGAAACCCCAGAGCAAGATATGCTGGCAGCAAAATGATCCTCCGTGGGGAATCAGGCATAATATGCTTTCCAGATTTCTGGGCCAGCTTCCAGCTTCTCACTCCTATATAAGCAACAACTATCCCTCATGAGGGAGAAGAAAGGCCCTTGCACTTGCTGCTGCTGACTGCCTTAATAAATGTGTTTAACATATGTATGTTTATAAAGCAGCCATAGGGAAGCAATTTGACTACCTCTTTCCACATACATCTTCCTCCTGCCTTGCTAGGGCTGGCATGATGCCAGCCTGAAGACAATGCAGTATAAACTTGATAGCCACCTATTCGTGCATATGGTTGGACAGAACAGTGCTCCTTTGAGATTACTCCTCCTATGTAACCATGCTGCCAAAGGAAATTGCAGTACTCTTTCCATTTTATGATAGAGATAATCAACAATATAATATTCATGTTATCTCTGAATACTGGAATTTTCTTAGTCTCCAGAACAACTGAGCTATTGTGACTGTGTTGTCCACTGTGGACATGAACCAGTCCCCAAAACCCAACTTTGACATTAATGCCATCCAAATTCTTAAAAGTCCCAGCTTATACTTACATTTCTCACAGGACTGTGAGAATCTGCATAGGTAATGGTTAGCATGACTGTGTCCAAATTTTCCCTGTGTCTCTTAAACACCTTTCCCCAAGGGTAACTGACACTTGTTTCCTCCAAAATCTGTAGTAATTTCACCATGTTATGTCTGCACTGCCTATTGCCCTCTGAATAATTCCTTGGTTAAATCTTAAAGGAAAGAAAAAGAGTGTGTCTTAGACTAATGGAAAGTAAATTAGTTGCAGAGTAATTGTCAGAAAGTAAGTGGCAGATGATGTTTTGGTGTAGGGTTCCCTAACTATAGTGATTAAAATGTCCAGGCTATGCTACCATCCTCAGAGAGATACAGACAACTCCAATTATACCTCTGAATTATACCTCTTTAGAGAGATATGTGTGAAACAGGTAGGTTGAATTATCTTCTGGGAGGAAACTCTTTCCATTGATTTTACAGGAAACCTGAACAACTGACTAAAACTGGAGTTCTATATTTTAGACAGATAAAATTTGTTGAGACTAATTCAGCCCTAGAGCTGTACTACATTTATAAGAGTAGCCTAAATTTAGCAGGTCTCAATAAATTCTACTTGCAAAGAATATTTCTATTCTTCACCTTAGGAGCTCTTGGGATTACCGCACAGGTAGCTCTGGGGTTGAGTAATGAGGCTGCATTTCAAGAAAGCAGACTAAGATCAGTCTATTTCTTTAAAGAATAACATGCCTGAGCCTGTTTGTCACGGTTACATTAATTTATCACATTCCATTACTGTTACTGATTGCATTGTATTGGAAAACATCCCTACCGAGTATGTCACTGGGATATGTGACTGGAAAATAAAGAATAAATACCAAAATAAAAACTGGAAACTTGGTCTTGGATCATCTTATGTGCACGCTGAGAGACTTATGGGCTAGCTTAGCCAGGAAAAGGGGACCAAAAAGAAAAAAAAGTTTTAGTTTAGAACCAAAAGTTTTTTGGTTCATAGCAATATTCAGCTTTAAGGAGACAAAATATTACCCAATAAAGCCTGTGGAGATACTTTTCAGACCTGGCATTCAAATACCTTGCCATATGTATAATCGTGTATTATCAGAAATCATAAAAACATTTGCAAGTATGGAATTGCTTTTTTTTTTTTTTTTTTCCCTCAGAAATGAGTTAAATCTCATGCATTGATATTGTGGTGGTGTTAACACCAACTGTGGCATAGAAGTAAGATATCCTGCTTTCTTACACTTTTTGCAAGGGAAGGGACACCTGCAAGATAAGATGAATGTCTCTTTCTGCAAATACGTAATGATCATAGAATCATAGAATGGTTTGTGTTGGAGGGGACCTTAAAGATCATCTTGTTCCAATCCCCCTGCATGGGCAGGGTCACCTTCCACTAGACCAGGTTGCCACAGCCCTGTCCAACCTGGCCTTGAAAACTTCAAGGGATGGAGCACCAACAGATAGGTGCAACTTGTTCCAGTGCCTCACCACCCACACAGTGAAGAATTTCTTCCTAATGTCTAATCTAAATCTACCCTCTTTAGGATTAAAAACATTGCCCCTTTTCTTATCACTACACTCCCTGATAATGAGTCTCTCCCTACCTTTCTTGTAGGTCCCATTACTGGAAGGCCACTATAAGGTGGGTACCCAGAATGCAGAGCGGGAGAGATATCAGTATGCTCTGAGATACAACTAGCCATCTTGTATTTATACATAGAGTATTACCTATTACCTTACTTGGTTCTGTGATCTCCAGTTCCCAATTTTCATGAACTCCTTTGTTTGCTACTGAGGATGAACAACCCCCCCCCCCCCACCCCGCGTTTTTAAGTTACAGTTCAGAATCCATTGCCTTCGTCTTCCGTGTTTGTGGGAGTGAAGAAGTTCCTACAGAACACCTGATTGACCTTTGGGATTTCTGGGAAAACAACTGGCACTGAAATTAGGAGGCTATTAGGAGATATCCACAGGCTATTAGAAGACATCCACACAAGATTTTAGTTCTGCTACTGGAATCCCTATAAAGGACAAAAACATGTGAAAGAAAATAAAAGATATTGAAATATTGTCTTCTTTCTTTGTTGACTAAACAATAAGTCTGTAAAGTGTTCCCTCACATTCCATGCTATGTGACAAATGCTCTGAAGGTGTTCACAGGAATTAAAAGCTGTAGAGCAGAAGTACGAACACCCATAAAGTAATTAAAATATTTATGGTATTTTTTGAAAGGTATTTTCTTAAGTGAGTGGTTTGCAAATAAATAGTTAGGAGTCTTAAAGTTAATAAGAATTGCTAGGCTTTTTTTTTTTTTTTTTTTTTTTTTAGATAAAGAGGTAATTTACTGAGGTACTGTCAAACAACATTTTTAAATAATGGTGTACACATTCCTCTTATCTATATTAAATGAATGCTCAAGCAATATTCAATAAGAGCTTGAATATAACTCCGTTACACTGAAGCATGTTCATACAGTATTATAAGTGACTTATGAGTGACATTGTTCACACCTTAGTTTAATTATCAAAAGCTTGAAATAAAGTATGAGCTTTTGGGTTATGGATATAGTTTCTCCATACCTAGTGTACTTTTCATTTGTTTTCTGAACCAAAGTACTTCCTGAAAATATCAAAAATAATTGATTATTGTTACTAATTTGTAAATTAATGGGTTATTAGGGTATTTTATTTTAGAAACACCTTAATACTGAGTTCAGTCACAAACCTTGACATCTGTTTGGATTTACTGTTTAATGACCTAGTTCCATTGTGTTACCTTAATAATATTTTGCTGAGTTACATGAGAGGCAATTTATATATGCTGTGGAAGACAACATCATCAACTCATGAAGAAAACCATCTTACTGCTATTAACTTAGTGTCTTTAATTTTTAATAATATTTTTGCTGATATATATATATATAATGAAAACACATTGAATTTAGCAGAACTGTTTGAGAATCTGAGGTAGAAATGAAGAAAAATTATTTACCTTTAAGAAAAATTGACATACAGAGGTAGGAACATAAATCTGACAAGCCTGCACAAAAATCAATGAAGCAATAAAGTCATTTATAATGTACTTCACCTTGAATGACAGGCCATTTCCTTTGGACAACTCAGTCTTAAGTAATAATTTCAAAGTATTTATATATTTTCTGCTGAATTCTCCCATCTGTGTTTGGACCTATCTACATTAGTTTTTGCAGACACCTTCTTCAGGCTAGTATTCCTAAATACCTGTCCAAATAGAATCTGTAATCCAATGATCCTAAAAGAATTGAGCTATTTTTCTAGCAGTATCCTGAGTGCATTTAAGAGTATTACATTCATGGACATTCATTGACAAGGAAATAATTGTCAATGACTAACAATACTCTGTATTCCTTTTGACATTTTCCACAGGTAAGAGACAAATAGGCAAGAGATATTAAATATATTGTGGGACTGGATGCAATTTAATTTGCATCTAACTACTGTTATTCCCATTCAACAATGATGCAGAGCTAACCTGTTGCTTGGAACTGGGTCCTTGCCCAAGTGACTTTATTAAGTGGTGAAGTAACTTATAAAAAAGAAGAAGAAAAAAAAAGAAATCAAATAAAAATATTTGAAGCCAGTATTAATGACAAAATCAGTTTATCTGAAGTAGGATTCACTGTATATTGTATGTAAAGTAATGCAATACAACTGATTTCCTATTCAGAATTCTTACACATTTGGGAAAACATTCAGCAAGGTCCAGGTTTTCTTTTCTTTTCTTTTCTTTTCTTTTCTTTTCTTTGCTTTTCTTTTCTTTGCTTTGCTTTGCTTTGCTTTGCTTTGCTTTGCTTTGCTTTGCTTTGCTTTGCTTTTCGTTTAGTTTCTTTCCTTTTCTTTTTCTTTTTCTTTTCTTTTCTTTTCTTTTCTTTTCTTTTCTTTTCTTTTCTTTTCTTTTCTTTTCTTTTCTTTTCTTTTCTTTTCTTTTCTTTTCTTTTCTTTTCTTCTTTTCTTTTCTTTTCTTTTCTTTTCTTTTCTTTTCTTTTCTTTTCTTTCCTTTTCTTTTCTTTTCTTTTTTCTTTTTCCTTTCCTTTCCTTTCTTTTCCTTTCTTTTCCTTTCTTTTCCTTTCTTTTCCTTTTCTTTCTCTCTTTCTCTCTTTCTTTCTTTCTTTCTCTCTCTTTCTTTCTTTCTCTCTTTCTTTCTCTCTTTCTCTCTTTCTTTTCTAAGAATTTCAGAGATATTTTCCATATTAATCAAAATGGTCTGTAATTATTATTATTATTATTATTATTATATTTATTTAGTTATTTCTGTGCTTGTTATGGTAACATTTAGCTATATATTTACCAAAGAAAGACTCTTGACCTTGGAATAACACCCAAAGGTCTAATACAGCAATGTCCTCTGAATGACTTGTGAAGTAACATAGTGGAAAAACTTGTGTAACTTGAAGGCACTTAGTCATATGATTCTGCGGCTGTCTTATTGTCAAATTCAGATTTTTTTTTCTCTTTTGGAAACATGAATTCTCTCCTATGAAGGGTTTTCTTTACTCACTACTGCAATTTATGGTTATTTAAAGATGTATGATACTCTTATTTTAGCGCAATCTTTAAATTCATGAAGACTTTACATTAAAAGTGATGATTCCTTAATAATGAAAGCAAGAATGCTAAGAGTTATTTTACTTTTCAGCTGATGTGTATTGCATGGAATAAGAAACTCAGGAGTTTTATTCAGCTATAGTGAAAAACAACAACAACAAAAAACAAACAACAACAACAAAGCAAACAAAACAAACAAACAAACAAAAAACAACAGTGGTTTACAGAAGGATTAGCTGCTCTCAGGTGCTGACCAAACTGAATTGTTCTTCAGGGTACAAAGTACCATGAAAACCTCCTGTCTACTTTGAAAACTGGTGGCAGAAGCCTTGGTAGGCTGATTAGGTGGGTGCGCTGGGGCTGACTTCCACAACAATAACAAGAAGCTTGCAATTTAGTTACTTTGCACAATGAAGAACCTTACATCGAAAGGCAAGAAGTTAACAGTACAGTTTTACTTGATAAGCACTCCCAGACTTAGCAGCTGGGAGTCTCAACAAAGTGCTGCTCCCCTATACTATATACAGAAGCAAGAAAGAGCAGCATGACAAAGATCAGATATTAGGCAAATATATGACTTCTGGCATGCCAAAATGCTAACATCCACAACTTAAATTCCACTATTATTATTATTGTTGTTGTTGTTATTATTATTACAAAAACAATAGGAGAAAAGAATTATATCAATGCCTTAGAGTGCAAGATTTTATTTCTGGGTAAAGAACTATTTGTTTTTCTAAAATGATAGGTCAACCAGGGTAGAAACATTGAGTTTCATTTGACTTAACTTTCAGCAAAATGGGAACTCCTCTTCCAGTTATTATGGAGATGAGCATGCATTTGCTGTGGTGTTAATTTATTCTGTCAGAAGAACAACTAATTTGCCAAGATACTAGGACCAAAAAGAGAGATAGACAGACAGATAGAGAGAAATATTTTCTATATGATATTTCTCCTGTAGTCTGCATTGCTTTCTGGAATTTAAGATATTAATACAAGCTGACAGCTGAAAGTTCATGTGTGGATTGAAGTAGACAGGCAGTGGAAGCTAAGGGGAGATGATTTTTATGTTTATTGGGAATTATGGGCATTTACTCTTCTAGCAAATATTTTGGCAAGCATTTTAAAGGTGATATATTCAGAAACTTATTTGACACAAAGGTAAGAATCTGGAGTCCCTTACTGCTGTTCCATAAACCACTATATCTCTCAAATACTTCATAAGAAAACTGTCAGCAGGATCACAGCCTATGACACTTGGATTTCAATTGTATCACATGTGAACAATTCAAATTAGATGAATAACACTAAGACTTCAGGTCTTATGTTCTTTAATGTTTTAGAACAGCTGTAAAATACACAGGCTTGCTTTCTATAACAAGACAAATAAATCATGCATGTTATCTGGGAGGATGTTTGTTTTGGAGCCTATCACAACTAAAACTATATCTCTCTATTCTGTACAACATTAACTCACCCTTTCTAAACAAAGATTGCTCAAGTTCTGTCTGGATGAAGTATATTGGCATTACACATGCAATATGACATTTCAGGAAACAGTACGACAACGTAAGAGAAGAAGAAGGAAGTAAAGCAAAGAGCTGTATCTCAAGGAATGACTTATAGCAGACATGATGAATTCTGTCTCTCCTACCATCATATAAAATGGTGCTTTCAAGATCATATTTTAACCCATGGATTCAGAGCTACTTGCAGATTAATTTATCCAAACCTCCAGCAGTGATGCAACTCATTGCGTTTGGCTGATACCGAATTAGAATGGTGATGACCACATGGCCACATGTATTTTCAGAACAATGCATTCCTTGAAATGCTTATGTTTTGCTAAAGTGGATGCTGCTACTTTTTCTCCTAAACTTCCTTGTTTCAAGCAAGCCTCAGAAAAGAATAATTGCAGGACAGCAAGGAGCATTTGCATGCAAAGAGGCCACAGTTCAACACAGAGAATACCAAATATTTTGGCAGAATGAATAAATGCGTGTCTACATAGTTTGCACAGTGAAATACAGACTTTAAAAGTATCTGGCCTTCACTTCTAAACAATATGTGCATCTTGTACAAAATACTTTAAAATATGATTTTAAAATGGTCATTTGGCTGGAAGATAAGAGATTAGTCAGACATTTCTAGGAAACAAGAATTATTTCTCTAAAAGCTTTCTGTCTTCCTTTTTGAAGACAGATCTGATAAGACTGTCAAAAATTGGCCCCAGACATAATACAATTGATGAGCAGGGAAAATAACACTGTAGAGGAAACAACTATTTGTTCCTTTTAGGATCATTTATTAGATGACTGTAATTTTCACATTTTTTATTCCTCTCCTGCTTTTATTTATTTTTCCTTAATGAGCAAACTTCAGTGACACTAAATGCTTATTCCTCTCAATTGCTCATCTCTATCTTCATAGAGGGTGTGGGGGGTAAAAAAAGAAAAGATATGAATTCAATAGAAATAGAAATACACAAACCAGAACCCCCCTACAATGTTCTCATGATTTTCCTGTTTTATTCAGTTATCCTTTTATTTTCTGATAAAGGCTTTTTCACTGGAACGTCTGCCTACATGCCTTTTACCAGGCAAATGGCCTTTTAGCCAGTTCACAAAAACCTAATTACATTTCTCCTCTTGCTCTTTAGTAAGGTCTTAAGTTGAGGCAAATATGATCTGCAGCAGATGGCGGTGCAGCTAACGAAGCCCCGGTCAGCGTGGGACAGAGCGAGAGCTGCTGCCCAGCCAGGGTCAGTGAGCTAGGCCCCAAACTCAGCTAATAGCACCACGGAGCTCTGCTGCTGTTCTGGCACAACAGCAAAACCCAGCCCTCAGTTCAGGTCCATATGTTGTGAAGAACTTTATTCACCTGAGCTCTTTTAATAACCCTCCATCACTATGAGATATCTGACCACTGGGGACTTGCCTGGCAAGTCTAACAAATTAGGGCTGTTGCTACAAGTAAACAGCTATGCCTGCCAGTTATCTCCATCTGCCCAGGACTGCCAGGTTCATTATGAGCATCAGGAGATGGAGTTAAACAGATGGCAGGAAATGTGCCTGGCCCTTGCACTCAGGAGAGGGGGAAGAGAGGCAATCGCTTTGCATAACATCCCTTTCTCTTCATTACTTTACATTATAATATGTAAATAAAGTCACACCAGGAGCAATTTAAAAAGCACTTAGTATTGAAATATAAGGGTGCTACACAGAGGGAGAGAGAAAGCAAGGAATGAAGTTTCAGCTGTTTGCAAACCATAGTTTAGTCCCCTCCTCCCCATCCCCAAAGAGATTTCAAGGGCTGCTTTTATTTCTGACACATTAAATGAAACTCTTTCTGAACATGGCTCTTGTTCCCTTTCCCTGGCTGTCTCCAAGGCCCGCAGGAACCTGCCAATCAGGCAGCTTGCAGGAAGGCCTGCAGTGTGCACATGAGAGCATTAAGAGTACATGGCATTAAACTGCCACGCTCTGCTCAAAATCCTTCTTTGCAGCAAGGCTGCAAGCTGGTGGAGACATCATTAAACATTGCCTTATACAGGAGTAAAGAAAATCATACTATTTTCATTGGGAAATATTAAAATCTTTGGATTGAAATGGGGACACAAATAACACTGCATGGGACTGATATCTCAAAGTAGAAAACTAAATTCCTCTCCATGCCCTACTGCAGACCTATCAGAGGATGCTGTCTATTTTCCTTGCTGCTTCTGAGACTAAGTAAAGACAAATATTGCCTGGAAACTGACAGTTGATATCAATGGACAAAAGGAATTTTGTGTGATTCTTTTTGTCTGAGCATGGATACAAGCTTTCTGGAAAGGGGGAAGTCTTTTTTATACATTTCTGTTATGCTTAACAGACTGAGATCCTCCTCTCAGCTGATGCCTGCAGTTGCTGATGTAATATAAGACACAAAAGGAAAGGGGTGAGAGAAGAAGGCTGACATGCAACAAGGGTGAAAAAGGTTGGCTTCAGTAGGCTGAACCAGTGTGAATCTGATGAGCTGATCCATCAGATTTTGCCTCTTACAACACATATTAAGGAAGTGGATAACACAACAAAAAGCAACTAGTAAGGCAAGACATGGAGGCAACAGTACATCAAGCAAGATTTTCCCCTTTACTGAAACATCTGGAGTCGACATAAACAACTGTAAAATGCATGATATTCAGCAGGACTTAAACAGCTAAAAATGAAATTTGAACAGCTTGTCAGAGGAAAGGCACTGCAGAATCTGATCATAGTGGGTCCAGCACAGGTCCAAGTTATGTTTCAAATCCCCAACAAACACTGGAGGATATAGAAGCTTGTGAATATGATGCATGTGAACATGCGAATCAGAAGGCTACCAAGTAACAGCTGCCAGTGCCCTCTCTCCAAAAGGGCGTTATATACCTCAATTACATGTCCAGTAGTAGCAGTCTGGTGTCCTCCCTGCTCCAGCTGAGAGCAGATGTTCAGAGGCCAGCAATGAGTGTTGTATTTTAAGAGAATTGTGTGGAAAAACAACAACAACAACAACAACAAAACAAAACAAAAACAACAACAACAACAAAAAACACTCTCACTTACAAAAGGAAAGGAAAAAAATGTTTTCCACTTTCCAGCTTTCCAGGTCTTGATGCTAAACTGCTGGATTTCAGGATGGCTAGCAGCCTGGGCTACCAGATGTTCAAAAATCACAAACAAATGACCATGGTGTCTATACAGAGCAGCTCTACTTCACACCAAGGGGAAAGCTGTTCTGCTGTGCACAGTCCAGACTTGTCTGTGATACATCAGGCTTGTCACGTACGTGCAGATCTTCTGTGTGTGTATGATAGCTCCAAAAATGAGACACATAAAAACTACTGCCTGTGAACCTGCCAGCTTTGACAGGTCTGAGTCTGGAAGTCTGGAAGCAGTGTATGGAGTGAAAAGGTTCCTCTGTGCTTAGAGTAACAGACGTTGGTACATCCAAAGTTGAAAGCTCAAATCTTCCATGACTTCTTGGTAACAAAACTTAGAAAACAGGAGTTTTTCCTTTTAATCATCTTGATCACCTTAAAAAAATATACTCCACATCCTCTCATAAAAATATGGAGTCAGTTTATTCTCCATAAACATCTCTCCCTTCTTCCTCGGTTGCTCCTTTTATTATCTGGTTTCCTACTTTTAGTCACAGAATTCATCAGACTGATCTTCTGTATTTAATAGTGCTGCTGCTGATGATTTTGATGACCTGATTATTATATCCTAAGCTTTTATTTGTTATGATCTGGATTCTATTCTACTGCCTTTACCAAACCACAATTCCAGCTTTTGCAGCATTTATGCACAACAGCTCTGGCTGCTACACACCCCTGTTATTTAAGCCAGTAGCCAATCCTTTCACATCTCCCTCCATGGAAGGTTCCTGGGGTCTCACGTCCTGTACAGGAATTGCCTCTGCATAGAATACAGGGATTAGCTGATATTCTTGCTACTAATTAGTGTAACTTTTTTTGGACATTTTAGGCCATTATCTTTTACATGGTTTAGAATTGTGGTTATATTTGGTATATGCTGCTCTCATTGTCAAACTTAATTATATTGTGGCCACTATTACATAGTGGTTTGACAATTCTTTTTTTTTATTTGGAATCAGAGTCATCTGAGATAAGACTCTCTCTTCTTGTGCTCCAGTTTGGAGTGGTGACTGCTTTCCTGCAGCTGCTTTTTGTGGATTTTTTTCTTATCCTGCCAGCAATACACTGGTTCATGGAGTTACTGGATTTCAGGCTGAGGTGGAAAGGAATATCTGGATTCATTCTCCAGCCATCCCAGGGGTGTGCTCCAGTATGCTGGGGAAGTGGGGTACCACAAAAAAAAACTATTCTTTTTCTTAATACACTGCACTAGTGTTTACTTCTGGCCATAAAAAATCTGCAGTTTTTCCTCATTGTTAACTGTCAAAAAAAAATAAATGTGAAGAATGTGCATTTACAGGATTATGTAGCTGAGCCAGGCTCAGAAAGGGCCTACATCTATATATTTAAATGAGATCTAGCTGAAATAGTAACGTGGTTACTATTTGCTCTTCAATTGCCTGTGCACCTTTGTGCAGAGCACAGAGGTTCTCATGCCATCTTATATCCTATCAGCATCTCATGCTAGTAACATCTAAGCATGCCTGCTTACAGATAAATAGTTAGATGGAACGGTACAGATACAGATAAAATGGACCAATAGATCTGGTACATATATATACAAAGACACTGTCTAAAAGCCTTATAGTACACCAATTAGAGATGTAAATATGATGTGACATTTCAACCACATACAAAACCTAATGAAACCACATTAATCAGGCTCTAGGAAATGCTTGCACAAGTTTCCATACATTCCAAACAATCCTTTTCAATCCTCTGTAAAAGTCAGTCACAAACCCTGTTGACTTCTAGTGATTTAAGACTTCAGTTAACACCTGGACATTTTCTGGAGTTACAAGGGAACTGTTTGCTTCAGGGTCCTGGGCATGCAGAAGGTTCATGATTTGGCTCTAGAAAGGTGTCAGAAACTGATGGGATTTTTGTCACTGTGCTACCGTCTCTGCAACATCTTCCATCACAACATTCAGTAAAGACTTTTACAGCAAAATCCTTCATCTATACTGTCACTACCGATAGTTTCAGGCTTTATTTGTATTTTACGCTAGGAATTGAGTGAGAAAAATGAAAGAAAACAAGGATTTTAACTGGGACCAGAACATGTGTCTACTTTTCCTGAACTGAAGATAACTTTTACTCTAGCATGTTTTTAAAAGCCTGATAGCAACCTTCACTATTTTAATTAAATAGACCTGCATTTAATTAGCAGGTAAATTGATCTGATGCACCTGGAAGTGTCAATACATATTTAAATGAAGCTATTTAATATAGGCAAAAGTCAAGAACATTGGAAATATAGTTTCTACATTGTTTAGATTAACCATAGATATTACAATTTGCTTAAATAGAAAATTTTAAATGTATATATCCTGGCTCTGAAGTTCATCATCAGAAGGCAGCAGCCATGCTTTTATTGTACCTTGTTCTGCAGCTTTATGGAGCATGTCAACATTGTCTCTCATGCCTTGCCATTAGCAGGCTGAAACACCTTCTATTTACTGCTGAGATTAGCTGCTCTGTGGAGAGGATGTTTCACAGTATCCCACTCTGTCTGCTGAGACAGCTGTAATGGCTACGTGCACCTGTCGCACAATAACCACCAGCAGCCAGCTAGTATTGTTTATTGCTAATGAGGCATATAATTGCTGCAGTTAATCCAGCTTCTGTGGTTACTAGGTAGAAGGAAGAAAACTGCAGTGAAACTGGATAGGGTAACAGAGTGAGCAGAGTATCTCCAGCATTTAATTTAGCTCTAACAAGGCAGTTTGTGTAAGATCTCAACTGATTGTTAAAGAGCACTTACTGATGTTAATAAGCATAATAATCAACTATAACTGGCATAAATTAATTTGGCATTACAATACAGAACTAATAAAATGGGTAATCATTATGCTCTTTAAATTATATTAATGTGCACATTCAACCATATCAAATGGTTTAACTGTTCACCAATATAGCAATAGTAAATTAATTTGAAAGAAATGCCATGCAGCAAGCAACCCCTAATTGCCATTTAATAAGTATGGTAATATCTCTTTAATTTAGCTACACTGTCCTGTTGAAAGTCAAAAAACTAAAGTATGTAGAGATAGGAAAAGAAACACGCTAAAGTGGTTTGACATGACTGATTGACAGAAAGCTCTGCAATTCTGCAGACTCCTTTCTCTAGGTTTGGTTCTTTCTATGCTACAGTCTCCCTCAGCCCTCCAAAGTCCATCTTGCTCTAGATTTGCTTTTCATATTGATCTAGTTAAGAAGCAGCTGGTTGTGAGTCCACAACTGTCTCAAGACAATATTGCCTAAGTGTGTTCAAGTGTTTCATTAACAGATTAAGGGACAGGAAAAATACAGACATGCCCTACCCATCCCAAGAGTCTCACAAATCACTTTAAGACACTACTTTGGAAGGAGGTTAAACTTTTTCTATAGCTAAATGTATGTGGTACTCCCAGTCAAACAAAGGCCAAGGTAAACAGAACATGGATTTCAGCTCTCAGTTAGTACTGGAGCTTCAACATACTCCTTTTAAAGCTTTGTTGCTCTGCAAATAAGCCAAAGGCAGGGAGATATTAATTAAAGAGACAAAGCAAAGAATCTCCAGCTGCTCCTGCAGTAGTCCTACAAGAGATCTGGATGTTGCTAAGTTTTTTTATTAGCAAATAAAAAGGCTCCTATTTCAAATGTGTGTATCTCTAAAAAGGTTTATTGCCTTGCTTGTTTCAGTCAAGGTGTGGGTGGAAATTATTTGCCCATACATTTATTTTGGTTTTAAAATATCACACATTTCACAAATCACTCCTTAGCATTGTCCTGGTCCTCTTTCCACATTTCAGTATTTGAATACCAGCAGAGCAACTGGTTGTTATTATAAAGAAGAAAAACATTTAAGGAAAGCGGCAATACAGTGACAAAGCAGGTGAGAGGCTGGAGCAGGTGAGCTGTTAAAGGGGAGAGGGGGGGGCGGGGGAGGGGAAGAGGAAGAAGAGGGCAAAACTCTGAACTTTCTGTAATCTATTCCAATCATCCTTGTATAGCTTTTGGATCCAGCTGAACTGCGAACTGGTTGCAGGAATAGATGCAACCTCTTTGAAGTAATTTGGTATCAGCCCATTAAAAAGGTGTGAAGGGAACGATAGATCTGCCATATAAATCTTCAAAAATAACAGGTTAAAACATCTCTTATTTCCATCTACTATTTTCAACCAAGTGGAAAATATATTTTGAAAAGTCTTTGTGCCCAGAATACTTGAAAGTTTTACTGATTGCAGCTCAGTTGCTTTCTGCTGCTAACCCTCAAAATGCCTATGAGATTTGAAGCTGCTGTTTGTAACTGGTTTAGGCAAAGCTGCTAAACACCAGTGATTCAGCAAAGTGCTTTAACAGACAGGTAGTTGTTCTTCTGAGCTTTCTCCCAACAGCCCTCAGGAATAAAAATCAGAGGAGATTCTCTTTCAGTCAACAGGACTAGTTGAACGTTCAGCCTTGTCTCCTGAGGATGAGGCAGGGGGAAATGTATATAAAATCAGATAGTTTTGGAGACAGTTAATCTGCCTCTTTTCTACTGGGGATTTAGGAAGCTGGAATTGTCATTATGGTGTCACTTTATATGTTCAGTAAAATATGTCTTAATTCCCAGTACAAGAATCAGCATTCTCTTTGGATTATTTTGATAGGAGGACCTGTCCTTTAAGAGATGAATTAGATTTTTCTTCAGACAAAAACATCCTAATTCTAAAACATAAACATATTACTTTTACCATTAAAAATAAGTCTAATGCTTTATTTTTGGATCTCCCATAGTTATTCTGCCTGATGTAAAAACCAAGCACAGCTGCAGTAGAGTGTTGCTTGCTTCTCCTTCTGTCTGCCTGAGTCTATCCATAAATACCAGACCATGACATACTTGTATATATGATATAGTTAGTGTAATATATCTGTTTTGCCTTGTGAAGGCCTATTGTTATTTATGTGGAGTTCTTTCTGTTCTTGGCAGATTATACTGGGCCACAGGAAAAGAACCATGGCCTTCATGTTATAATCCACTATGAGAATGTTCTCATGCACCTAGCACAAAATGCTTGCTAGGATTGTCCTCATAATAGCCCATCTGTTGACTTTGAGAGAAACTATCCCATTACTCTTGGCTCTGATATATTTTCTTCCTTCCAAATCACCTTCCATTTGTTACCAACCTGTATAGAAAGGTTCAGCAAACAGAAGTGGGAAAGGGTGGGGTGTTTCGGTTCATTTGGGGTCAAAAATAATTCTTTATTAGTCATGACAGAGGAAGCTACTATTTCAAATAAGCTTTTGTTTACAGCCATTTCCCCCCCCCCCCCTTTTTTTCTTTCTTTTCTTTTTTTTTTTTTTTTTGAGCTTTTATCTCATATGTATAATATACTAATTTATTTATAAAATAATCCATACCAAATTTTTCTGGCAAATGATTTGTCAGATCGGCCAGGTTGGATGGGGTTTTGACCAATGCAGTCTAATGGAATGTGTCCGTGCCCATGGCAGATGACCTTCAAGGTCCTTCCAACCCAAACCTTTCTATGATTCTATGATTTCTTGAAGTTTGATTAATTCAAAGCTGCTGAAATTCATTAATCTGGATCAGGCAGGATTGAAAGAAACATAATAAATGACATCATCAGTATGACAGAAGTATTTATTTTATACTGAAGGCACACAAACTTTCAGTCCTTCCTTCAGAGGACATGGAATATGACCAGATGCAGGCCCACAGCTGGCTCTACAGACGGGTGTTCAATGCCATCTAGTGGTTTTAGAAACGTATAGTTTCTAAACGAATAGTTTCTATATAGTTTTAGCCTAAAAGTGAGGGGGATCATGGGATCGTTATGGGATCGTAAAGCTTTTTTTCCTTATCACTTCTACTGCTTTTTTTTTTTTTTTTTTTTTTTGAGTATTACACTTAATTCTGCTTTATCAACACACTTTGAAATGATACCGTTAAGAAAACTGTTTTTCTTGATCTATGACTATGCATGACCCTTGAAAACTATTATGTCAGACATTATGCTCTCTATTTATTGTAAACCAATAGGTTTAAAAATCAAGTAGTTATTTTTGGAAACATAAGATTCTGAACATAATTGAACCAGTTATCACAGACAGAAATAATATCGACATTTTTCTGAACAGGACCAAACTTAGACATCACCATTCTTTTACACCAAATGTCAGCTTCTTTTTGTCACCATTATCCCACAGATTCTGAACTAAAGTAGCATAGTGGCCATACAGTATTTTTTTTCCCCACTATTAATGTGATATTTTTTTTTCTCAGAAAACATTTATTATTTACACAAAAACCTATCAAGGGACTTTATAAGCAACACGATCCTGCAGATCAGTTGGATTAAAATTATATTGCCATGTCAGAGCGAAACAACTTGTGTGATAGAGGCAGAACAGCTCTTGTCTACACTGGGCACCTTCTGAATTGGTTTTGTGACCAAATATCTGTTGCTCACCATTTTCACTTGTATGTGAGTAGAAGCATTTCCCCAGCTCTCCAGGGTGCACTCCCATTAAGATCTGGCAAAACTTACAGTGCAAGCAAGTAGATGGCCCATGGATATTGCAGATTTTGATCTCTTGCCTGCCTCTTCCTAAGATATGGGGTGCACAGGACAAAACCTTATGACTAGGAGCCAGTGGTAGGGAAAAATACATGTGTGTATGGACTACTCCGGTTAAGCAAATTTGCCATTTCTGTTAACTTAAAGGCTAAGAAATGAGCGATTCTTCACAGTAGTAGATTATCACTGTTTCCCCCCTCAGCATTTGTGCCTGATAACTGCTACTGATTCACAGAGATTGCAGTTTTAACATTAACACTGGGAGCACTTTATGAAAGATGTTTCCTGAGCTATTTGCTGAGAAAATTAACTCTCAAATCAATGCAAATAATTCCCTGTAACAATTGGGTCGTAACAATCTTGATAGAGTTTTATATACTTTGATATAGTTTTACATGATACCACACAGATGTAAGCATGCAACTAAAATTGTGGGGATTGGCTGGATTACAGTTAAATTTAGAAGTTAGCATATTCATCAAATATAATGTAAGTGATAAAAAGATCCTTCACATTCTATAGAAGCTGAAGACAGATGGAGGTTGAGCAGAGTTTAGCAGCTGGATTTTTTTCTTAGCTTGTGAGGTTTTAAGATTTGTTCCCTTCTCCAGTGTACCAGTATTGTTTTCATTTCAATTTCTGTGAAAATAATTTTACTTTTGGATCAATAGATATGTTTTCAATTTTTTCTCTCTCACATACAAAAAAGCAAAAATCCCAATGGAAATGTTAGGCTCAATCATATTTGCTTAACCTTATTTTTAAAGGACCTAAATAATTATTTACGATGTTTGTCACCTCTAAGTCTTATAATAGTAGAAAGCTCCATTAGCCCTAACTCAAAGCTTAACACAATTCTGTGCAATCTCCTTACACAGGCAAAAAAAATACTACCTATGTCCTGCATGGCAAAATAAAATAGGAATTGGGTGAGCCTGAGTGTATCAGGCCCTTTTTATGTCACTTCGATAGTCTCGTACCTATAAAATGTACCAAATTTCCTTTTAATTATCCTATGTCCTCATACATTTACACTCTATTAAAACAGAACTAAATTTTGTGGTAAATACCAGAAAGCTGTGATTTAGGATCATTTATACAAGACAGATCTACAAATAAATAGAGTGTTTTTTAAAAGAGAGTATTCCAAGCGTTATATTTAAGTTTCACAGGCAATAATAGTGAAAATTTACATCGCAATTATTCTATTCATTTCCATTAGTGAACTAGCGAATTTCAACTGGAAAACCAACAGGAAAAAATAAAGGGTGTTCTTTTGCAGTGCTTGTCTTGGAACTAAACATATTTTTATTGTATGTGTGGATTCGTTTTTTTCTCGTTTTTATTTCTGATTAGACAACAGAAAAGCATGTAAGTAGATTATCTATAAAAATGGTGCAGTATAGACATTTCTGCTTACTCTAACGTATTTTCCTACCTGGCAAACCCTGAAACTTATCTCTGTGATCTTCATGAATTCTGCAAATTTAATGCTTTCTAACTGACCCTATAAAGAATTTAGCCCACCCTTTCTGACCTATGAGAAGATGACCTTTTACAAGTCCTGTTGAGCTTGGATTCAGAAGAGGAAATCCTAAATTTTGAAAATCATCTTTAAGTGAATATAAAGTAGAAATTCTGAAGTCTATGTTCTACCTATAGTCAAAAGGAGGGCGAACAGTGCAGAATTAAATCTAGAGATACTTCTGTTAACTCTAACACATATTAGGTATAATTAACTTTTAGATAACTACGTAAAACCTCTTCCGACTGTTTCACAGATGGCTGTCCTCTCTTCCATAAACAATTTCAAGTACTCTAGAAATACAGAGCACTTCTCAGGCACATAGAATAAGGGAACGGGCTTTGGAGGTGTTGTGGTTTAGCCCGGCTGGCAGTCAAACACCACACAGCCGTTCGCTCACCCTCCCCCCTCCCTCTCCGGGATGGGGGAGAGAAACGGGAAAGTGAAGCCTGTGAGTTGAGATAAAGACAGTTTATTAAGACAGGGAAAAGAATAACAACAATAATAATAATAATAATAGTATTAATAGTAATAATGTGTACGAAATAAGTGATGCACAATGCAATTGCTCACCACCCGTTGACCGATGCCCAGCCTATCCCCGAGCAGCCGGCCACCCCTCCACCCCGGCTAGCCACCCCTATATATTGTTCAGCATGACGTCAGATGGTATGGAATACCCCTTTGGCCAGTTTGGGTCAGCTGTCCTGGGTCTGTCCCCTCCCAGCTTCTGCTGCATCCCTAGCCTGCTCGCTAGCAGGACAGAGAGAGGCTGAAAAGTCCTTGGCTTGGTGTAAGCACTGCTCTACAACAATTAAAACATCAGCATGTTATCAGCGCTCTTCTCATTCTAATCCAAAACATAGCACCCTGCCAGCTACTAGGAGGAAAATTCACTCTGTCCTAACTGAAACCAGGACAGATATCCACCCCTTATTCCATACCATTTATGTCATGCTCAGGTTACACTCTTTCCAATACCTTCTAATTAATCACCATTTTCATCTATGATATATAGCAACCATGGTAGCGATGACATACAGTGTTATATGATAATTAACATATTATAATTCAACTCATGGGCTATTCTCACCCAGTATTAGGTCCCCTTGAGGTACACACCGGACCTCCCCATTCTCTTGCATTACCCACCAAGTGCATCCAGGTCCCCGAGCAAAAGCAATCCCACGAATGGGCTTGCCTTTTCCTGAGGCGGGAGTAGCCCAGACTGTCTTACCCAGCATGTTTCTTACGTGCACTACAGGAACTTTATCCCCTTCTACAGTGCGTAACAGGTTTGATTGGGCAGGTCCAGCTCGGTTGGCAGATCCTCTAGTATTGACTAACCAGGTGGCCTTTGCCAGATGTGTTTCCCAATTTTTGAATGTCCCAGCACCCATTGCTTTCAGTGTAGTCTTTAACAGTCCATTGTATCGTTCAACTTTCCCGGAGGCTGGTGCATGATAAGGGATGTGATACACCCACTCAATACCATGTTCTTTGGCCCAAGTGTCTATAAGGTTGTTTCGGAAATGAGTCCCATTGTCTGACTCAATTCTTTCTGGGGTGCCATGTCGCCATAGGACTTGCTTTTCAAGGCCCAGGATAGTGTTCCGGGCGGTGGCATGGGGCACAGGATATGTTTCCAGCCATCCGGTGGTTGCTTCCACCATTGTAAGTACGTGGCGCTTGCCGTTGCGGGTTTGGGGGAGTGTGATGTAATCAATCTGCCAGGCCTCTCCATATTTGTATTTCAGCCATCGTCCTCCATACCAAAGAGGCTTTGACCGTTTGGCTTGTTTAATTGCAGCACATGTTTCACAATCATGAATAACCTGTGCTATAGTGTCCATGGTCAGGTCCACCCCTCGGTCACGAGCTCATCTGTATGTTGCATCTCTACCTTGATGGCCTGAGGTGTCATGGGCCCATCGGGCTATAAATAATTCACCTTTATGTTGCCAGTCCAGGTCCACCTGAGCCACTTCAATCTTAGCAGCCTGATCCACCTGCTGGTTGTTTTGATGTTCTTCAGTAGCCCGATTCTTGGGCACATGAGCATCTACATGGCGTACCTTTACAACCAGGTTCTCTACCCAGGCAGCAATATCTTGCCACAATGCAGCAGCCCAGATGGGTTTGCCCCGGCGTTCCCAGTTGTTCTGCTTCCATTGTTGTAGCCACCCCCACAGGGCATTTGCTACCATCCATGAATCAGTATAGAGATAGAGAACTGGCCACTTTTCTCGTTCAGCAATATCTAAGGCCAGCTGAACGGCTTTCACTTCTGCAAACTGACTCGATTCACCTTCTCCCTCAGCAGCTTCTGCAACTCGTCGTGTAGGACTCCATACAGCAGCTTTCCATCTCCGATGCTTTCCCACAATACGACAGGACCCATCAGTGAACAGGGCATATTTCTTCTCATTTTCTGTTAGCTTGTTGTACAGTGGGGCTTCTTCAGCACGGACCACCTCCTCCTCTGACGATATCCCAAAGTACTTGCCTTCTGGCCAGTCCATAATCACTTCCAGGATTCCTGGGCGACTGGGGTTTCCTATTCGAGCCCGCTGAGTAATCAGTGCAACCCACTTGCTCCATGTAGCATCAGTTGCATGATGTGTAGAGGGGACCCTTCCTCTGAACATCCAACCCAGTACCGGCAGTCGGGGTGCCAGGAGGAGCTGCGCTTCAGTACCGACCACTTCCGAAGCAGATCGAACTCCCTCATATGCTGCCAATATCTCCTTTTCGGTTGGAGTATAGCGGGCCTCAGATCCTCTGTATCCCCGACTCCAAAACCCCAGGGGTCGACCTCGAGTTTCCCCAGGTTCTTTCTGCCAGAGGCTCCAGGTGGGGCCATTCTCCCCGGCTGCGGTGTAGAGCACATTCTTTACATCTGGTCCTGTTCGGACTGGCCCAAGGGCTACTGCATGAACTATTTCCTGTTTAATTTGTTCAAAGGCTTGTCGTTGCTCAGGGCCCCATTCAAAAGCATTCTTCTTACGAGTTACTTGGTAGAGCGGGTTTACAATCAGACTGTAATTTGGAATATGCATTCTCCAAAACCCCACGACACCTAGGAAAGTTTGTGTTTCCTTCTTGCTAGTTGGTGGAGACATAGCTGTTATTTTGTTGATCACATCCATTGGGATTTGACGACGTCCATCTTGCCATTTTATTCCTAAAAACTGGATCTCTCGTGCAGGTCCTTTAACTTTATTTTGTTTTATGGCAAAACCGGCCTTCAGAAGGATTTGGACTATTTTCTTCCCTTTCTCGAAAACTTCCTCTGCAGTGTCACCCCACACAATGATGTCATCGATGTACTGCAGGTGTTCAGGAGCCTCCCCCTGCTCCAGCGCAGACTGGATCAGACCATGGCAAATGGTAGGGCTATGTTTCCACCCCTGGGGCAGCCGATTCCAAGTATATTGGACTCCCCTCCAAGTGAAAGCAAACTGTGGCCTGCACTCTGCTGCTAGAGGGATGGAGAAAAATGCATTAGCAATATCAATTGTGGCATACCACTTGGCTGCCTTTGATTCCAGTTCGTACTGGAGTTCTAGCATGTCCGGCACTGCAGCACTCAGTGGTGGCGTGACTTCGTTCAGGCCACGATAGTCCACTGTTAGTCTCCACTCACCATTAGACTTTCGCACTGGCCATATGGGACTATTAAAAGGTGAATGGGTCTTGCTGATCACTCCTTGGCTCTCCAGTTGACGAATTAGCTCGTGGATGGGAATCAGGGAGTCTCAGTTGGTGCGATATTGCCGCCGGTGCACAGTTGTGGTAGCGATTGGCACTTGCTGTTCTTCAACCCTCAGCAACCCCACAACAGAAGGGTCCTCTGAGAGACCGGGCAAGGTAGACAACTGTTTAATGTCCTCTGTCTCTAAGGCAGCTATGCCAAAAGCCCACCGGAACCCTTTTGGGTCCTTGAAATATCCTCTTCTAAGATAGTCTATGCCAAGGATGCACGGAGCATCCGGGCCAGTCACAATACGGTGCTTTTGCCACTCATTTCCGGTTAGACTCACTTCAGCTTCCAATACAGTTAACTGCTGGGATCCCCCTGTCACGCCATAAATACAGATGGGCTCTGGCCCTTTACAGCTTGATGGCATTAGAGTACATTGTGCACCGGTGTCTACTAGAGCCTTATACTTCTGTGCGTCAGACGTGCCAGGCCATCGAATCCACACAGTCCAATAAACTCGGTTGTCCCTTTCCTCCCCCTGGCTGGAGGCAGGGCCCCTCTAGTCCTGGTCAGAATCTTCACTTCTGTGTTTAAAAGACTGCCTGCTAGAAGTTGGAGCAGCAAACTTTTCAGAGAACCCCTTTCTCCCAATTGTTTTCTTTTGCAACTCACGTACCCGTGCCTCTAGAGTCTCAGTAGATTTTCCATCCCATTTTCTCATGTCCTCTCCATGGTCACGTAGGTAAAACCACAGGGTGGTGCGGGGTGTGTACCCACCATATTGTCTTCTTTGCATGGATGCACGTTTACCCCTAATAGCCGAGACGCTGGTTTGTACAGGTGGGGAAGAAAATACACTCTCTTTAAGTTGCTGGACCTCTTCAAAAAGTTTCTCCAAAGTATTCTCTTTTAGTTGGTGGCCACTGGTTCGTTCAGGTGGGGGGGAACATAAATTCTCTTTAAGTTGGTGGACCTCTTCAATAAGTTTCTCCAGAGTATTCTCTTTTAGTTGGTGGCCACTGGTTTGTTCAGGTGGGGGGGAAGATAAATCCTCTTTAAGTTGGTGGAACTCTTCAGAGAGTTTCTCCACAGCCGAGACGCAGGCCTGTAGGGAAGAGGAGAGATTTCCTTCGTACTCCCGGAGTTGTTTAGCCATGTCACCCACTGTGGGATCTTCACCGTTTTTCCAGGTTATTATTGCCAATGTGCTGGCCCATGTTGATGGTGCATTCCGTACAAACTTCCGCCATATGGGTCGAGTACACTGGACTTCATCTGGATCTGTGGATGTTTGTGCATCGTCTAAGTCCTTATAAATTACTTCCCGTACGGCTAATTCCCTCAGGTACTGAATTCCCTTCTCCATGGTGGTCCACTTGACTGGTAGACATACAAGTTCTTCCTTGTAGGGATACCTTCCCTTCACAGCTAACAGGAGACGCCTCCAGAGGCTGTGAGATCGTGCTCCATCTCCAATTGCTTTGTCAATGCTTGCATCTCTAGCAAGGGATCCCAACCGCTTGGCTTCCCTGCCCTCTAATTTCACACCATTGGCTCCAGTGTCCCAGCACCGGAGCAGCCAGGTGACAAGCTGTTCACCTATACAGCGACCAAAATCTTTTCGCACATCTCGTAGCTCACGCTGGTATAGGGTTCTGGTAGTTACTGTTGACTTACTGACATCCTCATCCTCATCTTCATCCTCCTGCACACTTGATGGCCCAGCCTCGTCTTCTCCAGACCCAGACTTAGCAGAAGACTTTCTGCGTTCTAAACGACCTGCGTCTCTATACCATTTTTTCACCTTTTCTACAGGGGCAACTTGCACTGCTACAGCTCGCCTCTCCGACCCAGCCACAGGGTCTGCCACAGGGATTGGAATACCCTCTGCAGGGTCAACTTGCACTGCTACAGTTCGTTTCTCCGACCCAGCCACAGGGTCTGCCACAGGGGTTGGAGTACCCTCTGCAGGGGCAACTTGCACTGCTACAGTTCGTTTCTCTGACCCAGCCACAGGGTCTGCCACAGGGGTTGGAGTACCCTCTGCAGGGGCAACTTGCACTGCTACAGTTCGTTTCTCTGACCCAGCCACAGGAGTGGGAATGGCTGCGGGAGCTGGAGCTGGGACGGCTGCGGGAGCTGGAGCCGGAATGGCTGCGGGAGCTGGAGCCGGGACGGCTGCGGGAGCTGGAACGGCTGCGGGAGCTGGAGCCGGGACAGCTGCGGGAGCTGGAGCCGGAATGGCTGTGGGAGCTGGAGCCGGAACGGCTGCGGGAGCTGGAGCTGGAGTGGCTGCAGGAGCCGGGACTGGAACGGCCGCAGGGTCTGTCACTAGGTTGATAGTAGCATCAATTGCAGCTCGATAGGCACAAGCCAGACCCCAGCACGCCACAGTGATTTGTGTCACTTTGGAACTGCCAGAGTCATGACACCTTTTTTTCAAGCATTCTACCAGTTTTTTAGGATTTTGCAGTTGTTCAGGGGTGAATGTCCAAAACACTGGAGGTGCCCACTGCCCTAGAAACCTGCCCATATCCTCCCACACTCCCTGCCACTCGCAAATATCCCGCCTCAAGACAGATCTCCGGATGAGATTCCTAAGTAGTTGTTTAACCTTAAACAAAACCTGAAGCGCATTCAGGAGACATAACAACAAGAACATGCTGGTCTGAGTATCCCAAGGATATTCAACATCTTGGAGAGCTACCGTAACTAGCTCGGGGGATAAGAGGGTGGTGAAGGAGGAAGGGAGAGTGAACAGGTAGGAAAAAATATCTTCCCCTGTCCCCTCCAGAGACTGACTCCCTGATGAAAAAAGGCAATAGGTGTAATTGCTAATAGTTTCTGAGATATGGTTTCCGAAGTATAGAGTCGACGACAGTGCTGAGTACAAATACCAGGTTAGAGTCATGACCAGATACTTCATCATTTCATAAGCCATCGTTACACCACACAGTACCATAACAATCTTAAACCAGGGCCCGGAAAGGGTAAACAGCACGACAGGGAGCACATACAGAAAGTAACTTGCTATAAAACTCAATTTGGGAAACAGGCACAGCAGACTTGAGATTAAGGCAATCAACATTGTGACTAGCAACTATTAAGCAGGTCGAATACTTATACCAATTTTAGTTTAACACACTCTGGTCAAATCTGTCGATATCTCAACCCTTCGAGCCCCACGTTGGGCGCCAAATGGGCTGTTGTGGTTTAGCCCGGCTGGCAGTCAAACACCACACAGCCGTTCGCTCACCCTCCCCCCTCCCTCTCCGGGATGGGGGAGAGAAACGGGAAAGTGAAGCCTGTGAGTTGAGATAAAGACAGTTTATTAAGACAGGGAAAAGAATAACAACAATAATAATAATAATAATAGTATTAATAGTAATAATGTGTACGAAATAAGTGATGCACAATGCAATTGCTCACCACCCGTTGACCGATGCCCAGCCTATCCCCGAGCAGCCGGCCACCCCTCCACCCCGGCTAGCCACCCCTATATATTGTTCAGCATGACGTCAGATGGTATGGAATACCCCTTTGGCCAGTTTGGGTCAGCTGTCCTGGGTCTGTCCCCTCCCAGCTTCTGCTGCATCCCTAGCCTGCTCGCTAGCAGGACAGAGAGAGGCTGAAAAGTCCTTGGCTTGGTGTAAGCACTGCTCTACAACAATTAAAACATCAGCATGTTATCAGCGCTCTTCTCATTCTAATCCAAAACATAGCACCCTGCCAGCTACTAGGAGGAAAATTCACTCTGTCCTAACTGAAACCAGGACAGGAGGCCAACCTCATCACCTTCAATGCACAGCAATCCACAGAGAAGTAAGGCCCAAAACATTAGCAGTAACATGAGAATAGATGTCTGAGGAACAACAGGAATGGCTGTGCTTGGAAGTATTAAACAATCTGTTAGCCACTGGAGGTTATTTCCCCTCTACCTATTAAAGTAAATAGGATAAAGAAAAATATTATGCACTTAATGTGTGAGAGGAAAAATATAAAAGACACAAGTCTACCCTCAGACTCTGTCAAGGTAGGCTTGTATGAAATTAGATCTCTTCTGAGAGCTCTTCCTCTAACAGGCTCAAGACTTCTCCCAGGAGAATCCATTGACTTCCACAGCAGTTTCTTTATTTTTTTCCACTGACCTCCATTATCAGAACTCCCCTAGGCTCAGACTCCTGAATCTGATTCCCTTTTCATCTTATATTATGGACATGTTGAGATACCGGCTGAATGATGGTCCTAGCCAATAAGCCAAGCCCATCTTCAGAAAGAAGTCTTCCCTATCATTCATTGAATTACTCATCTGAACATTCTGTTCAGTAGGCTGAGTAGAAATTTGCGAGGTCTTTTTCATCTAGTCCAACACTGCAAGTATGTCTGTCAGCTTCCTTGCTGCCCTGGGAGCTACTTCGCATTTCCCAAAGGAGGAAGTTCTGTGTCGGAGAACTCTAATCCTGATCACCCTTCTGCCAAGATACGTCCATATAACTCATTTTATGAAAACAACAATAACAACAATAAAAACTCTATGTTTAATAAACCTGCTGCTTAACATCCTTTATACTGGATTATCCACATTTCTCAAGCACTCACCTATGCAATTTTCCTACTTCTTTTCAGACATTTCTCACTAGCTCCTCCAGGTAGCTTTAATGCTTTGGGTACTAGACATAGGGCACCTTTATCATACACACACACTGAAAAAGTATTTTAGGACTCATCAGATTTTCAGACAAATTCTAAGAGTTGAAAAATTTATTATGGGGATATTTAGCTTTCGTTAAATCTCAAGAAAATGTCTCTGTGTTTGCTTAGTATGGTGATGTTCCCAACATATTAACATGTACAGAGGAGTCTCTCTGGGAAGCCATCTGGTATATTATAGCACAGTATGTACTATCTTTCCTTGATGCCAAATACATGCATTCAATTAATGATAATCATCTGCTACTTCTGTGCAGTGATACGGTGGTGTTTTGTTCCCCCCCCCAACCTTCCCCTTTTCCTGAGTATTCTTAGCCAAGCTTTGCATAATCACCTTAGGAAACACTGGTGCTGAAAATTTGATTTCCTTCCCAGACAGCGGCATACCAGTGGGGTCCAACACAACCCTTGCTTGTTGATGAGGAGGAAGTGGAAACACAATAGCATTGCTTTCTCTCACACATTCACAGCTGGGCTCCCAGACTCAGTCAAAAAAAAAAAAATAAATTACATAGCCTGCAGAAATGTCATCAGGACTTGAGAGGTGCTGATCTAGGAGCAACAATTGCTCAAAGAACAGCTGTTATCATCCACAGAGACTCTAGCAGTTCCACCAGAGAAACATTTTTAGCCAGTTTTCCTCACTACCATAGAAAAACTTATTTCAGGTATGGTTGTGAGAGAAGGCAGAAACAGCTACTTTAATGCTAAAGACGATGCACAGAACAGCAAAATTGCATTCAAGATGACACAAAGATTGAAACAAGCTTTTAATCATAATTATATTGCATACCAAGTAATAAATTAAATTAAAATAAATGTAAAAAGGAGAAAAAAATGTCAAAAAACACTTCTTAGACTCTTGACTTTGACAGTTCATCACTCTTCCTTTCATATTTTACAATTAAGTGAACCTGCACTGAAAGTTGAATCTGTATTCCCCAGCCCCTTGCTGAGGTCAGGACACCATCAGGTCAAGATGAAGTGAGAGTTCAGACCAACAGTACCAGAGAACATTCTTGGATGGCCCTGCACCAGAAGTACAGACCATTCTAACACCTATAAGAAAATGCAGTCTTTCAGTAAAAAAAAAAAAAAAAAAAAAAAAAAAAAGACAACAACAACAACAAAAAAAACAGCACCTAAAATCCCCACAGAAACAGCAGTGTATCTAAGTAACAGATGAAGAGTTTTGCCAGTTTTACACTCCTGATATGGTATGGTCAAGGTTGGTTAATGTGGCACTGGTTCTGCCAGGGCCTTCCAAGCAGAGTGAGGAAAAGAGAAAAATGTGGCCTTGTGGAGACTACAAGACTAATGTCACCTTTCTGTGCTCCTGGCCTTGCCTGGCCTGTAGCAAGAGCTTTGGAGAGATTCCCAGTAGGAAGAGGCAATGCAGCACACATGGCCCATGTTGCTTTCTCATTTCTTTCCCCATTCGCATTGTCACCAACCCGACTTCTGCATCCCCACATAACAGTGTCACTTCTTGAGCACCACCAGGGATTTGCTGAGCTGAGTACCTGCTTGCCTGTGTAGCACATGGACCTCTGTGGTTCTTGTGTGTGTTCCTTCTCTGTGTCCAGGCTGATGGGAAGAAATGTGAAGGTGCCAGTGGTTCTGGGCTGGTGGGGCTGCCCCCAGTGCTGATACGTTCAGAAACTGTTTCTGTAGGGATCAGATTACTCAGGCTCAGAAACCAAAAAGGTCCTGGATGGCTCCCCTCCTACTCCTACCAGACCTTTTGGGGAATCACTTGGCAGAGCTGGATGTGGCTTTTTGGTTGCTCCAAAAGCCTTTGAGACCGCAACATTCAGTACCTGACTTGTTGACTCTGAACATGTACTGAACATACACTGCTCACAGGGAGACAAAACAGAACTGAACTGCACTGGACCATTTTGTATACTTCAGAGTATCCGAATAAAGCAAAAGAATAACAAGATGGCCCTGTCTTTACTGCATTCTACAGTAAAGAATCCATAACTGCTGATTCTGTTGTTAGTTATAACAAAGATATACAAAGAATGGTCAGTTTCATCAAATTTAGGAGAAATCTCTGAACATTCTCTTGGTAAGTAGGTTGCATTGTGGTGATGTTTCAGTGCAGACAAACCAAAGGTTTCTCAAAATAGTAGCATACAAATGTGCCTTTACACAGTTAGATAAGGAAGCTGTTTTCTCAAGCTAATGTTAAACTTGAATAAAAAGTCTCTATCTAAACATATTTAAGCTACCGCTCTCATTGTATAAAAACAAAATGGAGAGGAAGATTCAACTGAACAATTAATATGTATAGATATCTGAATTCCCATTAGAGTGATGATAGATGTTTTTAAGCCAGGTAGTACCGACACCCTCTGGAGTCAATATTCCATTCTACCTGTGTCACGGTTGCTTCTCTTTGCATGCAGGACTTTCCTCCACATAGAGGTTTGTGTTTTACGAACTGTCTTAAAGCAACTCTTTGCTCCCTCTTGTGGCCTTTTAGCAAAGTATGTTCCTTCTTGGAATCCAACTGGATTTTATCTTTCCTGGCATTTAGTTAACTATGATGCACATAACGTTGGGTCATGAGTTCTATGCATTAAATATACTTCCTTCCAAAATTCTGTAGATGAATGCTACATTTAAGTCCAAGTATATCTACATGTCTATTTCCTATTTCAATAATCATTAAAGTAAATTGAAATATATTTAAACAAAACTTTTCCAGCAAACATTAATAAAAATTTGACTGTTTTCTAGAAAAAAAATATTTTCAAGAATAGATTAAGTGCCCTCCAAATAACATCAATTTTTATTTTTATATGTATGAAAACAAAAACTTTTTTAATATATTGAATTTTTTGTATAATTGAGTTTTCAAGTACTAAACACAATCTCTGGTCTGGCCACACCAGGCACAATTTGTATTGCTTTTCTTCTGATGTGCACTGAATGTGGGTACATACCCTGTGAATGCAGAGAGAATGGGAATGAGATGTAGCACTTACACAAGTGAAGTGACAGAATTCATTATTCCTGTGGCATGTCAGTCATCATGCTTCTGTACTGTTGGCTGTGCACACATCTCTCATGGATGCAGAATACTGATAGGAGATACTGTTTTTATAGCTTTATTTCTCTTTTTCTGTTTACGTAACACATTCTCAGTGGGCAAAAAAATAAGCTCAACAGAGAGCTTCATTTTTTTCCCCCTCATCATTATTCCATTAAATTATGCTAATATTTTTATATTTGTTATTTGAAACAATTCTCAATAAAGTAGGGTGCAGATAAATAATCAAAGCCAGAGGTTTTGCAGAGTATGTTGGTGACATCTGAGCCTCTCTAACTCCACATATACACACTAATCTTTGACACGAATATGCAAAGTTAAATCAAGCCTCTCTCACTGAAGGCTACCCTGAACTGTATCATTTAACGACTAGCACCAGCTAATAATACGGATGTGGGAAGTTACACTGACTGGCTCCCCATGTGCTCTGGCTCTGCCAATACATATTCAAACCTCCGTTACATGATCACGTGTCTTGAGTTTTAGGCAATTTTGCTGGCAGCCTCCACAAAAGTACATGTATATATAATCTGTTACCAGGTTTCATCAACAGTAAATCAACTGAGTTCAGATCACCTGGCTGAACTTTAATGTTTTTCTTCTTAAGATTTCTTCTCTGGTTCTTAATTTTGCAGTTGAATATATGTTGGGCATGGCCATATATATGATGACAGCTTACAGAACACTCATTTTGTCCTCCAGATTCTTGGCTACGATGTCTTTAAAAGCAGAAAAAGAAGATTAGAACTATTGATTAGAAGGTTTGCAATTATATTAGTTTAAAGGGAAAGAAGAATATTTTGGATATTCTGATTCAAACAATCTTCTTCGTTCCTAAGGTGAGAACTCTGGAGAAGAGAGAGATGACTGCTCTAAGCAATCCAGGCGGGAAGTCTGGAATTCTGTGACTGCTTCTCTCTGCTTATGTTGCAAAGGCATTTTTTTTTTTTTTTTTTTTTAATCCAGAGCTGAAAATCAGTCCAGATTACAAGGTTTTAGTGAATCAGCAGTGCAGTCTATAAAGCCTGGCTCCTGCTGAAATACCCAGACTGTGAAGCTTCCAGGACCTGACAGTGTTCATTTTGAAATAAAACAAGCTCAGTTTTGAATTCCTGCTGTGAACAGTGCACTAAGGAACAAGAATCAAAGGTATGTTTGCTTGTCTGTATCTCAGTGATGACTAGCTACACAGGACAGAAAGCAGAGAATGAGATAAAGTTACGTAGGGAATTTGTTTGAAGCCTTAAAAAAGAGGGAAAGAAAACCCACTCTAATTTGTCTTATAATGTTTCAGACTTTGAAGATGAAACTCAGCTGGCATGGGCTGGATTATATTTGTGTGGGCATGAAGGCATCACTTATTCATCTTTGCAGAGTATGACTTGGCATTCACTGTCCAGCCTGCCAGGAGTGGAGATTTACAGTTATTTTATTTTAGAAGATCAACACCAACTGACTTTATTATCATAAATCATTTAACATGGAGCTATACTTTCAGAGCTCCTCCACTGACACTTTTCTCAGCTCAGCACAGTACATCTCAGAGCAGTCACACCATCAGCCTGGCAGACTGTATTATCCCTTGGGTTATCAAGGAATAGTGTGGGACAGATAAAGGTAGTTGTACATCAAGATGCTGAAATATTCAGGAAAGATTTTTCCTTAGAGAATTCCCAGATACACTTTACTGTCAAGACAGGTGTATGGCCACTGAGTTATTTATTAGATAGCACTAACATGGAGGACTACAGTCAAGAGTCTTCTTTAATTTGGAATGTTCTTTAGAAGTGACAATTCCATTGGGAAACAATGACTAGTCTGAATTACTTTAGTTGATAAAATTAGCAGTTTGAATTTGTAGGAAACTTTATAATAATTCTAAGAGAAAAAATAATGAAGGCTTAATCAGCAGAAGGGACAGGAATTCAACTAGGATTGATGCAAAAAGGGTGAGATAGGAACAACTTCTACTAACTTACATGGTTTGCATTAGAGCTGCTGCAGGGAGCTAGGGTGAAAAGCAGTAGTATCTCTTCCCTTATGTTCACTGCCATGCATGAATAACTGAATTGGCATGCATTGGAAGTTATGGTATAGCAGTAGCTACCATAGGGTGAAGGTGAAGGAGCAAGCAGCACATTACTTGCCTACGCACTGTCACTGTTTCCTCAGCAAATGCCCAGTTTGGTCCATGGTAATAGCATTTGCTCCCCAGTTCCTCTGCACACCTAAATAAATAAATAAATTAATTAATTAATCAAATTAAACACAGTGGCCAGGTAGCCAAGCCAGGGTAGACACATCCTGCTGTGGGATTCAGTGTCGTGCACTGTGGCCTTTTCCCTGCTACATGATGTGTGACCAAAATATCAAATAACAGCTTCCTGAAGAAAGATATGATTAAAATCTATAAAATCATAAGAAATGGTGAAGAGTTTGAATGTTCAGACTGAATTCTAATGTACATGAGATAGATTTAAGAAAAACAAAAGGAGATGTCTGTTTAATTCTCTATTAAGCTGTATAACTCCTTGCCATAGGATGCTAAGCATTTACAGGATCAGGCATGTTCATTAAGAAAGACCCTGGTATACTGGAGCTTGTGTAGTGAAGGGCCACCATGATGTCTATGGGTCTAGAGCACATGAAAAAGCTGAGATGCTTGGGTTTGTTCAGTTTGGAGAAAGGAAAGCTAAGGAGAGGCTATGGGCACACATTCATAAACCAAATGAGGAGTTGCAGAGGAAACAGTCAGACTCTTCCGGTGTGTAGAACAGCAAGGAAAGTCACAACTGAATACAAGGGAATATATTTCACAAGGGCAGTCAAACCAGCACAGATTGCTGAGATACTGAGCAGCCTTCTCATCTTGCAGATGCTCAAAATCCACCTGGAGAAGACCCTGAACAGCCCAATCCAGGAGTAGCTTTGATTTAATCCTATGACGACGTAAAAGGGAAATCCACTGGAGCTGCTCAATACAAAGGTGATCGCTTTTGACTCAGGAGGGCCTGCAGCTGTAAAGTGCTGGAGGCTAAGCATGCTCCAGAGAAATGTCATCAGTTCTTCCTCTATTTGTGTTGTCCCCTCTTCCTTTTCCTTGTGTTGTCCCTAGGAATTCTTTACTAGCCATGTTCAGAGACAGGTTTCTGGGCTTGATGCACATTTGATCTCTTTCTTTATATACCTGTTAAGATGGCCATTGAGATAGTTTGCGCGCCCATAAAGCTGCTAGAAATGCTAAAAGCTAAAAAGCTAAAAAGCTAAAAAGCTAAAGCTGCATAAATGCTGCTATTTGTTCTTCACAAGTATACTTACTAAATGTCTGGCATATTCACACTGTGTTGTTATATGACTGCCTGTTGCATCCAAATGCTTAAATGCTGCAGGTTTTTAGTAGATTTTATTCCTTTCTTATTGTGTATGATATTTGGACTGCTTGGTAGATGAATATTGAAAAAATGAGAAAAAAAAGGAAAAGGAGGAAAGCTAGACATGCAAAGCAAGGAAAGTGGCATAAGGACTAGAGAATATAAAACTGACATCTTTCCTTTTGTATCATGCAAACAAGGACTACATGAAAATGTAGAATTTAAATCAGAAAATGCTTATAGAATACCAGAAGGAAATAAACCAGATCTCCCCACAAATGTTGACCAGTGAGGACTTGCTGTTCTCCGCGCCTTTGTAGACTTCAGTTAAGAACATCAGTTCTTACTTTCCCTTCACAGTCATCTGAGCACACAGTGAACTTAATTTTAGGCAAGGGTGGGTGCTGTAGATTGAGAAAATTTGTTAAATTTTCCTATTGTGTTAGAAATCCCCTCCTCCACATGTATTCATACACATGTAATATTTTCTGCTGAATAGAACCTGCCATAAGGCTGTATAACAACAATGATTTGCAAATTTTGCCCCCAATTATGGTCATAACATATATAAGCAAAGAAGTTCACTTGCTTATGCCAATGTTAATGGCTAAAAAAGACCTGTCATGATGCTCTGTCTGTGAGCACCTGTAGCCATCTTTTTTCTTTTTTTTCTCTTTTTTTTTTTTTTTCAGAACTACAGCTGCATTTGGCAGAAGAACACATATTAACAAGTCTAATAGATTTACTTCACACATATTTCAAAACATTGATTTTCATGTGTAAAATAAATAAGTCACAAACTATTCCTCTTCAAGTCACTTTATTTAACTTTGTTCGACATTAGGGAAACTACAAGCTGAACCAAAAACTGTGTTCTCTTTATTTATTATTTTTAATCCTGTTTTTCCCGGTTCCATGATGGGCATTATGTTTCTACTGGCATTTATTTATAAAGAGAATTATTCTTTTTTTTTTTTTTTTTTTTTTTTTTTTTTTTAGTAACCAATTAAAACAAAACAAAAACAAAAGAAGCAAACAAACAAGAAAGCCCCAACATGCAGTTATTACTGTTTAACTTCCCTCTCCTTCCACACCCTTACAATTCTTCTATTTTTACTGTATCTTAAGATAATCCTGTAGGTTTGATATTTACCATTGGGCCCAGTAGAATTTGAACAAGTTTACATTACCCTCACAAAAATACTTTTAAACTAGTACTTATATTATTAATAGAATTAAATGAGAAGGAAAATACAGAAAAATACAACCTAACTTGTTCTTTTTCTGTCTTGTGCTCGTAGAGGAAGGGACACTGAGGAAACCTGAAGAAAAAAACAAAACAAAACAAAAAGTTTTACCATGAGAGGTAACAGTTGCTTAAATAAGGTTTACATTAAGGTTTCCTAAGGCCTTTCCTTCTTAGACACTAGCCCCATTGACTACTCATATATTTGAACGTAAAAGTTTATTATTCAAAGATGAATCTTCAGGTGATATACATTTAATAGAATCATAGAAACATAGAATCATCGAGGTTGGAAAAGATCTCCAAGATCATCTGGTCCAACCATCCCCCTACCACCAATATCACCTACTAAACCATGTCCCTAAGCACCACGTCCAATCTTTCCTGTGACTCCACCACCTCCCTGGACAACCCATTCCAATGCCTAACTACTCGTTCTGAGAAGAAATTTCTCCTAACTGCCTGGAGACTCAGCAAACGTTCCCTGTTCAGCCATGCCAATCTTCTTCCCTGATGGCTCATCTTACAGCACACAGGGACAGCCTGCTCTTGCGCCTTTAAGACTTACATCATGAGAAGCACCCAGCCTTCCTGAGCCCCTCTGCCCTTCAGGACTGACTCCCAAGGGACCCTCCCTAACATTGTCCTGAACAGCTCAAAGTCTGCTCTCCAGAAGTCCAAGGTAGCAGTTTTACTGACCCCATCTCCTGACTTCACCAAGAATAGAGATCTCTACCATTTTGTGGTCACTCTGCCCAAGACAACTCCCCGCCACCACATCTCCCAGCAGTCCTTCTCTGTTTGTGAACAGCAGGTCTAGCGGGGCACCCCCTCTGGTAGGCTCACTAACGAACTGAGTCAGGAGGCTGTCCTCCACGCACTCCAGGAACCTTTTAGGCTGCTTCTTCAGGGCTGTATTTTATTTCCAGAGTATGTCCAGGAAGTTGAAGTCCCCCATAAGATCAAGTGCTGGAGATTGCATGACTTCTTTACATCTGTTGCAGCTTCTTTACATACTGTTCAGATATGCCATTAGTAGTATTTTTAATTATTTTTTTTCCACAGTATATTTTGTTCTCTTGCATGGATTTTCTTTTAGTTCATCCTTTCCGTTTTGTGACTGAGGGCTGACAATTTTTTGTGGAAATATGTGGGTGAAGGAATGTAATGGCTGTTTTACTGAAAATATATTTTATACAAAATTAACTAATTTTGGCAACTCTTTTTGACCCATTCCATTCTCGAGAAATGTCAGCTTGAAAATATGGAGTCAAGCAATACTGAACAGAATAGTCCTATCCCCAAATTATCCATACTTATACTGACAACAGCCAGAAACCTGCGCAGAGGTTTGACATTGACAAAGAGCGCGGACATTTGGCAAAAGTATTTTATGACTAAGAACTACAGGAACTAAGAACCCTGCAATGCTCTGAGGTTACATTTGCTTTGTATGACATCTTATTTTCAGGTGCCAATGTCTTGGTCTTTTCACAGTAAAAGATTTTATTTATTTATTTATTTTCATTAGCAGGGTCTAGACAGTGTTGATAGAGCAGTCGGAGTTCTTTGCTAAAAGCAGAGAGATCAACAAATATAGCACACACATAGAGGAAGATCATCTGTGCTAATTAAGAAGAAAGGCTGGAGGATGTTTTCATTGGATTGTGCTGATTCCATTACTCTTCAGATGTCTCAAAAGCCCCTGTGATTGACAGAATGACCAGTGGGTGTAAATAGGATTTTGACAGGAAGGCCAAGTTCTCTTGACTTTAAATCCAGATACTCATAGCAAGACAGTCATAACCTGAGAGGCTTGAATTGCAAGTTTTAAGATAACCACTAGATTCAATGACCATCTCCCTACCAGGGAGCTAGGGTTTCTTCATCCTGTCTGTCTGTCTTTGCTTTGGTTATAACTTGCTAAAATCACAGGTCTCTCGTAAATATATCTTTTAGGCTAGTGTCACCAGAGGCCTTCCTGGATGGTATTTACCCTTTTATTTTTCATGACTGCATTTAGAATTTGTCATACAGTCACTAAATTTTTTCTTCTTTTTCTTTTCTTTTTTCTTTTCTTTTCTTTTCTTTTCTTTTCTTTTCTTTTCTTTTCTTTTCTTTTCTTTTCTTTTCTTTTCTTTCTTTCTTTTTTTTCTTTTTTTTCTTTTCTTTCTTTTTTTTTTTGCTTTTCTTCTTGCTTTTCTTTTCTTTCTTTCTTTTCTTGCTTTTCTTCTTTTCTTTTCTTCATTCTCTTATCTTTTCTTCTCTTCTATTCTCTATTTATTTCTTTCTCTTTCTTCTTTCTCTTCTTTTTTTTTTATTTCTTTTTTTGCTTTGCTTTGCTTTGCTTTGCTTTGCTTTGCTTCTTTCTTTTTTTCTTTTTCTCTTTCTCTATCTTTCTCTTCTCTTCTCTTCTCTTCTCTTCTCTTTTTTCTTTTCTTTTCTTTCTTTGCTTTGCTTTGCTTTGCTTTGCTTTGCTTTGCTTCTTTCTTTTCTTTGCTTTTCCTTTCTTCTCTTCTCTTCTCTTCTTTCTATTTTTATATTCTATTCTTTCTATTTATTCTCTCTTCTTATCTTCTATTCTCTTTCCTTTCATTTCCTTTCCTTTCCTTTCTTTCCTCATTTCCTTCCTTTATTACTTTCCTTTCTTTCCTTCCTTTTCTTCCTTTCCTTTACTTTCCCTTCCCATTCCTTTCCTTTCCTTTCTTTCCTTTACTTTCCTTCTTTCTTTCATTCCTTTCCTTTCCTTTTTCTCTTTCTTCTCTTCTCTCTCTATCTTCTCTTCTCTTCTCTTCTCTTCTCTTCTCTCTTATTTTCTTCTCTTCTCTTCTCTTCTCTTCTCTTCTCTTCTCTTTTTTCTTTTCTTTTCTTGCTTTGCTTTGCTTTGCTTTGCTTTGCTTCTTTGCTTTTCTTTGCTTTTCCTTTCTTCTCTTCTCTTCTCTTCTCTTATATTTCTTCTCTTCTTCTCTTTCTCTTCTTTCTTCTCTTCTCTTCTCTTCTCTATTCTTCTCTCTCTTTTTCTTTCTCTCTTCTCTTTCTTCTCCTTTCCTTCTTTCCTTCCTTCCTTCCTTCCTTTCCTTTCCTTTCCTTCCTTTCTTTCCTTTCCTTTCCTTTCCTTTCCTTTCCTTCCTTTCCTTCCTTCCTTTCTTTCCTTTCCTTTCCTTCCTTTTCCTTTCCTTTCCTTTTTCCTTTTTCCTTTTTTTCTCTTCTCTTCTCTTCTCTCTCTTCTCTTCTCTTCTCTTCTCTTCTCTTCTCTTCTCTCTTCTCTTCTTCTCTTCTCTTCGCTTCGCTTCGCTTCGCTTCACTTCTCTTTTTTCTTCTCTTCTCTTCTCTTCTCTTCTCCTCTTCTCTTCTCTTCTCTTCTCTTCTCTTTTCTCTTCTCTTCTTTCTTCTCTCTTCTCTTCTCTTCTCTTCTCTTTTCTCTTCTCTTCTTTCTTCTCTCTTCTCTTCTCTTCTCTTCTCTTCTCTTCTCCTCTCTCCTCGAGTCTCCTCTCCTCTCCTCCTCTCCTCTCCTCTCCTCTCCTCTCCTCTCCTCTCCTCTCCTCTCCTCTCCTCTCCTCTCCTCTCTTCCTTTTTTTCTTTTTTCTTTTTTTATTTTTTCTTTTTTTCATTTTTTTTGTTCTTTTTTCTTTTTTTTTTTCTTTTCTTTCTGTTCTTTTTTTCCTTTTTTTTTTTCTTATTTTTTTTTTTTTTCTTATCTTTCTTTTCCAGGACTAGTCAAAATATTTGCAATATACTAGTCATTTGTCGAACATTAGAATTTTGTCATGAAAGATTTAGATAAGTTTGATACAATGGTTGATGAAATTTTGGAAGGTTTTGTGGCTATTTTATTAATGCATATAAATGGTAACTGTATGCTGGCCTACTTAAATGCCCTGTAGTGACATTTCTCAAATGTGATGAGGCTGATTATATCTTTCCAGTGGAGTTATATCAGCAGGAAATGATTTGTAAAACCCTCCTCCTAACTTCAGTACTTCATTTCCACCCCAAACTGAGCTAGCTATAATACCCTTCATAAACAAGAATAGAAAGTTATGAGATTCCTTTAGAGGAGATGTCTTTTGAAGACTTTCCTCTCTAAATTTAGTCTGTAAATATTTAAATTCTAACACAAGAATTCTAAAACTTAAAAAACACTGCTATCTCAGTTCAAAGGAGTAGTTTCTTCTTATTTTATACATTGCATTATTTCAAATATTCCTCTGAAGAAAACTTTCTTGAGATATTGTCCCTATCCATTATCCTAGTAATTTTGGATACTTTTTGGACTTAATAAGTCCTAATATCCTACAACGATATGTTTCAGTAAATCTCAGAAGCTGTCACTATATGTCATTATTTGCCATATTTGCCTAACTTCTGGTGAGCTTCTTTCCCCTGTCTTATATTTTTTCAAAGTATATTGAACTCAGGATGCTTTCAGTGGTACTGGTACTGTATAATTTTGAAAAGCCATCTAGTTATGTTTGATTGTCAGGACTGGACATATCACCAGTTATACTTTCTGAAAAAATAAATATTTGAATCACAGCTGCTATGCTAGAACACAGAAGGGTCTGAATGTCTCCTGTGACCACAAAACTTTATTTATATAAATAAAATTACTGAAATTACCAAGAGTTGGTTAATTATTTTCCATACTTTTCCTTGAAAAAAAAAAAGTTATCTTTTCATCCTAGAGTACAGAGTTTTCAAAAACCTAAAAACAAACAAACAAACAACAAAAAAACCCACAGCATTTTCAAAACCTAAAGAGCGTTTTTTTATTGTTGTTTTGTTTGTTTGTTTGTTCCTGTATCTGGAGATAAAGTTATTACTCAGTCATGGGCTGGAGAATCACAGTAATCCTGAAGTATTTATTTGTTCTGTGTGCTGTTTCTTTTGAAACCAACAAGAGGAAATTTAAGTATTTAGAAATGGGATTACAACCAACAATTTATTTTCTATTTGTATCCTGTTCTATGATTTGTTTAACATACATCAGTGAACAGCAGCAATGATAGCAGGTCCCTAGTACTATAGATTCTTATCAGTACTTAGCAATGAGAAGTTTTGTTTCTCTTTTCTGTTTCACTAAGTTCATTTGCTTTAAAACATGTTCAGACATCCACATTAATACCACAGTCTAACAAAGCACATTATTCAATGTTTAAGAAATACTTAGCAACTAAAACGTAAAGAGTAATGTCTTTTGACTTCAGTGAGACTTTAACATGTACATGCATGCTTGCTGGATAGGAAAGCTGCCTTGGATTACATGCCCATGACATGCTGAGTTACATATGTGTTTATGTATACGTCTGAAGGATTGTTGAATCATGGCAAATTTATGTTTTCATTCTATTTAAGGTTTCATAATGACTTTGTATAGATATCTGAGCAACATTGAGACAGTGTTAACATCAAGAGGCTGAGCACAGGAGTATGATGAACAGTTGTAGGTGTTTATGAAATTTAGACTTAATCCAGGTATTTCTTAAATGAAAGAAAAGACACATATTATCATAGAAACCTTACACTTTCAGAAAAACAGAACATACATAGCAAACTACCATATATAAATGTTAAATGACAAATATAACAAGAATATTATGATAAAATATACTATAAATAATAGAAATATTAGGACAAAAATTCTTAAATTTTTTTGAAGTAATGTTTGCATATTTCAGACTTAGATATACTTTGGACTGATACAAAATATTACATTGGTTTACACAAGAGCTAGGTATAACTGACATTTGCAATATATTCTGTCTCGTTCTTTCTACATAAGCAGGAGGTCTAAGGCTATAAATATTTTTTATTATATAAACTACCCTTTCTATAAACTTAGTGGCTCTGGAGTATTTATATAATCCAGTCAGTTTCCTAATATGGTCAATTTTCAGTTATCCCGGTTACATCATATTTCCTTATTACACACATATGTCTTCAATGCTGTGTCATAAGAACCCTGCAATTTGTGTGGAAAAAGCTGATAGTTCTTTTTCAGTTTGTTTCCACTTCCATTTTCTCTTTCTATCTTTGAACGTCACTTCAAGTGTTTTAAACTTTTACTACCAATGGCTCCTCCTGATTTTTCATTACTGAGAAGTTTGTCCACCTCTGTCACCCCATTAAAATAACATTTCCATTTATTTTACAGATAGCTCTGGCACGTTTCCTCATGTTCTGCTCAGCACGGTTCCTCTGGCTGTGTAGTGATGCTTTTGCCTAAGTGTCTGCTTAAAATAACTGCTTCTAAAAACTTCTAAAGCAGCCATAACTCCTTGTCAGTCTGCTGCAAAGGTTGAAGTCTAACCAGTGCATCAATATGTACCCAAGAAAGCACTTTTCCAAGTGTAGTAAAGAAGTTTTAAATATTTTTAAAGACCCTGCAAAGTTTCTTGGCCACTTTCCCACTCTGAGACAGAGAACAATTGCAGCCCTCATATTGGGTTACAGAATACATGTAACCTGTAAGAAGAAATAAACATATTTGGCTCGGTGTAATATTTGTCTTCTCAGTATACAGGTTGCATACAATAACCTACAGGTAAGATCTGAAGTATTGGTCTTGATATGTGGGCAATTTATTGTAAGTTGGTTTTTATTTTTTATTTTATTATTTTATTTTATTTTATTTTATTTTATTTTATTTTTAGAAGTAAAACCAACATTGCATGACCTAAGGAAATGAATTCCAAAAATTAGTTAGAATTCCACTAAGTTGCACAATACTTATATTACAATACTCAAAACAATTGTCTTTGAAGTGGGTGAGTATGCAAGATATGCTGGGACAAATCTTTCCCTTAGATGAATGTAAAAGATACTAAACATTACTAATGTAATAATTATATATATATATATATATATATATATATATTTGAATATCAGGAACAGTGGTCTCTAGAAGATTAAATTGCTGAATTTGCAAACTATCTTGACTTAAACAAGATATATTTAAACAATATAGCTTAGTTCATCAAGATTGCTTTCATTTCTGTTAATGTCACATAAATAATATTGGTGTAAATTATTTGGAGGGGCCAGTTTGTCATGGTCTGGATTCCTTTGCTGCTTCAAAAAAAGCTTGTCTGGAACTCATTAACTCACACATCACTATCTTCGAATAACTACATTAACTTCATTGAAAAAGCACAGGATTCAAACTTGTTGTCATGGGAGTAAATTGCAAAAACCTGAGAATCTTTTGAAGCTTTAAAGATTTTCAGAGCAGGTGACTTCTGCTCAGTCCTTGTTTCTTACCCCAATTTCTGCATCTGGCTCCTTGTGGCATTTCTGCCAATATCGTAGATACATTGATATAAATTCTCCAACTATTAAATTCCTTAGGTTGTGAATTGTTAAAAAAAAAGCTTTTTTTTTTTTTTTTTAAATCCCAAATATACTGACTTTCAGCTTTCAGCCATTGGCTCATATTTTGTCTTTATTGCCTAATGAACCCTCTGAAGTCATTCTAGACCTCGTGAAGGTACTGTTAGCAAAAGCCAAAAGAAAACCACATATATTTCCAAAATGGGATTTTTGCCAAATAAGACACCTAAGTTCAGATTTGTGATCAAAAAAATCATTCAGTCTCCACCTTGAGTTTCAGGCGAAACTGACTGAAATGGGAAAATTCAATTCATAAATCCATAAAGATATTCAAATACCTGTTACTATGCTTGATTTTCAGGTTCCTTGGACTCCAAGGTCCTTATTCTCTAAAGTATTGGAAATTAGTACACAAAATAGGATATAAACACATTTTGGCTCCTAACTAAACGTACTTCAAATCTAGGGGACATTTTCTTCTCCCTTCAGCAGTTTTGGATTGGGGAATTGGTAAGAATCCTACAGTGAATGCAACTTAAAGAAAAATACTGCTTTTACTTCCAATAAAGAAAAATAAAATCAAAGATATTAAATAGATACATATTTAAACATTGTAACAGGACCTAGAAAATATCATTATTGTATTTTAGCTACTCTTTTTATTGTTTTCAATTGCACTAAACAGTTTTCCAAAAATAATATTTATGGGGCACATTAGAATATGGATGATGGAAAAAAATGGCTATAAACTAAAGCATCCATTGTTTTTTGGCTTTCCAGTGTTAATTTTGTCATTTATGTGCAGTGCTCGAAAGCCATAACTCCTGGCAGCTCTTTTTGTGGTTCAAATTCAATTACAGTTTCATCAGAAATGGATGCATTAATGGACAGTTATTCAAAGACAACTGTTAGAAAGATTTCACTCCCTTCTCACATAGCAGAGACATTGTCATCTGACAATAATCTAGGGCCAAAATCATAGAATCGTCATAGAATCATAGAATGGTTTCAGTTGGGAGAGACCTTAAAGATCATCCAGTTCCAACCACCCTGCCATGGGCAGGAACACCTCCCACTAGATCAGGTTGCTCAAAAACCCATCCAGCCTGGCCTTGAATGCTTCCAGGGGTGGGGCATCCATAGCTTCTCTGTGCAACATATGCCTGTGCTTCACCACCCTCATAGTAAAGAATTTCCTCCTTATATCTAATCTAAAAGTCCCCTCTTTTAGTTTAAAGCCATTACTCCTTGTCCTGTCACTACACTCGCTGACAAAGAGTCCCTCCTCAGTTTTCCTGTATGCCCCCTTTAGGTACTGGAAGGCTGCTATAACGTCTCCCTGGGGCCTTCTTTGCTCCAGGCTGAACAAACACAACTTCCTCATAGGAGAGTCTTCATAAGAGAGGTGCTCTAGCCCTATAATCATCCTTGTGGCTCTCCTCTGGACTTTCTCTAACAGGTCCATGTCTTTCTTGTGCTGGGGGCCCCAGAACTGAATGCAGTGCTCCGGGTGGGATCTCATGAGAGCTGACTAGAAGGGGAGAAAATCTGTAATATGTCTTCAGTTGAAAAATCTTTTTTTTTTTTTTTTTTTTTTTTTTAAGGAATCTTACATGGCAACATAGTGATTGGAAGTGCTTTCTTATTATAAAAATACTATCAAGAGATAGTATTCTTAAAGAAAAAATGTATTTATGTTTACTACTTCACTTTTCAGGCTGTTTTTGTCCCTGTGCAAGAAAACATTTCAGTCTTAATTTCAATGCAGTCTGGATGATGATCCTTAGAAAAAGGATATTATCCTATAAATGTAAGAACAAAACTACTGTTTTTAACTTTCAAACTTTCACCAGTAAATCCAGCTGATGTATGAAAGCAAGGCACTACTGGTTTTCTCTTTTAAAACCTATGGAAATTTCCTAACTGAAACAGAAAAGCTGAAGGCAAAGAGAAGGCTGGATGGGCCGTCTTACTACAAATGTTCAATGTTACCTTCAAAATGATGATGTAAATCCTTCTTTTGGTGATGATGACTTTGGATAAAATAAATATAATAAACATCATAAATGTTTGTCATAATCAAAAATAATCGTAATCATAATCATAAATCAAAATAATCATAAACATAAATATAATAAACATCATAAAATGGAATTGACTGCTTCCACCTCAACGGTTCTGTGTCTGCAGTAAACAAGTACATTCAGTATAGCCTAAATGTCCTTATCTCCAATTTATACAAAAGGTTTATCTAGAAATTCCTGGTAATTTCCACCAGTGTTATACAATTCCATATATTGAAATATGGAAAGAACACAACAATTAACAAGGCTCATTTTCTTTACAGACAATTAATATTTCATTCATTGTAAATTCACATTTTGTTTTTAACTGAATTTCTAGCTGATGTGACATTAAAGCATAAAATATTAAGGTGAACATAGAAATAATAATAAAAAAAAGACATCTAATACTGTGAATCACAAAAGGTGAAATCTTTTGTGTAGTCTAGGATTAATGTATGTAACATGGATAAAACTTGGCACACTTAATTTAGCTGTGAAATATTGTTTTTATTGAATTAATCTGCTTACCCATTACTGTATAACTTCATTCTATTATTCCTTTTGAAGAAGTACAAATACAACAATTATCTTCTCGGTTATTTAAATACACCCAGGCAATTAAATGCGTATCTCTTAAATAAGTACATGTATTTTACTTTTCAGCTTAGAAACTCCTTCACTGTCTCCTCCACTATCTCCTGTCTCCAAGCAATTATCAGTGTCATATGGCTATGTCTATGGAAGTTAAATAATCAGTATTTTACTTAATTAGCTTGCTTTACCCAGCCAGCAACTCTCAATATTTTTATTCCCAGCCAGCTCTGTTTCAAAATCAGTCTGCTATTCTGAAAGCCAGAGCTTTAAAATGTACTTGCCGTTGCTGAAGGTTGCCTATATTGAAAAGCAAAATTGGTACTGGAATAAAAGGAAAACCTTAGATAAAATATGAAGTGGTTGAATCTGTATGTTCTTGAGTATATTTCCTGTTCAAATCTATAACTTTGCTGCGTTCTGTTCATTCCTTGTATTATTCTGCTACACTGTGAGTTGTTACATCTCTTATCTTATTTTCACCTGAAGGCATATTTAACAGGCATTTGTATGTTTACTTGAAGACCTATAAGAGACCAGGGTCTTTGGAAAAAGTCCTGATTAAGCAATCTATGCAATTTCCTTTTTTAAATATTATATGTATATATATATATTTTCAAATAGTTCTGTTGCTGACAATAGGAATTTATTTATCTATCTATTTATTTATTCCCTCCAGTCATCACTGTAGGAATCAGAAGGAATCTTCTTTAGGTCATTGGGGTTACATCAATGTGGAAATCACATAATCAACAGGGACATCTGTCCATTCATGTTCTCTTTGACAGGCCGGATTTAGTATTTTGGGGACCATGTGGTTCACAGTACTGCAGCAATAGTGTCTGTCAGCTTTTTGTGCTGGGCACATGCACAAGAAGAACACTGAATCCTTCCCCATTGCTCTTTGTTGTCCTTGAAGTAGTTTAAATTCAAAGAGATGTGGATAGATAATAAAAGAGATATTTGGTTTACCTATGCTTCAGTTACCCGCTGAACACTTAACGTGTAGCTTCATGTATGTTATGTAATGATGCTGTCTTACTTTTATGAAATATAAATTTCCATTATGCATTGTAGATATGACAAAAGCCACACTTAGTATTGTGTTTTGCAGGATATGGAACACATGGAAAATAATAGTTTGCTGTAAGTTAACTACTACCCATCCCTTCCCCCAGTACATTGTGTTATAAACTAAGGTTACAAAAATCCCAAACACTTCATGCCTGGGCCAAATGAGAAATGACAGGACTCCTGGGGTTAAACATTGCCTTCTAGGTGTAAGCATTATATTTGTATGCATTTTAGACAATATTTCACTCAAGTCTATCTCTAAACAACAGCAATAGATCTTTGTGAGCGCTTTATTTCAGTTCATTATTTCAATTTTTAACATGAAGATGTTTAAAAGTCTACAACTTAATGTGATCTTCACTACACAGACAATGTAAAACCTGTCCCTTCAGAAACAAGAAAGACTGAATGCTTCTATTTGTGCTTCTTATTCTTTATGAATACTAATGCTCACAACCACAGATTAAATTAATCTCAGCTGCCTCAGTCACACTTGGTAAATGAATCATAAAATAGTTTCATCTTGATATGGCAAGTTGTCCTTGACAGCAAATTAAAATCTTAATAAGTGCCCTATTCAGAAAACACACACAGACACTTATTCTCCATTCCTAGAAATCATGGTCAGAATGCAGATTCATTGCTTTTCCTGTTTGTTTGTTTGTTTGTTGGTTTGTTTGTTTTTTGGTTGGTTTGTTTTGTTTAAAGAAAGATGAGAATAATAATGTGTTATTTTTCAAGGCCTTCTTACGGTATACTAGGAATTTTCAACCTTAAAGGAAAGTATTTCTGGAACTGCCTGATCATTTTGATAAGAAAAGCCTCAATAATATATTGAAAGCAAAAATAAAATAAATAAAATAAAGTCTGTATTTAGATGGTGTTTAAGCTAGTGAAACATTAACATTTTGTCAAATGCACTTCTATTATTAGTATTAGTATTGTTATTTTAAAAAAGAAGTTGATACCCTCATCTCAAACTAAAACTTGGCTTTTGTAGATCTTTGAAGACAAAGGGGTTGCTTTGTTGAACACTGGAAAACAGTGCAAACAGCAGTTTGCACTACTCTAATCTGGTTAGCTCATGTCTGTGTAATAGTTGGGAGAAAGGAGGAATGAGAAAAAAATAATGGAGTCCTTCATTTGTTTTGGAAGTGTGGGCAACTAAACAGCCAGAATTGTGTGTGATGTCAGAGCAGTTGTATTGCTGAACACAAATTAAGTGATTTTAGGACATTAATTTAATGTTGATAATAATCAACTTTAATGTAATATGCAATTTTAGAAGCCATAAATAACCTCTTTAACAACATTAAAACAAACAAAAAAACAAACAAGCAAGCAAATACACAGTATATATAACCAAATTTCTAGTGTAATAAACTTGAATATCAACTTTAATTCTATTCTTTGTATTTTGAAATGCAAGGTTTGTTTTCATAGCTGTAAAGATAGTTTATCTATTTTCCTTATTCAGTACCACGACAATGTACAGTTTCACGCAAACTGGAATTTATTGGTAAAATCTTGCTACATTTTGATCACAGCAGATATTTAATCAGCTTTTTTTTTTTTTTTTTTTTTTTTTTTTCAGAACTCTTTAATCTGTCCATATATGCATTATATATCAACAGCTAATTTAGAACTTTTAGGCTGCGTACTACTAATGTCCATACAAAACCTTACACAGAATCTTAATTATACAATGTAAGACTGCAGATACTATAGTGCTTATGAATTTCTAACAAAAAGTAATTAAAGTACATGTGCAGATTATGCTTTTCTACATGAAATAGTCCTAGATTTTTTAATTCATTTTGTCAAACAACTAACTCACATTCTGGACTAATGATCTGTAAAATTTCATTTATAGTGTAAAATAACTCTAGAGATGAGATCCTTTAAAATCTTTGTGAAAGAGTTACTGGCATATATTTCTATCACAGTATCTACACTTTATAATGGAAACAGTGACAGGTCTTTTCAATGACAGAGCAGCAGCTAAACGAGTAGGACAGCTGAACAGAAAAGGGCAACCAAAGAAAAATGGTATATCATGGAATATACATTATTGTTCAGACTCAGCACAGTGTTGCCACACTTAAAGCAATCTTCAATGAAGAATAACATGATTTTGTTAAAATAAAAGAAAATGGCAATTGGTTACTATCCTTAGCCGAGATTGTGGCAACTGTGTCTTAGAAGACATAAAATATAAAAAATATGTGTATGAAGCTTTTGTTTCCATAAGATCTTCCTGATTCAGTTAAAGAAAGATGATCTGCTCTTGGGCAGCTATACTTCTGAGATTTTTCTCTTATTCACCACAAATCTGAATTCTACAGAATGATCCATCTCTTCACAGGCATTCTTGGTACTTACTTATTATGGTTCTGTGAAAGACACTGAATAAAATGTCACCAATAAGACACACTTTAATTTAATAAACCTGTCCACAGTCTTTGAGGTAGAGAAATATGAAAATGAATATATATATTACTATTTGTAATTATTATTAATAGGATTCTTAAATACTATTAACTATCAATACTGAGAACTCTTTCAAGGTGTTAGCTTGAGTCCTTCTTCAGATTTTCTGATTATTATTCTTTTTAACTTTCCATTGTTGAACAGCCTGTCTTTATAGTTAGCAGAAGAAAATATAATGCACACTTAAGGATTAATCAATTTGGCAAATTTTAGACATCTTTAAAATGAGATGAACTGTGTCCGATTTTCCCGTCCGATTTTCTTAGTGTGTTGTATGAAAGGAGAGAAGTTTAGCACTCCCCTTGATAAGGATGGAAGAGGCCCCAGTGGCCTGTACAACACACATACGGTTAAGACACTGCCACCTACTTCGTGGCATCTAACCATGTTTTTGAGTGTCTGAGCCTCTTGCTGCCATCGGCGGGAGGCAGGGGGACTGCTTGCGTGAGGTGCGAGCAGGTGGACGACCTGGTCCGCATGGTGGCGGAACTCAAGGAGGAGGTGCAGAGGTTGAGGGATATCAGGGAGTGCGAGCGGGAGATAGACTGGTGGAGTGACTCCCTGCAGGACCGGAGGGAGAGGGACCAGGGTGAGATGCCCCAAAGGGGGGTGGACCCCCTGCCCTGTTGCCATCGGGCAGAGGGAGGGGACCTGCGAGTTGAGGAGGAATGGAGACAGGTCCCTTCTCGACCTCGCAGGAGATGCCCTCCCCTTCCGGCGCTGCCTTCCCAGGTGCCCTTGAACAATAGGTTTGAGGCCCTGGAGCTTGAGAGACCGGTGGGTGAGGACGAGGTAGGAAGCCTACCCAGGAGGATGCCTGAGGTGAGGAAGTTGGCTCCATGCCTCAGGACTGCCTCCACCAAGAAAGAGAGAAGGGTGATTGTTGTGGGCGACTCCCTCCTCAGGGGAACGGAGGGCCCTATTTGTCGGCCTGACCCCACGCATAGGGAAGTCTGCTGCCTCCCTGGGGCCAGGGTCAGAGACGTTACCAGGAAGCTTCCAAACCTGGTTCGCCCCTCTGACTATTACCCGCTTTTGATAGTCCAGGCTGGCAGTGATGATCTTGAAAAGAGAAGCCTGAAGGCTATCAAACAGGACTATAGGGGGCTGGGACAATTGGTGGAGGGAGCGGGAGTGCAGGTGGTGTTTTCGTCTATCCCTACGGGGGAAGGGAGAGGCACGGAGAGGACATGGAAAGCTCACGTGGTTAATAGGTGGCTCAGAGGCTGGTGCCAGCACAGAAATTTTGGTTTTTTTCACCATGGGGAGCTTTACTCGGCACCTGGCCTGATGGCCCCAGACGGGTCCCTATCTCCAAGGGGAAAACGGATCCTAGGCCAGGAGCTGGCGGGGCTCATAGAGAGAGCTTTAAACTAGGCAAGAAGGGGGACGGGGCTCAAAGAAGGCTTGTTGGAGCAGTGCCGGGGGAAACAATGGCTAGGCTGGGGAAGAAGGCGATGGCCCAGCTGAAGTGCATCTACACTAATGCACGCAGCATGGGTAACAAACAGGAGGAACTGGAAGCCATCGTGCAGCAGGAAGGCTACGACTTGGTTGCCATCACGGAGACGTGGTGGTACCGCTCCCACGACTGGAGTGCTGCAATGCCTGGCTATCGGCTCTTCAGGAGGGACAGGCAGCACAGAAGGGGTGGTGGCGTGGCTCTCTACATTAGAGAATCTTTTGATGTTGTGGAACTCCAGGCTGGGAATGATAAGGTTGAATCCCTGTGGGTTAGGATCCGCGGGAAGGCCGGCAAGGCTAGCGTCCTGGTCGGGGTCTGTTATAGACCGCCGAACCAGGATGAGGAGATGGATGAGGAGTTTTATAGGCAACTGACAGAAGTTGTAAAATCGTCGGCGCTTGTCCTCGTGGGGGACTTCAACTTCCCGGATATATCCTGGAAACACAACACGGCACAGAGAAAGCAGTCTAGGAGGTTTCTGGAGAGTGTGGGAGATAGCTTCCTGATGCAGCTGGTCAGTGAACCTACCAGGGGTGGTGCCCCGCTAGACCTTCTCTTCACAAACAGAGAAGGACTGGTGGGAGATGTGGTGGTCGGAAACCATCTTGGACAGAGTGACCACGAAATGGTAGAGTTCTCTATTGTTGGCGAGGCCAGGAAGGGGACCAGTAAAACTGCTGTATTGGACTTCTGGAGGGCTGACTTTGAGCTGCTCAGGACGCTGGTTGGCCGAGTCCCTTGGGAGGCGGTTCTGAAGGGCAGAGGAGTCCAGGAAGGCTGGGCGCTCCTCAAGAAGGAAATCTTAACGGCACAGGAGCGGTCCGTCCCCACGTGCCCAAAGACGAGCCGGCGTGGAAGAAGACCGGCCTGGCTCAACAGAGAGTTGCGGCTTGTGCTTAGCAGGAAAAAGAGGGTTTATAATCTTTGGAAAAAAGGGCAGGCCACTGAGGAGGACTACAAGGATGTAGCGAGGCTGTGCAGGGAGAAAATTAGAAAGGCCAAAGCTCATCTGGAGCTCAACCTGGCTACTGCCATTAAAGACAACAAAAAATCCTTTTACAAATATATCAATGCGAAACGGAGGACTAAGGAGAATCTCCATCCTTTACTGGATGCGAGGGGAAACCTGGTTACTAAGGATGAGGAAAAGGCTGAGGTGCTTAATGCCGCCTTTGCCTCAGTCTTTAGCGGCAATACCGGTTGTTCTCTGGATACCCAGTGCCCTGAGCTGGCGGAAGGGGATGGGGAGCAGGATGTGGCCTTCGCTATTCATGAGGAAATGGTTGGCGACCTGCTAAGGAGCTTGGATGTGCGCAAGTCGATGGGGCCCGATGGGATGCACCCGAGGGTACTGAAAGAACTGGCAGAGGAGCTGGCCGAGCCGCTTTCCATCATTTATCGGCAGTCTTGGCTATCGGGGGAGGTCCCAGTTGACTGGCGGCTAGCCAATGTGACACCCATCTATAAGAAGGGCCGGAGGGCAGACCCGGGGAACTATAGGCCTGTCAGTTTGACCTCAGTGCCAGGAAAGCTCATGGAGCAGATTATCTTGAGGGTCATCACGCGGCACTTGCAGGGCAAGCAGGCGATCAGGCCCAGTCAGCATGGGTTTATGAAAGGCAGGTCCTGCTTGACGAACCTGATCTCCTTGTATGACAAAGTGACGCGCTTGGTGGATGAGGGAAGGGCAGTGGATGTGGTTTACCTTGACCTCAGTAAGGATTTTGACACCGTTCCCCACAACATTCTCCTCAAGAAACTGGCTGCGCGGGGCTTGGACTGGCGTACGCTTCGCTGGGTTAGAAACTGGCTGGATAGCCGGGCCCAGAGAGTTGTGGTGAATGGAGTCAAATCTGGTTGGAGGCTGGTCACAAGTGGTGTCCCCCAGGGCTCGGTACTGGGGCCGGTCCTCTTTAATATCTTTATCGATGATCTGGATGAGGGCATCCAGTGCACCCTCAGTAAGTTTGCAGATGACACCAAGCTAAGTGCGTGTGTCGATCTGCTCGAGGGCAGGAAGGCTCTGCAGGAGGATCTGGATAGGCTGGAGCGATGGGCTGAGGTCAACTGTATGAAGTTCAACAAGGCCAAGTGCCGGGTCCTGCACCTGGGGCGCAACAACCCCAAGCAGAGTTACAGGCTGGGAGATGAGTGGTTGGAAAGCTGCCTGGCCGAGAAGGACCTGGGAGTATTGGTTGATAGTCGGCTGAATATGAGCCAGCAGTGTGCTCAGGTGGCCAAGAAGGCCAACAGCATCCTGGCCTGTATAAGAAGCAGTGTGGCCAGCAGGTCTAGGGAAGTGATTGTCCCCCTGTACTCGGCTCTGGTGAGGCCGCACCTCGAGTACTGTGTTCAGTTTTGGGCCCCTCGCTACAGGAAGGACATGGACGTGCTCGAGCGAGTCCAGAGAAGGGCGACCAAGCTGGTGAGGGGTCTGGAGAACAAGTCTTACGAGGAGCGGCTGAGGGAGCTGGGCTTGTTCAGCCTGGAGAAGAGGAGGCTCAGGGGCGACCTTATCGCTCTCTACAGTTACCTTAAAGGAGGCTGTAGTGAGGTGGGGATTGGTCTGTTCTCCCACGTGCCTGGTGACAGGACGAGGGGGAATGGGCGAAAGTTGCGACAGGGGAGTTTTAGGTTGGATGTTAGGAAGTACTTCTTTACCGAAAGGGTTATTAAGCATTGGAACGGGCTGCCCAGGGAGGTGGTGGAGTCACCATCCCTGGAGGTCTTTAAAAGACGTTTAGATGTAGAGCTTAGCGATATGGTTTAGTGGAGTGCTTAGTGTTAGGTCGGAGGTTGGACTCGATGATCTTGAGGTCTCTTCCAACCTAGAAATCTGTGTCTGTGTCTGTGTCTGAATACTCTCTGTGCTCTATACTGACTAGATCTCTGCTGACTGTGGAGGCAATTTACTTTGTAGACATCTCTATTTAGTCTGATTAATTGCATTTTTATATCCATTTTGATTGTAGATTTGATGATGTGCACTTCTTCATGTAGAGATTTAATAGCACAGTAACTAATCCTTAGGAGTTATACTTTTATGACTTGAATGTGAGATCCAGCTTTCTCTGACTGAATTTACTCAGCACACACATTCCAGCGTCTGAAACAAATAAAGCTGAGGTTTTACAGACAGTGGCTTGTAAACCCTCTGAACAGATTTGGCACAGCAGCAACCCCCATGCCAGGAGGTAGGTCACAAGACAGAGATATTAAGGGGCTGCAGTCTGGACACGTGGACAATTCTTACTATTCTGCTAATGTTCAATTTGTGTTGGAAATTGAAGGTTGTCAGTCTAATGTGTGTTGTTACTATTACACTGAGAAAAAAAATCTGACCTTTGCCAGATTTTAGAGACTGAGAAGACAGAAAAAGTCACAAATATTTGCAAGTCTTTCCAAACTCATACAGTTCAGTTCCCAAAGACAGCAGACTTACAAAACTTAATGATTCTCAGCACTTAAACCTTTAAAATTCTACCTGTAAAATTAATGGAAGTTTACAATCAAATGCTGTTCCTATGAATTTCTTCACTGGGCTGTTTCCTTTTAAGTATTTATTCTGTAACATAATAGGGCCACTGTTTGTCTTATACTTCCTTATTCCTTCCTTATTGTTCTTATACTTCCTATTTTGTCTCTTTCCACAGGACAGACAAATCTGTTAGCCTGATGCCACCATCATTCTCAGGCTTTACTTACGTGGGACAGCAAGTGTCAGGAAAAAATAAAGCTTTTTTTTTTTTTTTTTTTTTTTTTTTTACCAAGACCAAAAAAAAATGTTACCATCAAAAGTTTTAGCTGTGAAGTGTTCAAGGCAAGTGCACCTCACACTCATGCAAAACAGGTCTCCTTCTTCAGTCCACACTGTAAGTTAATGCAGAGAGGAAAACACTTTACTCTTGACTGACATGTACTACAGCCATAAAGGGAGGAAATGGACAGATATTTTAAAATAAATGTTTAATTTTTATTTTATTTTATTTTATTTTATTTTATTTTATTTTATTTTATTTTTTGTGGGGGACTACCCCTTAATGTGTAGTGAAGATAATAGATTAATATGCCTCTGAATTGGTGAAAAAGACATTTGCAAAAACAGATTTCCTGATCCTGTATGTTTTTCCTTTTACATGAGGTGTGACTGCAATAGCAGTAGCTTGTATTTAAGGAAGAATACGTTCCTTTTAAATTTAGTCAGCAAGCATCACCTATATCTGCAAACATTTCTATGGTTGGAAATCTGATCTTAATGGAAACTGCTGGCAGACTTGATGAATTTTATTGCTAACCTGCTGTCTGCCTTCTCCTGGCAAGAAATCCTGAGATCAGTAACTGACAGTTATCCATTGCCTGAGCAGACTAATATTTCCTGTAGTCTGTTCTGCAGCTTGCTCTCTATGACCACATATAACCATATTCGTTAAAGAGTTCGCAGTATTTTCCTTAGTCAGTTAGCTAAACAAATACTCTGTATCTTTGAAGGCAGGGATACACTTTATTGCTTCCACATATGGCTCTATAACAGGATGTGATACAGAAGAACACAATGTGCCTAAGCCAACAGGAAATGTAAAATAAGAAACTTCTACAAAGGCTCTAACAAAGTTGTTTTCCTTCCCACTGAATTTCTCACATTATTCACTCCAAAACAAACAAGCCAGAAATTTATACACTAAAGAAGGGGGTGGAGATGGAGGACTTGTTAGTGTTAGGTCAGAGGTTGGACTAGATGATCTTGGAGGTCTCTTCCAACCTAGACGATTCTGTGATTCTGTGATTCTGTAATAAGAAATGTTAATGATATAAAATACTACGATTGTATAGACCAAGCTGTCCTTCTCTGAATTTTGACCAAAATTAAAGAGATATGTTTGGGATTGGTTTAAGCTTTTAAGTAGAAGACTAAGTACTTTGTAGTTTAGACAGTGAGGCATGAAAACTTTATGGTTGTAAATGTTACTTTTTTTTTAATTTAATTTAATTTAATTTAATTTTATTTTATTTTATTTTATTTTATTTTATTTTATTTTATTTTATTTTATTTTTAATAAGATATGGGGCTAAACTCTGTGGTACAGACAGATTTACTCAATGCACATTTGGCCAAATTTGTTTCATTGGATATACTTGATCATAAAGGATTGTCTATGCACAGATTTCACCTCTGTGGGTAAGAATCAGGCGTCTTCATGGCATTTCTCCAACCATCCCTCCCCTACAAATATACCACCCTCCCCTGTGGCAGAGATGTAAGGAAGATACCTGGAGCCTTTGGGGAATCTGAGTTTGTAAAAAAGACAAGTTCTGTGGAAACAAAATTCCCAATCTTGTTGTTATTTGTCTGTTTTAAATGCGGATATCCTATGCAGTATTTTGTTCCTAAAGAAAAATTATCTTTCTTTCTTAATAGTCTTTGATTTAAACCATTCACAGTGTCTCACAGTGTAAGCAGTGTGATGGGTAAGCAAGAGTAGTAGGCTTTGATTTTCATCTTTTGCACCACTGTAGATCTGGCAGAGTACTGATGACAGCAAAGGGAAGGCACCCAGGAAAAGTTGCTGGGTAGGAAACATGATTCAGGCCAGCTCTGTCAGGTATTTTTATTGGTTATGTATGCAGACTAATGAGTGGAAAATAAGAAGCATGGAACCAGATAAACAGTTTCTGTGTGCCAGGGTCTCCATGGTGTGGAAAGCAAGGCACTACTCAGGAGCAATTATCAGAGAATAGTCTCATTTTATTCCTATTTTCTGCAGGCTAGGAGGGTAGGTTTCTCCCTGTATTTCCAGCTGTCTCCCTTGATTTAACTAGCTGCAAGCTGAGTCACAGGGGTTTGGTGCAGTGCCGAAGATCCTGGCTTTAATTAGGTATTGTCTAGTCCTGAGCTATTCTGATATAGGATTTTTTAAAGGCTCCTATCAATTTAGTGTTTACTGTTCTATCCAATATGATAATTTTATAAATTTATGTGCAAAAAAAAGTAATTGTTACATTTTGCTTCTGCTTGGCAATAGTGCTAAGATAGTTTTATGTGGAATTCTGAATCACCGTAGCCTGATTCAAATGGAAAAATGCTGCAGTTTATCATACTTAAGATAATTTTAAAGCTATTAGTACCATTGCAAACAGTACATACTAAGTACCACTTCTGACAATATCTTTTAATTGCATTAGATTCTGTATTTTAGTTAATAGCTTGTTTCTGAATTCCTGTCGAAAACCCAGATTAGCCTTTTGTGGAGAATTGTAAGCAGAAAGACCTGATCTTCTTGTGGAGACAAAGTAGATCTAGGTTAAGACACCAGAATGAGTAAATGGGAGTCTTTTTGGCTGTAGCATGTTCTGGGTACAACCGTACTATTTAGATGTGCTTTAATGTAGAAAGTGCTTATGTCCAAAATTACCATGCTCCCAAGAAGTAGAATACATGTGCAGAGAAAAGACTTTCTCTTCTGCAAAGTGCTGTAAGATTTTAATATTTATTTTTTCTTCTAACTTGACAAAAGAACACCATTTCAAAGCTCTCAGTAATAGAAAATAGATTAGTCAATAGTTGTCTGACAAAGTTTAAAGATTTACTTCTTTCATATTTTAAATAAATCAAATACACCATATAATAACAATAAATTTAGAAAGAAAAAGGGGAAAAAAAAAGGAAGAAAAGGAAGTCTCCCTTTAAAGTTTTAAAATGTCTCTTCCTAAGAAACAAAAGAACAACAAAGTCAATTCACATTACAGAATGTTTTCATTTTAAAAGACTTTTTTCATGTGTATTCTAACAGAAAATTATTCTGTAAAAATTTTCAAAACCTACCATAAACATGCTAAGTAGCTCGGAAGACACTCAGAATATTATTTTTTTGCTTATCTGGAGAGGAACATCCATGGTATATTTTTATCCATATGCAGAGCCACTATGATATTAAGACAAAATGCAATACTTATTCATTATTTCTACCCTTAAATCAGGGTGGATCCTACCCAAAAATAACTAAATGTTTACAAATGTCCATGATGGATATTTCACTCTCTTGGTAGCTGCTGTCAGAATCACCAGCAGATGGTGCCTTGACAAAACCACTACAGCTAAACAAAAGCAGAATATACTTTTTAGAAACATATTCAAGCAAATTCCCCCCAAACATTTATTAATCTCCACTTCTTAATATCTGAAATGATTATGAACCAAGAGGCAAACATTGTGCTTTTTATTAAGAAAAGGGATGTAAGCAGTAGAAGATAATAGAACCATGAATCTTAAGATGGTAATCTCAAGCCATGCCAGAATTATCTGATTTTTTTTTTTTTTTTTTATCTGGCAGAAAGACAAAATGCACTGGATGAAAAGAATGGAATATACGCACAAGAATGTTAGTCGGGTTTCATCGCCTCTAAATGGAGATAATGACCTTTAGAAATTTTTTTTTGTTTGTTTGTTTTTTGTGTCATAAATTTGGTGTGGATGAATGTACATGGAACAACAAGGCAGAATATAGCTGTAGAAACTGCCTGTAGATTAAGATATTTTTGCAAAAATACTCTTTCAAACATGCTGTTTGTAGAGTCTGATGGCAGCCTGCTTCTTGAACGAAGCTCACACAGCTGTCCTTTGCAAGGTTATTCCTTGAAATTTATTGGTTAGGATATTGCTTATAGACATGTTATGTTCTGTACACACAGGTAAAATAGTGATGCTCAGAACTAGTAGAAATTATTAGAAAAAATTTTAAAAAGAATCAATGAAAGAATTAGTGCCACCTTTGTAAGAACTATTTTCAGATTTTATTAAAAGATCTACTTGAGAATAATCCTTTCATTAATCAAAATGTAAACAAGCACTGAGAAATAACCCTTGCTGCAACTTGGAGGATGGTTTTGGAGACAAACCTAGAGTATGAAGAAAAACACTTCTCAAAAACAGTAAGCAGTGGTTTAAATCTCTATGCAAAACAGGACAAAAGATCCTGTATAAAAGGCTGATACATTTCAGTTGTAGACAAAATAATCCCTACATGCCATACGCAACTTTAATTACTATTGCAAGATTGAATTAATATTTGTTCAGTTTTAGAAAAAGGCTGAAATAAGTGGGACATATATTAAAATATAAATTTATATTCTTATCAAACTACACTATTTGAAAATAAACTGTTTGTCCATTCCACTGAGCTTGTGCAACAAATCTGGAAGAAAAACAGTAAATTCCACCAGAACCATATTTTAGAGATAAACATGTCATAAGGAATGTGCCTATTCCTTATTCCTTAAGGCTTTTTTTTTTTTTTTCTTTTTCTTATGTATGACAGCTTCTGTTTTGTCAGCTTCTAAAAAAGCATCTTAGTCCAGACTCATTTTGACACAGTAGCTTTTAGAACCTAAGTTTGCAGGACAAAATATAGCCAGCTTTAAGGAAAAGTATGTTATTTATGAACTGCAAGCAACAGTTCAATAATTCAAGTCCATTAGTCATTTACTCATATCAACTTTAACTCTATCCAAGGCAGATTTATTAATACAGTTCATAACAAACAGTAGTCACTTTCCACTTCTTAAATCTGCTTAACATTTGTAAAAGTTGGGAAAAAAATGCCAGTGTATGTACTGAGGGTGTTGGCATCTTTGTATCTTTTATATAAATGCCCCAAATACTAAAATACATTTTAAAATTAAAGACCAGAAACAAGCTTTATATACTTTGTTTTGACAAAATTTCTGAACCCTTGTAATTATGTAAAGATATACTGAAAAACACTTCTGGAGATTTTTTTTTCTCGTTTTTGTTGTGTGTGATTTTTATTTGTTGTAGGGTGGTATAAATTTACTGGCGTCATTAGAGCTCATGATTCTTACTAAAGAATGAAGCAATTTCACTAGTCAATTTGTTTGCATTGCATTATTTTTGCCTTCAGCTATTCAACGTTTTTTAGAGGTGTAAGAATGTTAGGCCATAATTAGCTTGATGATAGTGACTAATAGTAATAGTGACTAGTAAGGGTGACTTTTAGCCACTCAAGCAGTTAAAGTAATCAGTGGATCTCCAGTTTGGACATTGTGTTTTAGTAGCTGACGAGGAATTCCAAAAGTCTGGAATCAGAGTATAACAGCAGCAAGATAATGTGGTTGGAAGGTATTACTAAAACTGACATCACGTCTCTTAAAGCCAGACGTGTAGAGCAGCACTGTATCATACATGCCAGATTTGAACAGTGTTTGGAAAGGTACTGGCATCATTACATGTTTGAAAGGAAAAAAAACAAAAAAAAAAAATCCCACTAACTGTGGAATAATATTTCATAAGAAGCATGAAAAACCCACTATTCTGTCTTTATCAGACTTCGGTTCTTGCCAGGGCCAGCAGGGAATGGTTCCCAGTAGCAGGAAACCACAGCCAGTCCCTGAGAATTCCCATTCCCTTAGCTCTCCATTACAGGAGAGGATCTGCCTAAGATTTTTTTAGTATTTAAAATATAAACAACAAATAATAATTAAAGAAGAAAGACCTTTACATAGCAAAGAAATTGTTATCATCCCTTGGGCTCCCTACTATTTCTCAGTTCTTCTTCCAAGCATCTGGAGAGATGAGTACCCATCTCAGGAGGATGTCTAAGCATTTTTTTAGGTTTAAACATACAACTAATCATACTGTTTTCAATAAAACTACTATAGATGTAAGGAAATACATTAATGCCTTTGTGGACTGAGTTGCAGACAGCTTCTGTGGGTTCTAGTTCACACCCTGCTTAACTCTGACATACATATGAATTAACCAGAAAACGAAAAAGACTAACTGAAAGGAAGGAAAGAAATTCTAGATTGGTTCACATAAATTAACAGTCTGGCCCATGAAGAAAGTTTAGAGTCCTTATTTCATTTTCTGCCATTCTTAAAATGACCTATCATTATGGTGAAATGGAACCAGTGATGTATAACATGGAAAACCATAAATGTTGGTACTCCTAAGAATTATTTCAGCTGTCAATCTACTAGGACTGGCTGCAAAGAGAAGACCACTGGAGGAAGATGAGTTGTTATGGTAACATACTAAAAATAAATATCGTGGTGGTTTGATAGAACATGAAAGAAATAGTAATTATTAGTAATAATTATATTTAAAAGTTTCTGGTAAGGAAACTCTTCTAATGAAATTCTTTGACAACACCGGTGAACATGCCACAATCCACTTCAACCTCTAAGCAGAGTAAAGATGTAAAAAAAATAATGTGTGGAAAAAAAAAAAAAAGTGGAAATAGGATTAAGATAAAGCTTATTAAGGTGTTATAGCAGCTGCAAACTTCTGTATGTGTTTAGTTGCAAAACTTTCATCTCATTTTCATTGATAAAGATTGCTAAACCAGGAAAAGTCTAAGAATAGAGGATCTTGCAGTACTACCCCGTTAGTATGGTCACATAGCACTAATTTTTTCTATGTCATGGGTTCTTCCCCCTCAGTCTTTGCTATTGATTACAGTGTGCTGTATTTTGTGGTGGAAAAATTACTGCAAACTTAAGGACCAGACTGACATTTGAAATATTTTTTAATTGAATTTCTGTAAGTTTTAGATGTATTTCCAGAAGCACTCAAGTAAGCACAGTAACCTACTACTCCCATGAAGTGAGTGGGAGGTTACTTCTGAAGGGTAGATTGATGGGATTGGGTTTGCTTTTAACATTGCGCTCTTTATGGCTAAATGATAAGAATAGGCTCCTGTGATTTTTTCCTGGCTTCCTGAAAGCCTCGGAAAACATAAAACTACCTTGGATGGATGAGGAGCAAAAAGAAACCCATTATGTAATACTTTGCATTCTTTTTTCAGTTTGCTTTTAGATCAGCATTCATAAAGTCACTGTATACTAACAAATCTCAAATTGCTGAATAAGCAGTGGGTTGATAAAATGAGAAAACAAAACAAAATCACCAACAACCATAAATGAAAACCAACAACTAAAAAACAAACAAACAAACAAACCAACAACAACAAAAACAAAACCAAGACAAACAAACAAAAAACAGCAAGGGAAAGAACTGTATGCTCCAGGAGGGCTTTTTCAAAGCCACAACTACATTTTTGCAAGATCACTTAAAACTAGAAGTATTTTACCATACCTCTGCTCTTCCTGCCTCAAAATCACCAGCTGGCTCGCAGCTGGGGGATGTGCCGTCATGGAAAAGGTTTTGAGTGATGTTGTATGAAAACGTATGCCAACTTCATCGTAAAACCTTGTTTTAACCACCAGCCTCTCTGCTCTGGGAACAGAGGTGTCCATTCGGTGCCTCCTGTCTGGGAGCTGGCAAGCAGCTCGTGATTGCCAGGCATCTGTCACTGGCAAGAACAGGCAGTGAAAATGCACTGTCCAGCTCTGGATTCAGAGGCAGTTGGCTCCTGTATTTATGGAGAACAGCTCTGCTTCCAATAAGAAATTATTCTGAAAAATTTACCATCCCAGATCTCTTCATTTGAGGACAGACTGGCTGCCTTGAAAGGGAAAAAGCTCCAAGAATGATATGACTCTTACAGTGCTTGTGAGCACTTAAGTGGAAGATTTATGTCTAAATATATAGGCCACAAATTGAAGCTAGGCTTGCAATACAGAAAAAGTACAAGGGAAATATTTTTTCCCTTTTGAAACATCAGTCAAGGAGAAGTGCTGACGCCATGGCTGCAGCTCAGTGCAGAGGAGACCAGCACAGGTACAGGTGCCTTGCAGCATCCTCTGTGGTTGCTCACTCTGGTTAGAAGTGTGTTGAGTAAGAAAGAAACAAGGACTGCTGTATGGCCAGAAGAGCTGAATCCCAGCCCCATAACAGCACGTGGACTGTCCTCTCAAGCTGCACTAGCAATCTATCACGGAAAATGCTTCTGCTGATCATGGACCAGAGGGAGGCTTGGCCCTGTCCTGCTCTACATCACACTGACACAAAAACCTTGCAGAATCACCAGTTTTGCTCCAGAGGCTGCTGTTAAAACCTGTTTCTGGTCCCCTGATAAAAGAAAAGAAGCCCATAGCCAGAAGCGTATGTCTAGGAAGGAAGGACGAACATGCATGACTCTTGTGACATTTTCCCAGTTTCTGTTTTCATTTCACAGAAGTCGTTAGTTCTCATATATATAAAAGTAACTTTTTGCCTATGTAGACAGATATGGGACAAGTTTTGTCCAGTTTCTGACAGGATGGAAACTACACTAGAAACTTTTAGTTTGCATTGAGCAGATGACCTGAAACATGTTACTTTTGTGCACGGACATAATGGAATGAGGATACACGTACGTGAAATACAGTTCAAAACTGGTCAGTGTTCTCCTGGCCTTTGTCCATGTTCTCACCAAAAATGTGTATGTGTTTATTAATTTATAGTAAAACAAGTAATTGCCAATTTGTGCGGGGAAAAAATAATATATATATATATATATATATGTCTTTTTTGGATTGTCATCTGAGGAAATGTCAAAGATATCACAAGTGGTTTCCAAACAAATATTTAGGGGAAATGGTATTACATTTTATAAAGCAGCTACATTATGTGATATGCTTTCTCTATACACTTAGTGTGATTTCCTGCTCTTTAAGAGGGGGCACTACTAATACTTCATCAACTAAGATTGGAATTAATTATTAATAGCAGCATTGTTAGTTATTAGTAATGATAATATCTGATGCTAAAGATGAGTAGGACTCACATCAGAAGCTAAGCTACATCTCCTAGAGCAAAACAGGCTGTTGCTTTTTTGTTTATTTAGCTCTTTTTTATTAATTAGTGATGAACAAGATCCACCAAGTTATCAGTTGCTAGACTGAAGCACCAAAGGGTTTGGAAGAAGCAGAAGACAGATTTTTGTCACAAAGACATGTGCAACTGTAACCTGTTTAGAAGATTTAGATCCTCAACAACTATAAATGAAGGTGACCATACTAGCATCACTGACATTCAATTGAACTTCATCTTTGTGACATTTCTCAAAGCAATTCTGTTTCTATACTTTCAATCATTACAAAGCTAACATTTTGGCATAGAAGCATCATGTAAAATTGTGCTATTAGATTCATATTTCTGGAGTTGTGGCATCTACAGTCTCAAGGAGAAATATATCTCAAGAATGTTTCACCAGTGAGTCATACAGCAGTTCAGAAACTGGACCAGCTTGAAAATATTGATTAAAACAAATTTCAAATGCTAACACACAATGCTTACATTTCCTTGGACTAGTAAATGAACAGACAAAAAAACTCAACTCTGATTGTCTGTGTAGTGTTCTATAAAAAGCAAAATAAATAAATAAATAAGCACATGCTGGCAAGCCAAATGAGCCATTACCAGAAGATGGCAGTGATGTCTTATTACAGCTGTAGTCACCATGCCATTTACAAGAATAACCTAATTGCTGTGTTGTTATATTATAGTAAAAAAAGGGACATTGATATAGTCAAACCAATTATCTCCTGGTATCTTTAGCAGTCTATCCGATGTAAAATTTTTTCAGTAATTTTCAATTCTGTTACTTTTATTTTTAGACTAAAGTTGGTTTTGGAAATCAGCCAAGCTCTAACAACATGAATAGTGTTTTAGTTGTGGCATTAACAGTTTGACACACCTTAAGTTTGATTATTTCCAAATTAGAAAAATCTGGTTGGAGGACATTTTCCTGTCACTCACTAGGTCTGGACAACTCTTATTTGCTTCAATTTTATGCTAATTTAAAGGATCTGTGAAATAATAACAGAAAATGTAGTGAGGATAATTTTAGTGTAAACACTAACATTTATTTTATTGTATCCACCTGATGTCCGTATGTATAAGTGCCCAGATGCTAGACCACAAAGTGTTTCATTAGAGGGGAATTCCCTAACCTCAGCAGAATCATGTTTTGCTTGCAAAATGCCTTTAATTTCATGTAGCAATGAGATCCTGACAGTCATTTTCTATCCCGGATGATGCAAGGAACTATAAAGAGAAAATCAAGGTTCCTGTTTTTAATTTCATAGGTCACAGAATTATACCATCTAGAAAAAGGCAAATGAGTGATTTGTGGAAGGTATGAAGTGCCTTTTACCATAAAGCCTGTCACCCTTACACACTTCATTGTGTCATCAAGAATGAGAGTGCCTGCTACTGCCAGCACTGGTGTGAACTGAAAGCCTTTCAGACCAACGGTGATGCTGCTTATCAACAATGTAACACTAATAACATGATCTGCCTATCCAATTTTTCTTAGAAGAATAGAGGTTTTTAATTAGAACTGTACAAATGAACTTAAACACAGTTACTTGTAATAATACTGACTTAAGTGCTTTTCTTTGCCAGTTAGAGGTTCTCTAATCTCCCTTTTGCTATGCAAATGTGAAAAACCCAAACCTTAGCAATGGATTGGAAGCGCTGATTCTCCTAAAGTCCCCTAAGCAAAATGAACACTGAGCTGCCATGTCAAGCCTGTTAAGTCGTTTGAAGGAATTTGGGAAGTCAGCACACTTGGGGTAATTTCCTGGCAATTCATCTATAATGTCTACTGCCTGTTCCAATTTCTGACACATAGATATATTATACCCAACTGTGATCAGCCTGCATAAACAGTAAACTCTCTTGAAAATATAGAATGAAATGAAAAAGTCTTTCCTGGTACTTTTAGAAAGGTAGATAAATCATACTGAACCTGAAATAAGAGATGATCAGATCTTCAGTGCCTGAATACCTGTGTATATTTTTATCTAAGAACAAAATGTAAAATGTGTCAATAATGGAACAGTATTAATTCTTTAAATTACTTTAAAGCATTTGGTAAATAGCTATAACCTTAAGCAATCCTACTGCACAATTAATATTCATATTTCTCTAAAACAATCTTGTCCAATTAATTTATAAAAAAATTACTTATAATCTTTCCAAAGTGCGTAGGATTTCATTTGAATTTAAAATGCTGATGGTGCATATTTCAAATTATACAGCTTTCTAAAAGGAATAGATGTCACAGAAAACATTTTAAAAAATAAATAAATAAAGGGAATTGGAAGCTTTTAAAAGATCAAGGGCAATAATGCAAAGATGTAGGTCACACAAAATTTAAAGTTCAATGGAACACTCTGGAGGCTTTTAAATACCTCTCAGTGGGAAATCTGTGAGTGAGTAGAACTGCAGGTCCTCGCCATGTGGAAATGCTTTTTTCTTATGAACTCATAATTCTGAACTCCAGAACACTCATATGGCCCCAAATACTTCCCCTTTCATCAGTGTCTGAAGATGTGAAGTTCTGTTGGGCTTCTCATCAGCAAAATTACAGAAACAACACATACCCAAACAACTACATAATAATTGGATAAGCTTTGATCCATTTAATTGTGAAGTTAAGAAAAATCTATGGATATACTTTTTTAAAGGTGAACAGAACAGTTTGGTAGTTGAAGGAAGGCTGCTTTAGAAAGTTAGAGGCATATGTACTATTTGAAATAGTGATCATTTCCTTTACAAATATTTTAATAGATTATAGCCTTCCTCAGACTATTGAAACTAATATTAATACATTTTTACCATAACTAATGTGTTTCAGATCCCACTTCAAGACTTTCATTTTCCTTCAGCACTGTAGCTATAGTGATTGAAGCCATACAGGTTCCTTTTATACAGCCCAAAGTCTGGTGAAGTAATCCAAAGAATCATCCCCTCTATTGTTCTTCCTCTCCTTTAATTTTCCTCCTATTTTCAAATTTCAGACTATTTCCAATCCCAGGATAGAAAAGATATATATATATATATTGTACTTTTTAAAAAATAGAAGTACTAAAAAATATCAAAATTCTACAGATCACAAATATTTGTTTGTAGTCTTCTTCACTGAGATAATCAGAACTCCTCATTCTGGATAATGCTTTCAATTATAATTTCTTCATTAGAGAAACATACCCATCCTACTCTGGTTGCAACTGTCAGTGATGTCATTCTGAAGGAAGAAAGCTTAAAAGTAATATTTTGGTGGTTGCGCATAAACTCAAATCAGATCAAAATACTCTCTGGCTGGGATAATTTATACCAGTTTCTACTGTGACTTTGTCTAATAAAACAATCAAATGCAAAGTTCACTCTCTGATGACTGAAAAATTGGATTGTGCAGAAAAAAAGAAAAAAAAGAATTGGCAGAGAAAAACATCTCATCTGTAGGCTATAAAGGAAAAAGGAACATAGAAAAGGTCTCTGTTAAAAAGAAAAACAGTTACTGAAGAATCATTTTTACGTTCCGGAGAGCTCTTTTGAAAAATGCTGACCCTGGTAACTGTGCAGACAAAGAACACACTATTAGTGAGCATTAACTTCAGGACTGCAGCCAAGGGACAGATATTAGAAAATGAATAAAGCATTAAAAATCTCTTTCTCTCTCAAGATTGTAGAAATATAATGGCAAATTAATTAAGAGGAACCATACAATCATATGCTATGGTCTTGTCAATTCACAATCTTAGAAAGGTTATATGAGGTCAACATTTGGATGCAACCCTTTCTTGGGAGCATCTGGAGCATCAAGCCCAAACTTAGATGACAGACCAAGAACATCACTCAATAGTATCAAATAGATGTGATCCTCTTTTGGGACAGTCTCTATTCTCCGTTCTTTAGGTAGTTTAAATGAAAGTGTAAGCCAAGTTTTACAGTGGAAATTCATGTGTACTGAAGAGAAATAATTACTTACTTTAGTAAGAGAGTATGCTAAAGAATAGTATACTAAAAGCTGAAAATGAGAAACTCTTGATGGTGAAATTTACTGGACAAACTCCCAAGGTAAATGGTGAGGCAGACTTTTCAATGTAAATCTGGGCTGCATAAATTAATATATATATATATATATATATAAAGAGAATTACAGAAATAATTAGAAATGATTGTTGCTTCGTGACAAGGTATCAGCCCATGTTCCAGGAAAATGTCTCTGTCATTTGTTTCCATTATGAACTTAATCAAATATCTTGGGAGGTCTCAGTGTAGTGAAGTGTTGTACCTCAATCTAAACCTCAATCCAAACTGAATCTGAACCTCAATCTAAACCGAAAACTCAACTGGGAATCTGCGTTCTTTATCTATTGACTTATGATTTGAATACAATTTATATTACCTAAATTAATCTCTTAAGACCAGATCCTTCTTTGAGGTTGTTTTCTAGACTCCGCCCATAATCAGTGGGAAAAGAGAAAAAACACTTCTAAAGAAGAGTCTGATATTTGTGTTTTTAGACATTATCTGTTGTCTTCCCTCCACATGCATGTGTTTCTCTCTAAAGACTTTAGAAGAAGCTTGATGAGTATCTTAGGCTAGACACATAAGTTTTTGATGATTAATGTGAACATGACTCCCATCCATGGAGAAATTTCTGTTCTCCATTCACTCACAGAAAATATGGATGTGTGCTGGACAACCTCATAGGAGCTCTGACTTCAATATGAAAGCTATGGATGGGTTATATACAAACACTACTAAGACCAATGGAAATGTATCCACTGACAGGGATAAAATAATAATCTTGAAGGAACAGTACAATAGCATAATTTAATCGCGTGTTGGTTTGTTTGTTTATTGTTTTTGTTTGTTTACTACCAATATTTTAATTTAGTACAAAAGGTCAGACTACATGCACAATATAATTAAAGTTGCTGTTTCAAAAGCAGTCATTGGTCTGTCATTATACCTGCCATTTGGTAGAAGTCTTTAGTGTGGTAACTTTCACAACTACACTAGTGATAGCAATGCTGTAGTCACCATAATGACTTGAAAGGAACAGCAGTATAAATTTTCAGTCAGCCTTCTAAAAGGCATTCCTTCTTTCTACAAACTGTGTTTCAACTATACCTTTTGACTTGGAAAAAACTGACCAGCAGCATGAAGAATAACAGTATAGGCAGTTTTTTTTTTTTTTTTTTTTGACTGAATCCATTGTTTGGTTTAATGAGGAAGACTGCCATTGTTTGAATTGTTACAAATCACTTTGACAGTTAATGAAAAAATGGAAGAAAAAATCACTTGGCGCCTCTTCAGTTCCCTCTCTGATGTTTTTTAACCAGAGTTATAATAGTATCCCGTTTCCCTGACCTGTATAAGGAATGTAGGCTGAGTTACTTTTTCGTTTTAAAAGTCAAAGATTCCAGCTGGTAACAGCAGCTTTTCTGCCCTTTGAAGTGAAGATAACAGAAAATATTAGATTTACAAAAGCTCAGCAACATTTATTAAATTTTAGAAGCCTTCCTTCTAAATACACAATATCCTTTAAAAACTTGATCTTAGGGGGATTATGAGAGATAGAGTACAGTAAGAGAAGAGAGACTGCTGCCTGGTGTAGTTCAGAAGCAACAATGAGCACACTAAAGAGTATTTTGTTCTTCAAGTGATTTTCATTTGCTGCTTTATTAGTCATTTTTAGATACACTATGCAGTTTGAAACTGAGAACAGTACTAAATCTGACAAGATATATACATATGCTAGAATTGATCTACCAATCTGTTGTAGATCACTAACTTGGTGTCCCAGCTCTCTACTCCCTACGTAGTGAGATTTTTCCTTTTCTGGAACAGATAAGAAACAGGCAGAGGGTCACTCTTAGATGCAGAAAGGATAGTCTCTTCTGAACAGGCAAACACACATCCTTGTGGAGGAAATTCAGTGATAATATTTCTCTTCCTGTTTATACATATAACTGAGATTAAAGGAGGGTTCATTCCCCCTTTCTGAGACGTAAGAAGTGCAAAAGTAAAAACACATCTGTATTAATAAACTATAGGAATAATGCTTAGGTGGGTATTGGTGAGATTAAGGACTAGCAATGATAAGCAATACACTCTTCTATTAATGCATGTTTTCATTTTATATATTAATATAAATAATATTTATATAAATAAATAAGTAATAATAATTGTTAAAATAATTAGAGTTAATTAAATAAGTTAAATAAGTTTAAAAAGTTAATAGTTAAATAGTTAAATAATTAGAGTTTTCAGATTCTAACCCATGTAGGGAAAGTGCACAAACAAGCACACTATCTACTAAAACACCTAAGACCCTGAAAGTCAAATAAGATTTTCTCCTATTCATTTCTCACTCCTCAGGAAAAGTCCCACATTCGTAGCAAAAAAAAAAAAAAAAAAAATATGTAAAGAGGCAGAAATCAAAGCTCTGAGCAGATGAGGAAGATATGGAATAGACATTCCCTGCTCTTCCCATGGAGAAGAAAGATGCAGAAGTGTATGGGCAGGTCCTTTTCATGCCCTTGATCAGCTAAATAAACAATAGAATATTCCATTTTATATGATGTTGAAATATCCCTTCCAAGTCATGTTTTACTTCAATGTATGTCAAAATGTTATCAAGCCTAGGTATGACTATTATGTAATTAAATTGCCAGAGTACCAGTCTATGATGTGAGAATTCCAGATTCCAGCCTCTGGTTTTCCTTTGAGAATTTAGGGTAAATAATTTTATCATTATTAAAATAGAAGAGAAGAGAACATGAACAAAAGTCTCTCCTAAAACAATCAGCAGCTCAGCCATGATGTGGTATACAAAATGTGTATTCTAATGGAAAGGATGTTTCTTTTGTGCTTTGTGTGTGTGTGTGCGCGCGCGCGCATGTGTTTGGTTGTTTTTTTGTTTGTTTGCTTGCTTGTTTTGTTTTGTTTTTTGAGGGAGAGGGGAGGAATAGTCTTTGGATAATTTGGAAAATCTTCTAGTCAGGTCTACTTTCGTGTAAACAGAACACTTCATTATATAAGCTGCATCAAGATTTAGAGCAAAAAATACAAGGAAACAAAATTACAATGATGGAAACTGTTCACTAACGCTTTTAATAAGAGTGTTTACTAAAACAGCAGTAATTGACTGATGTAAAATTACTCACGAATACAACTTTCAGAAACTTCAGTTTCAGGTGAACCAGATGCCTAGTGCATATGTGGATTTCCCTAGGTGGCCTGTTCATGAATACTTGACACCAGCAATGACATTTTGAAAAATTTAGATTAAAAAAATAATGAATATAGAGCATTCATTATACCTGTGAGGCTTATACTACATGTGTTAGGGAAATAGCTGGAAATGTAAAGTAATTCTTATCCCTTTTGTCTGTCATCTCCATCTCTTTAATCAATAAAGTAAGGATTTCTAGTGTTTTTCTGGTGTGTCCCTGATATCTGTGTAAAGTTCTGTCACTAGACAACTATAGTTATGGTTTCTGGCCAGCCTTAGATCTAAAGGAGTACTTTTGAGTACTTTTTTTTTTCTTTTCTTTTCTTTTTCTTTCCCTGGGTAATTTTTTCCATGGAAGAACCCTCGCTTCTTCCAACACAGGCTTATTTGAATGGAAATTTGAATGGTACATTAGGTGCTTGGCTGAGCAATGGGATATCTGCCAATCTGTCATGACAAATGATCAAATTGAGCACGACAAAAAGGGCATACATTACAGTTTATTCACAGTGTGTTAAAGTTTGATGCACACATTTTTTTTTTTTTCAAATTCAGACTTTTTTTTTTTTTTTTAACATTGGCAGATATTTGAGCTTTGTGTTTATACTACCCTTTAGACTACAACTTCTGTCATATATACAGAGAGTTACCTGGACAGCAGTCTTACCATATCTGAATGACTAAACACTGTTAACAAATCTGTTTTACTCTTTACACCAGATACATTTAATCCAAGAGTCATAGATCAGCATGGACATTTAGACATGAAACTGTAAGACTTTCTGATTTATTGTCTCACAACTCCCAATTGTACTCTGTCTTACAATTCCCAATTGTACTCTATCTCTGCCTTGAAGCAAACATCTTTTAATGTAGTTTATAAGTAATTTGGTGTCTTGTGAAGAATTCCTCAACTTTTAGTAGATGCAAAGAATTGTAACATTCCCAATCATTTATAACTGTTACACTGTATTGAAGCTTTAATTAGAACTAAAGTTATGTGAACTTTGAAGTTCCTAAATATGTTTCAAAAAATAAATCAAGTGCAAAGTATGAAGCTATGTGCAATTTTCTTGTATCTCCTACTTTTATTTATTTATTTATTTATTGGTATAGTCAACACAGCTGTTCCATTCCTCCACTCTTGAATTGCACAAAGACATTTTCCAAAACAGGTGTCCATTTTGCCTTCTAACTAAAGAAATCTAAAAATAGAACACAAAGGAGAATACAAAGCTTAATATTTTTCTCTTTAAATATTTTCTGAAGAAAGTTGTCATCAGGTTTCTTTTGCACTATGATTTGTAGTTGCTTCTAACAGTTGTATTATGGTGTTGAAATGACAGTACATAGCATGAATATTAACTTATATCAGCATGTTATATATAAGGATTTTCAATTAGATAATATATTTTTACAGAATTTGTATATTTATTGTATGTGTTTCACTTTAGAAATGTATAATAAATTTACCAATTAGAGAGCTGAACAGTATACTCGTGGTAAAAAATGGTCAGATGAATTACAGTTATCATTATTAGAACTAGTACAATTTTCCTTAGTGTATTTTTTAAAAAATAATTCATCAGATCATATATGCCATCCGGGTGCATTTCATGTACAGAGTTCAGTACTCTGAACTGAAAGCTACAGCTACATTATCATGACCTGTCATCTAAGTAGCTATTCTGCTCTTGTTAACTGATTTGATTGTCTCAGCTTTATAAACAACTGCAGCTTTTAGTTAGGAAATTAGCTGGCAAATGAACCAATGAGATAAGAAGATTAAAGTATTATTGGTTAAATCTTTCTGAAGTTTCAAAATTTCTGAGGATAAAAAAGATATATATATATATATTTGCTAAAATGTCCCTTTTTCTAGTTTCGTTCATTATTTTTCATCTATTTTCCTTACACATATGCAGTATAAATGTAGTAAGCTGTGCATACGGACTTGCCTCCTACTGGTTCATCCTCCTCTTTCTGGTTTACTCCTTCATACTACTATTTATGCACAAAATGACACTCACTGTGACACACTGCAAATCAATTGTTTCCTCAGTCTCATACTTGCACCTTCTTTCGGTCAGCTAATATTCCAGATTTCAAGCAAAAATACCAAAATATGAAATATCAACACCATCTTCATGAAAACCCTTATAGAAAGGGACTTAAATATGGACTAATTTAATCACTGTTAGCAAGCATGCTCATGAATATATTTTCAATAAGTTCTTTCAATAAGTTCTTACTGAAATGTTTGGATAAGATTAAGAAAAGAACATATGTAAGTTGTTTAGAGAAAAGCATTTTGTATCTGTCATTTTATGTAATATAAACATAAGCTGAACACTGGAGGAAATTTCCTGAGGAGGAGATTGGCACTGAAACTATTTCCCAAAGAAAACTGAGCAGAAAGACTTAGAGATTTAAAACTAGATTAGATAAAATAAAACACTGTAGGCGAAAACATTGCAGTGACACAGAGAGAGAATATGTTTAATAGGTCTCGTTCCATCTCTCACCTCTGTGCTTTCATGATTATTTTTTTCTGCCTGAGAAATTTTAAAAAGCTTTTTTTTTTTTTATAAACAAACTGATTCTGCTCTCTAAAGCTAAATGATTTTAGCTGATGGGTAAGTCAAGAGCTTTGAGTTAGTGCTCTTGAGGTGGCACTTGAATGATGATAAAACAAAATGGAGTAGCAATTAAATACGTTTTAAGGATAATTACAAAAAATGTGATTTTAATTAAAACACATTGATGCCATCCTAACAAAGCCATATTAATTCTGAAGAACATTAAACACGGTCTACTAAGCTTATTTATTAAAGATTTAAACTAAACAAATAATATTTCCAGATGATCCTTTGATGTCCCTTCCAACTTTGTCTCTTTTATGATTCTATGACTCTGTTAACAAATATTGGAGATTTCTATGCATTTCCCCTTAAATTTTGTTGAGATCTGGGGAGACTACTGTTTTATTCTGTATTTGTACAATACCTAACACAACCGAGTTTTATTCCATCATTCAGTTCTATGTCTACAAATTCAGAAGAAACAGTGACCTAACCTACCTTGCTGATAGCAAGTTTAGCAAAGTGAAGCCTATGTTTCATTTAGTTTCTAAAAAAAAGAAAGCAGACAAGTCAGCTCACAGGTGTAGGGAAACAGGTGTAATAATAAACATGAGTCATGACCTTAAGAAGAAGTAGACCTATCATTTATTTCCAGATAAGAAATTACAGGACTGTATATGAATTGATGAAAATAATAACCTAAGGGAATTTGGTAATTCTACCAAGAGATTCTTCTCATGCCATGTAAAATTAAAAACAAGGAGTCAATCAGTACTGAAAACCAATAAATAAAAACAAATACTGTGGTTTTGTTGTTGTTTATTTTACTTCTTTTTTTCTCTACCTTCATCTTTATTCAAAAATTGTGCTAATTTAAGTAAGCTGATTGAAATGTAGTCAAACCTATGCAAACTCTGTACCTGTAGCAGTTGAACCCTCTTCCAAATTGAATTAACTGAGTTATTTGAAAATAATTTAAGCAAAGGCTTGACTTGTTTACATGTATCTTTTATGCAATTAGTGTAACTTCTCTAGTATTAGCAAGGTTTGAAATGCAACCTATAAGAGGGGTGATCAACGCTTGAGAAGATGTACTAGTTGTTTCCTGAGTTCACAAACAATGTATTTATTAAATAGACATTAAATAATTAAGAATAAAGAATGGTTAGTTTTCCTGAAGTCAGATGATTTCAAATGTACTTCTAATGTGAAAAAGATAGGGTTATTCTGTAAAGAAGTATAGAGGACCAAAACTGAAAGAGATAAAGAGCCAAGAAGAAGATATTGGAAGGGTAAATAGTGAGAAGAGCAAAGAGGAACATCCTTGCCAGACATTGGGATAAAGACAATGGGGAGAGCTTTTGAAGTCTCAGAAGGCTAAAGAAGTACCAGAGAAAGTGGGTTCAGTAACACACTGGGAGAATGAAATTAAATTTTACTCCAAAATATGGAGTAAAAAAAAAAAAAGTGTTATTGATTTTTTTTCCTGTTAATTTGCCTATATGAGCAATAAAAAGAAACAGGGATAAGGAGAATTAGATAAACTATTAAAATATATTTTTTTATTATTATTATTGAAGTTAGATTCACTTTAGGATGTTATTAATTAAGACAAGTAACTGTGAGGTTCTTGACTTCAATAGATATAATAAAAATCCATCAGCTGAGGGCTTGCAGCAGTTCTGGTTATTTTCTCACTTCTATACCATTTGAAGAATTATTGTATGTATTTGAACTTTATCTTGTCCATTTAAGCATTTTATGCAACTCTGATACTTAAATGGATGAGGAACCTTTCAAAGCTGAAATTCCAATAATGAAAGTTATATTTAATTTTATTTTTGCATCTTTGCATCTCCTTCCATCTGGAGAATGGGCTTGGGTGTGTGGATTTTCTTTCACTTCTATAAGTTTAGACAAATCCTTATTAAAAATCCTTATGAGATTTATTTATTTATTTGTGGAGACAAAAATTGCAATGTTCTTCTGCCTAAAAATGAAAAAAATAAAATAAAATAAGACACCCTACTTCTTTCATATTCAGAATGTTAATTATAACACAAGTAAATGGCAAAAGCTGCACACCTTCATCCTGGTGTACAAACCATTAGATCAACTAAGTGAACACAGTTATATATAAGAAAGGAAAGTGAAATGATTGCTTAAGCCATGCAGTAGTCTAAGTGGTGTAAGCAACCTCAACCCTTCTTGTTTCTCCAGTGAATCCTTTACTTATAAGTAAAGTCTTGGTTTTCACAGTATGGAGTTCTATGAAATACAGAAGGAATATGCATCTTGGCACTGAAGTGTTAGATATTTCAGATGGGATATCTGATGGGATATTTTTGGTATATATACCAAAGTGCCCCAAAGTAGATGATTAAGTCTACAGTGCTTCCTTTTATTGTCAGTGGAGAGCCATGGAGTTCTATTCTACATGTTGGCTCATTTTAAGATAGATATCTGAGATAGATCAAATGCATTAATCTCCTTCTTTTCTCTTCGTTGATTATTCAGAAGTCAAAGTATGACTGACTCAGACATCAAACTATACCTCTTAGGTATGAAAGATTAAGAGAAATCCTACTGCATAAGTTTTATTTTGAAAGGCTTCTTCACAGCTGTAAATGTAAGCAGTACCTGTTCACACATACAGGTGATTTAGTGCATTTAGCCACAAGCCAATTACTCCATGCATTTGAGAGGGTGACACCTCTCCTTCCAGGAACATGTTGTGGTTGTTAACAGAAATAAAAAACAATAGTTAAAGCTCAGCTTTTGCCAACTAAGCATCATTTTATTTTCTCTTCATCAGAGAGATTTGAAGTGGAGTCATTACCAAATGAAATCAGAAGGATATCACTGCAATCCCTTCACAAGAGGACTGCTATAAAATGAAGCCATTGAGAGTCTTATGAAAAGTAGAATCTCTCTCCTCCCTACTCTGCTGTAGTGCTGTCTGTACTGAAGCAATGTAACTCCAACAGTAATTGCACAATATGTTACTGTATTAATGTGACCCTGAATAAGGGCGATTACATTTTAAGAAGTCTTTAAAATAGCATATTTTACTGATAATCTCTTATAATAGTTTTGCTTCACCATCTGTCTAGCTAACTCCTGATTCTTTGTTAAAGGCAAGGAATGTAAGCAGATGCAGATGGCATCAGAATCCAGGATATCTACAAAGATTTGCATGAACAGAACAGGCAGCACATGGATAAGGTTAACAGAGTGGATTTGCATACCAAATAGCAAAACAAAATGGGAAAAAAGCAAGAGGGTGCGCTACGTATGTGGTATATGCCGTGATCACACTAGGCTATGGTGTTTCATGTGCTATTAGGGCATGTATATCACATCAAATATTGAATGCTTGTAGAAACAATAGAAGGTACTGAAAGATACCTTTGTTTCCTGGAGTTCCTCAGATGCCCTAAGGGGCTAGAAGAACACTGAAAATCTGTTATACTGCTAACACGGTCAAAAAACAAACTTAATACATTGTTCTTTTAAGAAATGTATTATATTTAGAGGATTTTACCCAGTAGGATTTCAAGCTTTTATAGCTTTATGAAAATTAATGTTATGTGAATGGAAAATGTAGCAACCTAATAATTAATTAATTAAATAATTCGCTCTATTTGATCAGTTCCATTACATAGCTACATATAGACTAGGCACTCTATTTCATGTTAATGTATTCTGATTGCTTTTCTTGTTGTTTAAATAAGAAAATAAATTGGAGTTTTTGATATTCCTGAGAATTATAGGTTTCTAGTGCAATACAACAAAAGACTACACTCTTTACTGGACCCCATTTTCCAGGGAAAGCATCAATTATTTCCATTCTAGAATGAATATATTCTAGCTAACTAAATGTATATGAGTAAACTGATTTAGTTAAAAATAAATATTGTATTTTATCTACAATAAAACACTGTGTAATGTTTCTTTCTAACTTGTTTTCCTCCATGTTGTAACAAAACATATTATTTTAAAGATAATAAATTTACTAATTGTACATATATTTATGTATAAAGTTAATAGATTTACTGTCAAAAACAATCCTACTTAAAAGAAAATGAAGAACTTTTAGCAAAGCGAGGTTCTCTCTGGATATTTCTGTTTTCCAGGATAGTTTCTAGCTAGAGAAACTAGCTCTATGACAAGACAAAAATGTCACTAGTTAGGAAAAAAAAAAAATCTTAAACTATTGGGATGCCTTGAGAGTCTGCCGTTACTGAAGTTTTTAATTTTCCTTCTATCACTGGTCTTGTACTGAGTATGTTGCTGACCAACGGGGATTTATATTATGTTTTTCTAGAACACTATTTACTTGGAACAAATGATTAATTCATGAGTAGTGTAAGTAACATTTACATTTTATCATTCTTATTCAGGTCTTACACTTAGATTGAAAGACCTTGGTATTTGGCACTGTAGTATATTATGGTCTTCTGGATTTCTACTTGTGCACCTACTAGTGATCCAAAGTTTGGTCTAATTGCTTAAAAAATATTCTGGAGAGATATTTTGCCTAACACAAAAGATTTTCACTTAACTGGTAACTGCTTATTTGCATCAACTTGTTCCAAACAAATTATGAAGCATTCACTTTTTGGCCCTTTGTTTGTTTGTTTTGTTTTGTTTTGTTTTGCTTTTTTCCTTGTATTTTACTGCACCTGCACATGCAAGTCTGTTGCTGCATCCTTTCCACAAGAATTATCTCTCCATGCTCAGCAGACATGAAACTGTTTTCTCCTCTGTAACAGAATTACTGGTGGCATTACCATCCCGTCATTGTGTACAACCAGATATGTACCAACTGTGTTGAGGTAATTCAATCAAATTGATGTGAACTTTGAATGTTTATCAGATCATGAGCACTTGACCCTATTGTGACACTTCTGGTATGCTTTTCAACCTTCTTTTCCTCTTCAGTGATATATGCCAGTGTTAGAATCAATAGCTTCTTTTTAGTTCAACAGAAAGGTGTACTTCTATCTGCTGTGTTTTTACCAGAGCACTTTAATGTCTTCATAAAGACATTGTGAACAGCTTGCAAAGATGCTATTTTCATCACAGTTCATAAGATAGATGCAAACCAAACATTCACAGTGTAGCCTTGTATTTTTTCCTGCTTTGAAGATCCACATGGACATCCATAAACAACTTTTACTCTGGCAAAAAAAATTTTCTGCATGGATTTTCTGATCTGCTTTAGACATTCTTGTCTGAACTAAATACACTTTAAAGTGAATATTAGTATTTATTACCTAATAATAATACCCATAAAGTAATTACTAAGCACGTATGCACAATGACACTCAAAGTTTAAATTCTTAAATTCTGCTTCTAAGATCTATCCTATTAACCTCTGATCTGATAATATTTAAATTAAAAGGAGATGCTTATCAGTCTTTATTTGATGTAGTTCCACTAGGTTCAGGAGAGCTACTTTATTTTATACCTGGTGATTATTTGACCCTAGAAGAAAAATAGATACAAAAGAAATAACTAATGAAAAGGTAGAAATAAGGTCAGGTAAAGCTGATTGTCTTTGTTTAAATCTCCCTATGCAAGGTTTGGTGGAGCACTATTTCTTGTCTTTCTTTTTTGAAAAATTCTAATGATCTTACATTTTACTATCCACGTAACCAGTAGAAATCCCAGCTTCCAAAATATAATGTAGCATATGAATAATGGACAAGGTTTATTTTTCTTCTGTTAAAAATAAATTTTGGTGCTTTGAATACTGTCCAGAACATATTTGCAACTGGTATCTAAATTTCTTTTTAAAACCAATAAATCAGTGTGTGCATTCAGCACTGATTTATGAGGAGAGGGACAAATGACTGCCTCTGATAGCACTGTGGTGCTGTCATCTACAGGGGGCAGATTGTAAAAGCTGTCCCATTCCCAAGGAGGGAATGACTCTCTGTATCTTCTTTCTCACATTGTCTGTTCACAAAAAGGCAGCTACATTTTTAGCTTTGCTGTGATCCCCCTGCCCTAAGGAAAGAGGATGTGGCTGGCTGTAACTGGATCACTGTTCTTTGCTCTGTACTTAAATTGCATTAATCTCATGCTCTGGGGCTTCCAGTGGGCTCTAAAGACTGCGGGGAGGGAGGGAAGATCTGACTTCTACTTTTATGACTATTATGTCTTCCTTTAGGGCAAGGAGATGCGCCTCAGTTTAAATGGCCATGAGACCAGATGTTTAGAGATAACTAGAATTTCAGTTTCTCAGAACCTGGTTGATATCTTCCCTATACTCAAAATTAAACTAAGCTCAAGACTTGGGGTATGAAGGGAATTTTCCCTCAGGACAGACTGAAGAAAGTGAGTGTATTTCTTTTGTTGGGTCCTCCACTGGACTGATCCTAACAGTTTTCCCTAGACTAGTATGACTTTTAATTTGCCAGGGAACTGGCATATTGTTTTCTCCTGCTCTGTTTCTACAGAAAATTATATTTCTGCCTTTTAATCTTTTCTTACAGGACTTATATTTTTAAATGGACGTTGAAAAGGATTTTTAACCTACAGCATGTGGGGACATCTACTGAAGAAATTATTTGGACCCTCTGAAATTAGCTTTGAAGCACTTCATTTACTGTGATTTCAAGGGATTGAACATAGTCCTCATGGTCCTGTCCAGTACTATGTTTCTACTGTAAAATAACTCCTGTATTTATTGTAAAAAAAAAAAAAATCAGACCAAGAAATTAAATTTGACAGAGCACTAATAGGGACATACTGAAGGCAAAGTCAAAAAGGATGCTGCAGTCTTATCAAAAAAATAAGCAATGTTTATTGAACTTCTAAAGTCCTCACATAGCTGCTTTGCTAACACAAGGAATGTTTAAAACCAACATACTAGTTAAATGTCTAAAGAGAACTGGATAGCTTCACTCAGGCATGAAAATGGCATCAAAGATACAGGTAGACAAAGGACCAGTGACAGCCAGTGGTATATTTTTGAGTGACTTTGTCTGAAGAAAGGGGCTTCTACAGTGGTAATTTATCTCCTATACAAGACGTACATTTCATCAAAAACCAATGTGCTCTCCATCTCTCTCTACCTCATCTGCACAGCTTTTGGCCCATTCTTTCTGTGGTCTACAGTATCATCTAGAAAAATAAACTCTTTTCTGTGCATACATTTCTGTTCACACATCTTTTCCCTTTTTCTTTGTTGTTCTACTAGAGATTGAAAGACTCTATATTTTGGTGCCAGATACAGGAAACGGAGGGGAGAGATCATGTAGTATCACAAATCAACTCTGAATTTTCATTCTTATTCATTTACCTGACATGGTTATTTTCAAAGAACTGCATGCAAGTAAGTGGTTTAAATAAAATAGCATATCAAGGAAAAAAAAAATTTACACCCATGCCTCTCAGAAAGAGCTAAACAAATCTGTACAATCTGCAAAGCATCACCATATTGCAGATATGTTTAGCTAAGCACAAGACATTTAAAAAGTCCATATGTATTCACTGCCATCCCATTCTTCAGCACAGATGTTTTCAGAGAAAGAATACAGAATGACTTAACTGGGAATTCAGCTAACCCCTTGACTCTAATCCAAATTCTTTAGCAGGTGACTTGCTAGGCCTACTGTGGCTTAAATTTCCTTCCACTTAATCTTTTTCTCTAGTAGGTTGCAGCTGTAGATATTTGATGGAAGAATTATATTTGAATGTGATATCAGCTTGTACTACAGCAGATGCGTTAACTAAAGAAATAAGCAAATTGTCAGGAAAGTTAAGCCTGTGTTGGTTTGTTGCTGTGCATTCACCATCTCTCTCTTTTTTTTTTTTTTTTTTTTTTTTTTTAGTATTGCATTAAAAATATATATTTAGAAAGTACACATTATACTGACTTTCTCTACAATTCCCTACTGTGAGCTCTGTAAGAATCATTTTGCATTTGAAGGATTAAAAATCTCAACAGTTCTAGGGCAATGACAGTAACTGCATTAAACTTTTAGAATTTTATTATTCTGTCATATTCGATATTAAGTCAGCAGCCCTCTGAACACTAAACTTTAACTACCTAGTTATAGAGTTTTGTTTTGTTTTGTTTTTCCAAAGAGATACATAACTTACATCAACTTCCTTTATTTTCTCCAAGATAGTTGGCATTAGATGGCTACCTAGGAATGCTTGGGGAAACCCAGCTGGTCTTCATAAGGAAAATGGGGAGAAGGATGTACCAGGCAAATAAATATCTGGTATGATAGGTAGGACAAAGCATTTATGATTGGACTTTTTAATAGTCAAGGTAAATTCTGTTCTGCATCTTTAAGAAGCAGAATGCAAACTTCCAGAATCAGTGTACCTGGGATTAGGGTGGTTTAGTATCCTTTTGCAGTCTGTGCTTTTCCAGAGATTAACTAAACTCTGACACTATTGAGAAGTTTCTGTAGTGTAGTGCTACTGACCAAAAACTGCAGAGAGCTGCATGCTGTGGTTCTGCTTCCATTGCTTTCTTCTGTCCCTCTCTGTGAGTCTGGAGGAAAATAGCAAATTTGGGAAAGGTTCCTCCTAGGCCTTGGTCTGCTGGGTTCAGCTAGGATGGAGCTAGAGTTAAAAAGTCATCATGGTTGAAATAGCATTTAGGGAATCATAGGGCAGGGAATCACTTCAATCACTTCAACACTTTTAATTCCTTTGTTTCTTCCTTACTTAAAAAAAAAAAAGTGAGTAAAGAAACAAAATTGAAATAACAAATTAGTTCCATTCTCTACAACTCAAGCTCTCATTTGTGATTTTAAGCATAAGGAACTAAAGCACTAGCTTCCTGCAACTTGTACCTAATTACAACAGTGTGTTCAAGAGGGAGGAAATAAAATGTATGCTGACTTTGCCCATAGAGGCTCAGCATGAGGCAATATAAAAGAGTGAGGGCTCTGTGATGTATAGTATATTTCAGCAATACAAGCAAATGACAGTCATTTTTCTGTTGCTGTGTTGTGGGGGAAAGGATGTAACCAGGGTTGCTGAAACATTTAGCCAACTGGACTACTACGGATAGACATAAGTTGTTTTGGGCTGGTTGTGATTTCTGATACTCGTTTGAAGTGGCACAGAAGAGATGCAACAAATGCTAAAGCTGGATTTTAAATTGGATCACTTAATGTGTTTATGTGATGTGGTAGGAAATGGAAATGAAATGCATTGTAACCTTTCTCTGGAATGGCAGTGACAGGACAGGAAATTCCAAAAGCCTCAGATGCATTCAGCTATGTAGATTAAACCTGAAGTGACAGTCACCTTTCTAAATCTATGGTGGCAGACTTTGACTGTACTTCTGAACAGGATGAGAACCCTGACACCCAAACCTGATGTTACAGTATGAGTCTGGCCCTGCTGCCTTTGAGGTCTTTGACATAGCTCCCATTGACTTCAGAAGCACAGAATTATGCCTGATACAGACAGACATTCTTCCTGAAGAGAAATGCTTTTGGAAACTGTAACTATTTGCAAGCTTGAGATACACAGAAGACAAATTTACATGTGATTTTTCTCAATATATATGAAGAAGATTGTATTTATATTCTTCACATGCTGGAAACTGTGACCTTTCAACGGCTCTGACAAATTTTGGTAGACAATATTCTGTTTCACAAAAGACAAAGATTTTCCAGTCATTATCAAGGTAGTGTCCCTGGACAGATAACTCTTTCCTGTTATAGTACAAGAAGTCATCTAAGGTAGTCCAAGATCTCAGTTAAGTCCTAACTCTTAAGCCTTAGCTCTTTCCTCTACTTACGGTCCAGTATCTTTCCAACAATTCTTTGCACCTCTCCAGAACTGACAGTATACATCTAAATCTCATCTTATCTACAAGAAGCAGCTTGTGGAAAACCATTAGTATTTTACTTATCATCACTTGCATCAACACAGAGCATAATTCATATGTTGATGATGAATTCAGTGGCCAGACATTCTAATTTGAGGTATTTTTGAGAATGGAATATAGAGTAAATAAAGGGCAAATTGGGTTACAGAGGGAATAAAAATATTAAATTTCATATCAAGTGACAATCCACCAAGCTCTTAAGCATGGGCTTGACTTCAACTGTACTCTGAAATTTATTTCTGAAACAAATTTTAAGCCATAATTTCTTTGTAACAAAGCATACCTATTTGCAGGATGTTCACACCTTTTAAAAGCTGTCCCTCAGATACAGTCTATTACATATATTTTCAGGAAAAAAAATAGAGGAAGAAACATCAGGAAAAAATAACGAAAGACCTATGATGTATATTGTACTTACTGAATACTAAGCAGTATCTGTTGTCATTTAATGGTATTCACTTTTTAATAAGTTCCATGAGATTTTTACATAAACAGACTAAGACAGATGGAAAATGGCTGAAGAAATACACAGTATTGATTTCCTCTAAAATAGTAGAATAACTCAAGACAAGTCATTTTTATAGGACTGTCCCAGAATGTAGGGAGGGGAGGGGGGAGGGGCGTATAGAGGAGTGGGCTGCTCTATAAGGAAAGGTGACTCCAGAGCCCAGGGCAAAAGCAAGGCAGACTGGGCAGTGTCCTTAACAATGAGGGTTCCACGCCACAGTATGGTAAACAGTCCAGTGATTTCCAGACAAGCTTGTAGTGATGAGGTAGGACCACAGACAAGCCAAGAGCATGCAAAAAGAAGCAAGCATACAAGTCACAATCAGATAAACTCCAGATAGGTATTTAGGAAAAGAAAACCAAACCAAACCAAACAAACAAAGAAAAAAAAACAAAACCCACACATAACACACACAATCAATCAGTCAATCAAACAAATAAATAAATAAATAAGAAAGAAAAACAGTGAAGGTAGTCATACACTGGAAGAAGGTACCAGAGAATATTCTGTTACCTTCTTTGGAGATATTTGAAACTTGAATAAGAAATGCCTGGACAACCTGACCTAAGCTGGTCATGCTTTCAGCCAAGTAACCTTCCAAAATCTCTTCCACCATAAATTATTCTGTGATCTTGTTATCACCCAGTTGCAATGTAGAGTCAAATATATCTTTCAGACACAGGGAGTTACAGAGCATAGTACTTCTTAAGTGAAAGATGAATTAACAAGTAGCTGCTGCTGTGAAGAACGTATCTTTCAGCTTTGCATGCAATCAGGAGAATTATTTCACTCTACCCCATGTTCAGAGATCTCAGTTAAGGAATGGTGTCCGGTTCTTGTCATTTCATTAAAATGTGGCTTTACACATAATCCGGAGAGAGTCTTGAAGATGACAATAAATAAATAAATAAATAAATAAAAAGCAACTGTTCTTTCAAAAGCTTAACAAATATGGAATAGTTAATATAGGAAAGGAGATATGAAGAAAGAGATGTTATAAAACTCTGACAAAAGATAAAAGCTATAGTTAGAAGGTGGTGATCTGGTATTTTCCAAATTGCTCTTTCTCAATCTCTTAAAAAAGAATAAGAAAGTGAATTTCTTTGCAGAATTAGATTAGGCATAAGGAAAACCTTTCTAACTCTCCTCTTTATTGTGAATGTCATTTGAACAAAATGGCGGCAGAGACTGCAGATTCCTTTTCTCTGGAAGTTTGTCAGAGCAGGTTTAGATAAACATCTGCGGGGGAAATTTTCCCACTGTCCTACTACAGCTTTGAGGAAACAGAGTGACAAACTAAAGACTTTATAGGCAAACTTCAAATGAAGAACGTGGAAAAAGAGAGCAGGGAAAAAGGGAGGTTAAGAGCATATATTGGGGTTAAAAATGATAATGATTGAAACAGATTGAGCCAGTGCAGTTTCCTGGGGGCAGATTTTCACTGTTTTATTTTGAATTTTAAAAAGTGAAAATTTCCCCAGCTCTCTTAATAAAAAAAGCACTTTGCAATTCTATGGTGTCTTCCTCTTACGATTTCAAAGAACTCTAATGAATTAAGCCTCTGAGTTTTCCTCCAAGCAACTTAGATGGGCTCCAAGTGCTTCCCTTTGTCTGTCAGTCTGGTTACCTACTTTCAAATGTCATCGCTCTCCAATGGAATGAGGAAACATGAGTAGTGGAGGAATGAATATCTTTCAAATTCACTACATGAAAGCATAGTTTTCACTAAGGCAGTTTTCCCGTCCTGGCTCTTATTGCAAACACAGTGACCCACATACATTCAAAATGGGATTGACAAAAATTAAGTTAACCACTTGATTTAAAATCAACAGCTGACTTCAAAGAAAAGAAATGACACAAATATTTTTTTGTAATAAGGGAGTATTGCCATATTCTCTCATTAATATGGTAAATAGTCACATTGTGCACATTTTAACACATGACTACTTTGAAGTCAGGCTTCAAAGTAGGCAAGTAGAGCTACATGCTTTTGCCGTAAACTTCAGAGCAGGGAGGATTCTGCATTTCTGTCTATTCATCTACTGGTCTCCTGAGCTATTTATCAGTCTTTTAGAATCAAAATATCCCTCACCATCATGTCATAATTCAAATAATACTGATATTTTTATTATTATTTTAAAATGTGAAAACAAATTAATGTTCTTTTATGAATAAATACAGACAGATGGAAAAGATACCAATAATAGATGGTCCTACAACAGATCTTTTTCATTAAGATGATTCCATATAACTATAACTGGAGCAAGTCAGATAGTGAATTTGAAGACATTTAAGATACTTTGGCATTTTGAAAAGCTTTCAGTCTGAGTTGGTATGTAAACACTAAAATCCAAACTTTTTCGACAGAAAGGGAATTCAAAGAAGTTTTTAAGAACACCTTGGTTTCTTTCTCTCTTTTCTGTTTCACCTGTCATCTCTCTAGGAAAAAAAATAATAAAAATGAAAGAGCTTGAAGAGCTTGTCTGAGAAACTTGGGACCAGATTTGGAGATGTTAGCTCAAGATGTCCCAGCCACTTACCATGACAGCAGATAGTCTTACACTGGAAACCATCTGGCATTTTGGAGGGAGGCCATCAAACCAAAATACTGATGCAAAGTAAATTTTGTGTGTGGCCAAATTTTGCCCTAATATATTTTGTTGTAAGAAATACAATATATATCTCCAATATATTGTGTCTGTGATAATAGTACTCCTGACCATCTCTAACTGTAATAACAAGTGTCACATACACTGTTAGTACTGCACTGTTCATGGCCAACACATGTTCACATAGTTCTCAGTTTTGCTTCCAGCACTTTTAATTCTTCCTTCCTTCCTTTCATTTGTGCCATCTACCTAACTTGTATCCCTTTGGCATTTTTACCTGGGACTAACTGAGCTCAGCATTTATTTGAACATTGTTGACAATGCTAATGTCAGTATGCTAAGCTGTAACACGCAGCTCTACCAGAAAACTCCACCCTATGAATCATTAATAGGACTTGCTGTAGTTTGCCCCTGAGGATTACATACATTCACGTATGCTGTGCGAATCATCTTGTTCTGATGTCTGGCAAAGAAAGACCTGTCCAGGTTCTTTAATAGAGTTACCAGAGTCATTACTATTAGCAGTAGTATTAATATTATTACTGTTGCTACTGTTTTCATTATTTAATTCAAGAAATTCATACAGATGGTTTGAGGATAGGCATTCTTCTCAGATCTCTACCACTAGCAAGAAATATAAAAAGGAAAGCAAGATGAGAAAACCTCAACTCATTGTATCAAAGGTCACAGACCTATGCTAGGAAACCTGGACTTGTCTCTCTCTCTTAAAAAGAGGCAATTACATTTCTCCCTTAGCATGCTATTTGTTTAACAGGAGATGGTCATAAAAGTACTGAACTCCAGCTTAGCCGCTTGAAAAGCTGACATCAAGAATAGAGCTGAGAGGTACCTGATGAGATCAGTACTTCAGGATTCTCATCTCATCTATTTTTGTTTCCAAAATCTATTTAATGTAGCATTTGTTTGTGAAAGAAGAAAAAGGGGCACCTAAAACGATTGTTCTCATTTGTGCTTTAAGAGGCTGATTTTTTTAAGACTTAGGCATCAGAATGTCTTATATTAAAAAGGGCTCTGATGTTTTATACAACAAGGAAGTACTATTGTATGAGTATATAAATAGCTCTTTTCTGCTTATATTACACAAAGGCGGTTCATGGAGTATGCCATGAGGTTTTACTTTGCTTTGAAGCTACCTTTAGTGCAGTGATAACAGACAGAAAATTGAACGGACAGACACATCCAAATTAAACGCTGCTCAGCTTCACTCTCAACCTGCTCCAAATGTAGCACAAACTGATAATGAAGGCCCACTGCACCCTTGTGGAAGATGTATTGTTGGTAAGTGCCTCTGCCTTGGCTGCAGATATGTGCACGGGCGAACAGAATGGAGAAAACAGATAAAGCATGTGACAGCCAAAAACAGATAAGAAAAATGAGAATTGTCTAGCTGAAAATGGGACAGTTGGTATATATGAAGGTAGAGATGGAGAGCATTGTTACAAAAGTGCAGTGCGGCAATGAAAACACCAGTTAGTCATAGAGAAAATTCAATGGTTTTGATCATGCTGAGTCTGTGCACCACAAGATCACAGTAAAAAGGCTATAAGCTATTTCTTCAGTGTTTGACCCAGTCATTATAGTTTTCTCCTGCTGGTTCTGTGAGAATAGTGCTGAAGAAGTAGTACAGCTGAAGGAAAAGCAGGAAATCACGATGTCCTTTGGACATACCTCAGGGATGGTGCATCCTGTTAAGCTAATTCTTTCTTTCATTTGAGACCTGGTAATTCACTGAGGCTAAGAGCAAGACTCCCTCTTGTCCAGTTTTCTTTAAATTTGAAAGGAAAAGACTTAGACTACGTCAGAGCCTTAAGCTATGGCACTTCAATCACAATGGTAGTTTGTAGAAAAGGACTAGACTGACCACTGTAAAAGATGTATTACTCATTATTATGAGCACATGGGAAAATTATTTGCAGTAAGTGTAAATTCTAAGAACAATCATGGGCCTAGGGAAAATTATGAGGTGATGAGTAGCATTGACTCGACTCGCCTTGCAGCTACTTGTTTATTGAAGTACTTATATGAGGATGTCCATCTGATGGAAAATGCTAAGCTAGCCATGTCTGTTCAGCTAGGCCAACCACATCATCATTTGTTTCACAGGAAGGAGACAGAGAGGGCTGAAAGGAGCGGGCAGATTGCTGTCAAACAACAGCAGCTCCTTGTGGTTGTGTGAGCTTCTGGAGGTCTGATCTAAATAGCTCAGGTTTTGATTCAATCTTAAGTGTTTTCTGGACTTGGAAGGAAATCACTTCTGTTTCAGTGGATTGCAGTGAGCAGAAAATGGCTGCAAAGTACCCTGAGACATGAGCAAATATTGAAAACATTTGTGAGAGCAAACTCTCACATCTGTGGCATCTGCAAGCCCCAGTGACTGTTACTCTTCTTCATAGCTGTGGTGTGTGGAACTGGGTTGTTATTTCACATCCCTGCAGCTTACTTATCCAAATCAACCTGTCAAACAAAGAATACATCTCCCTCCCTCCAATTAACCCAGAACAAATGTTTTAATTCCACAGGAAGAGCTGGATCTTCTGTTTGTACAGATTGGGATATAGAATGCTGGGTGGAGGGGCTGCAAAAACAGCAGAAAGGGCAATTTTGCCAAGTTAGACGTTTGTGGGAGGACCTTACCCTTTTCATCTCCGCACATGTTAAATTTCCAGTTACTAACTGAATATGCATTTCACACATAGCTGCAAATAGTAAAATTTAAAACATCACATGAGATATTAAGCTTACTGTGTAGCATACGAAGACAGCATGCTGTGTCAATTAAGGCCACCTGCTTAATATATGAAACTCTAAGGGCCCCTCTTATCCTGTGTAATGCAAAAATATCTGTAAAAAGGAATCTGGAGTATTGGCATAGATTTGGTTTGGAGTGCAGTAGAAGATAACAAAACCCAGAAACGCTTCATAGTATTTCAATATGTATTATTCAAGGAAACCGAAAAGCTGTAAGTTTACAGTAAATTACAAAATACTGAAATGACATGATCTAGTGGTACTGACATAATTTTAGTGTAAGTCATTTGTTCACCACGCACATAGGTAGCTACAAGTGAAGGCAGTGCTTTTTATCTGCCTCCAATGAAAGAACCCATGCACTTAATGAAAATGATCACATATCAGCTTTAAAATAACTAAAGACAATACTTTTTGCACACATGATTAAACTGAGGAATTTGTTCCCACAAGACTTTCTTGCCAGAAGTGCACATAGGTTAGGAAATCAATTAAAGTCAGGGAAAAAAAAAAAAAGAAAAAAAAAAGCGGCGGAACCAGAGGTTATTTGTTGCAATTACACCATCTATGACTCAGCAGGTCTTGAAGGTGTGCAACGGAAGATGCTTCAGGAGGGTTCTGCTCTCTTTCCTCAAGTGTCTGCTAATGGCCACTGCCAGAGACAAGACGCTTGGTTAGCTGGACCTTCTCAGCTGTTTGTTATATTCGTCAGCCAGAATCTAACTTACGCAGTATATAAGAAGCAGATGGCTTTTAGCCTGATGGGTTTAAGCAGCAGAATCTAGCTCTTAAAGTTTTAAGCTTCTTTATAAGTAATATAAATATATTTGTAATAGCAATATAATTCACTGATTTTTAATCTACCATAGTCTTGAACAAGCAAATTTAATTAGTGAAAATGATGGATGTGCCTCTGTACATTTTCCACCAGTTGTCATTCAGTATATTAATCCCACAGGAAGTTAATCTGTACATAGAAAGTTCCAATACATAACACATGGAGGTTTAGCTGCTGATTTTATTGACATTAACTTGTTATTGCATTAGGCATGAGGAAAACTCATCCCTTTTGAATGGAAAGGTTTACTTTCTATGTTTACATTAAAATATAGAATCTACTTTTTGCAATGAAAAAGATCAAAGAAAATTAAAGCAAATTAGAATCCTCAGCCAATAAGGCAAGAACTGCTTTGACTAAATAGTTGGAGGAGTGTATGTCTCATAAAGCTGAGATGCAAAGAGTTTTGAGTGTCATTTTTTAAATATATTTTGGTCCTTTTTGTTCTTTTGAATTTCATTCAATTCCCAGTAGCAAGGCACAAGTGGCTTATTGCATCTTGGAACGAGTTCCTAAAAAACAGCTTTTTGATATCATGAAGGAGCTGGCTATTTGAGATAGAACCATGCGAATAGAGACGAGAATATTTTAGAAACTTTATTCAGCACAGTGTTAGGTCATAGTGGCTCTGGTTTGAGGTCACTACAAACTGACATTTTTCCATATCACTTCATCTTAATGGAGAACAGCCTACACAAAGTGTAAATATCATCGCACAAGCTCTCATATACTTTGATTTGCAGAGAACTTTCTTATCAAGAATACACTTCCCCCTTGGAATAGTTACTATATCACATTTCTTCCAGATTCTGTGACAGAAGAAGTCTCACATTTGCGCAAGCTGGAGATTGCTTGCAATGCAACTGGAGCAGGCACCGACTGAGAGATTTAACACTGATGTCCAAAACAGATTTTCAAAATAGAGAAATACATAGAGCTAGAGGGAATTAGATGATGATGGTGATGGTGATTTAGAGAATGGTGATGATGAGTTGAGTGCCTTCAGTTAAATGGGTATTTTGAGGCTAGAGTGTTTTTTGAGTCTATTTTGTATGAATTAGACTTCTGGTTCACAGACTGAGCAAAACATCCTCAAAGATAAAAGTGTGATAATGTTACACTAGAAAATTAGGAGCAAATGTTAAGGGAAATTAAAACCACTGCAGCTTTTTTAATTTATTTTTAATGCAATTTTATTTGTCCCATTACCTTTTTCTTTTTCCACTTGCTGACCCATGGAACATATTTTAGCCAACAAGGTTATTCTTGAGATGGAAACAGATGCTATGGTAAGAAGCTATGTTATTTGCATGTCAGGGAACTGATTACCTTACAGATGTCAAGAGTTTTTAATGTAGCCTGCTGCTCTTTTACTTTCTAGCAGAAAGTGAAAACTGTTCATTTTTTAAATGTTGGTTTGGAGGCTCACAGTAAAGCAGTTTGATTGTTATTCAAAGCTTAATTTTATCTAATTTTCCCTTAATTTAGTAACTGGATCAGCTTACATGAAACTGTCTATCAGTGGTCATACCGAAAAATAAGAGGCAGTAAAACAACCAGAGTTTAATACAGTAATATTTAAGAATATATTTTAATTTAATGTGCAATCTAAGTTGTAAACTGGTTTTGGAATTATAAATATACTAATGAGCTTTTACCTTGCATATTATTTTTATAGTATGCTTCAACTTAAAAAAAAAAAAAAAAAAAAAAGATGTTTAATGAATCTAAACTACTTAGAACATAATTCAGAAGAGGAAAATACTGTATAGCTGTTTGGCGGACATTCACATGTGATTTACATCATTTCAATTTTACACAGTGTTCTATTTTTTAGTCCACTATAGAATACATTCCTGGATTCCAAAGAGGCAAGCCAAAAATGAAGGACAATGAAGACAGAGATACTGTTACACTTCCAGTGGTGATCTCTCTCTTTTGTCAGTTTAGCTAAGAATTTAGCCACTTAAAATAAATAAATAAATATCTTTCTACTTAACAGTTTTCTGTAATGATTCCAGAGACTTTTATCTTGCAAATTCATTCACTTCAATGTGCTATGTGGGTTCATCGCTGTCACAGCCATGAGAAATGCAAATTCTGGAAAGAAAGAATAATAAAATAAAAATTAAAATATTTTCCACTGTTGTGACTTGCATTACTGACTATGTCAGCATTTTTTTGGCATATCAACTGCCATGCAATCTTCCTCATGCAAATAAGTCCTCCAGTGTGAGTTACCATACAAAAGAAATTGTGGAGAAGAAGGAGTGGGATGAATGGTGTGGAAGAAGCTAGCAATCTACATCAGTGGATTCCAGCAGGTTAAAAATGAATTGAGTTTCATTCTAAAAAAATAAAGAAGAATGAATGATTAACATGCCATTTTAAAACTGAGATATTAGACAACAGGTTTTGTACCAGAATTAGTGTATGACTCAAAACCATGAGAATAAGACTTTAGAAATGGAAAGTCAACTGATTTAAGTTGGCCAAAAATTATGGCTACAAAAACCAACCAATCAACCAATCAAACAAACAAACAAAAACATTAAAAACTTCATTAAATATTTCACATTTTTTGAAAAAAAACATAATAGCTTACTGTACATTTTACAGGTTCAAATATGTCAAAAAAATACAAGTTTGGAAGGTTACCGTGGAATAAGAAACTTACATATTAAAGCATTCACAATTTCCCAATACCAATCAAATGATTTTATCTTATATGACCGTCACAGCTAGTTTTAGCTAGAACAAGTACATACCAAGTGAAAAGATGATGAAATAGAAATTTGCAAAGTGGTCTGTTGTAAAAGCAACAACAAAACATATATCAGACACAGAGAATCCCATTGCTATCTAGAGGACACTGTGATAAAGTAATTTCAGATACTGAATTAGACACCAGGTGACAGTTTGTTTTTCCATAATCATTTGAATCATTTGTATTCCCGAAAATCTCTGAAAAAGCCCAGTGATAATGCATGCAAGCATAAAGTAGTATAATAAACCCAACTAGTTTATTTTATAGCTTTTGTATGAAAACTTTTCCAGAGTTGCCAAAGTCAGACCTATGTCCGAGGAATGAAGCCATGTTCCATTCCTAAAATTCTCTTATTTAAGATTAGCACTTAATATACATTTCTGTCTGGAAAAAAAAAAAAAAAAAAATAAATAAAAATGGAACATTAATAATTTCTTAATTTTTTAAAGTGAAACCCGAAGCTTTTAGTCTGTCAATGAATGAATGAATGTCCTGTCTAATACTCTCTACATATCTTCTAAGAAACTGAAATCTAGTCACTTTTACATCCATCTCCTTTTGCTTTCGATGTGCCATGTGACAGCACATTGCTTGTCAGACAGGGCTGAGAGGACTAGTTTTTCTGAGATTTAGACCTTTATTTCCCCACATCTTAAGATTTTGGTTATACTTAAAAAGAGATAAATCTCACTTTAGGTTTGTTTTCTATTTCTAAATGTAGCGTGAGTTTGGAGAACCCCTAATATAATTACGTTTCCGGTTCTATTCCTACCAGTGGAATATGTTAACATTTAGTACGCACTGAAGTATTGATCACCTGCCTGAAAAAGCAGCTCAAAGTTCATTGCATTTGAAATGATTCTTCTTTGATCCCTGACACTGAAGAGAAGATAGAGCAGATTTCAACTACTTCTGGGAATGACTGCAAAATACACTTCTTTTCATACCTTTCTGCACACAACCTGGTAATCTTTTGTCTGTAAGACTCTTTAACTTTCAAAATACCTTTTCAAAGGAAAGAGTGATAAAAGCAGTTCTAAACCAGTATTTACTAACTTGGAAAGATCAAATATGTTTTAGAATCCTGCTCTCTTTCTGCAGTATAACTGTTTGGAAAAGATTATATGGTATATTTTCAGTAGTTTTTGGCAGGAAAGTATTGAAGCTGGTTAATTTCACATTTATTCTGTTAAAAAAGAAAAAAAATACCATCAGAACTCAGATTTTCAGATCAGGCTACATGTGTCAATCACTATCAGTTTATTATTTTGGAGGGAATTCATTTTGTCCGAATTCAGGCCACCCAGCAGGACTCTGGAGATCTCTGTTGCTATATATGGGAAATATATATGGCAAATATGTCTTTAAACAGTTAAAATAATTGCAGCATGTGATATAACTTTATTTATTTATTTATTTATTTATTTTGGTGCCCTTTCAGAGGAGGCCCATTAAAGGAGTCAAATGTGTGAATTACAAGAAATTCCATTAAGATGTTCCTTTGTCATTTCCCCCACATTTTCTCCTGTTTTTGAGATATAAACTAAATAATTTTATAAACTCAATCAGGGAAGTTTGAATTAAAAAAAAATAAATCCTCTGTTATAGTAAAACCTCCCTCTGCTTTAATTCTGGTTACATCTAGTTATTTTCTCTTTAGAGAATTAAAGCCACTGATTAATAATGCTGAAGCCAAGTGATTTGTAGCTTTCTTACAGAATTAAACAAATGACCATCAAAAATCAATGAAGTGGCTACTTGGGGTACCCAAGTGGAGACAGTCACTGGAAAGCGACTACTTACGGGTTCAGGGTTTGCTGGTAGCATTCAGTGATTCTCAAAGGTGATATTATGGCATTATTACAATGGTTCGAAACTACTAGGAAAAAGTGGAATCAATTGCGTATGTTATATTATTTAAAGAGCTAATCGAGCCTGTGGATAATAGGAGGCATGTGGGCATGCGTCTTGCTGAGTAGGTTTGAAAAGGAGTAAGCCTATATAGTTATTATATTTTGACAATATTTTTATGTCAACAAAAAATCACAACCAAGTATTCAGAAATCATGTTAGGATTAAAAAAATTTAGACTTGAATGACCTTATTTTTGTTTTCTGCAGGGAGAAAATGCCTACTTGTGTCTGGTATGCCATTTACTAGGCATTACCCACCAATTGTAATGTTAGGACAAATTCCAAAGCACATGGAAGAATTTTCATCAATGGCAGAAGATTGTATTAGGTATGCAAGCTGACAGCACTGAGATTAAAAGGTATGGGTATTTTGAAGTGGTTCAGGACTTTATCAGTGGAATCACCGTAAGTTTGGATGTACATGGTGTTTTTTGTTGTTGTTTTTCTTGTTTTTTATGATTTTGAAAGCAGGTTTTCTGGAAAGCAACAAAATTAGCAAAGGTAGATCAGACATCTCTCTTTTGTCCTAACTAACACATAAAAGCTAAATTTCTGCATAAAGCTGGAATGTGTTTGGAAAGGCTATGTGTTTTTCAGTCATACTTGGATAATTTGTGAATCAGGTCTAAGGAATCTCATTTTACAACATAATTTGAAGTCCTGAAAAATAATGGCTTGTCAAAATGTAAGAGAAGATGACTGTCATTAATCAAATTCTACTTTTCATAAAAGTAATAAATGAGAGCACAGTGTGTAAAATACTGAATTTTCATTTGACAGTGTTGTGTCTAGTAGCCCTTACATTGTTTCCACTATTAACTACCAATCCTCTGTCCTTCTTTGTCATGCCAGGTCAAAATTTAGTCTGTAAAGATGCAATTGTAGATGGGTTTGATATCCATATTTATTTTATCCATCCCAAACAAATGGAATTTTGCCTTTGTCCAATCTTTCACAAAAATAAACTAAAATTAAACTAATCCCACTTCTCATTAAAAAATAAGTTTTGAAATGAAACAGGTAATCTTTATTGGAAGAACAGAATTGTTGTAAAATATCAGGAAATATTTCCATAGGAACTTACCCACATGTTTATTTTCATTCTAAATTGGCTTATCTGAACATAAAACCAGGAAAACTTTTTTTTTTTTTTTTAATGTAATGTCAACTAAATATTTTGTGATTAAACATGAGATGATATTTAGGAAAAAATAAGACTACGTAATTTTGTTCATAAAAAATGTTTTTGACCAAAATTGTGCTTGGATGCCAGTGATTTTCTACTTTGTTCATAATAAGTTATAAGGTCACTTAAATAACAATATAAATGCAATGAGTTTTTTTTTTGTTTGTTTGTTTTTTGATGTTGTTGATTATTTTGAGTAACAACTATCTGCATTGCCACAAATTTTTGTATCATCTTAAACTTTAAAAGGCCCTCAATTTGGGTCAAATTCATGCTTTGTGACTGTTTGTAGTAGTGGTGTTGCTATTATTATAATTATTATTATTCCATTTAAATCTGGGGAAATGCTGAGTTTCACATAACTGCTCATAATTAATTACAATGTTGGTGAATAAACAAGCATGTACTGTTCCTTACTCTTTCTTATATCATTCACTACCTTTGATTACACTTCATTCTTTTATGTTTCAGTCATCCAAAAGGGGTAAAAGCAGTCTTTTACCGAGTAGCAGTAAAAGGGCTGATACAAAACTTGATTTATGGAACTTAATTAACAAAGAATTAAAGAAAGAAAATATAATTGATGCCAATCAACAAGGGTTCAGGAAAATGAATCATGTCAAACTAAATATCTTTTTTGATGAGATTAAATATTTGGCTGATAAAGATAATAGTGGTCATGTAATATGATTAGACTTCTGATTTCACATCACATGCCCTTTTGATTAAAGAACTTCAACAATATGCTATCAACACATTAAATTGATTAAAAGATTTTAATTAAGAGATCTCTATTATCAAATTGCAAATGACTAATCATAACTGAGTGGATGTTTCTGAAAAAAATCTCACAGAATTTGATTCTTTATCCCATGCTATTTTGTCAATTATCTAGAAAGCATACAATTATCTTCAGTAAATTCTGCAAATTACCCAAACCTGGAAGAGTGATAAGTGACCATAAAGACAGATTACCCATCTATTAATGCTAGGCAATCTAGACTGGACAACAATATGTATTGGGTTTACGTGGCAAGGTTTTGGTAGCAGGGGGGTTGAAGGCGTGGCCTCTGTGAGAAGAGTCCAGCAGCTGCCCCATGTTAGGTAAGGGCCAGTTTCAGCTGGCTCCAAAGGGACCCACTGCTGGCCAGAGCCAAGCCAATAAGCGATGTTGTTTGTGCCTCTGTGAGAACAGATTTAAGAAAAGGGGGAAAAAAAAAAAAAAGAGTTACTACACAACAGCAGCTGGGACCATGAGGAGGGAGAAAACCCAAGGTGAGTGCAGCAGGAGGGCAGGAGGTGCTCCAGGCACGTAGCACAAGTTCCCCTGTGGCCTGTGGAGAGGCTCCTGGTGGAACAGGCTGTCCCCCTGCAGCCCATGGGTCCCACATAGAGCAGATCTCCACGCTGCAGCCCGTGGAGGAGCCCCTGGTGGAGCAGGTGGATGTGGCCTGGAGGAGGCTGCGGCCCATGGAGAGTCCCCGCAGGAGCAGGCCCCGGGCTGGAGCTGCAGCCCATGGAGAGGAGCCCACGCAGGAGCAGGGGTCCAGGGGGAGCCCCCGCTTGTGGGGGACCCGTGCTGGAGCAGTTTGCTCCTGGGGGATGGAGCCCATGGTACGGAGCCGTGTGGGAGCAGTTGTTGAAGAGCTGCTGCCTGTGGGCAGCCCATGCAGGCTCAGTTCAGGAAGGACGGCATCCTGTGGGAGGGACCCCACGTGGAGCAGGGGCAGAGAAGGGACCGTGAGGGAGCGGCAGAGACAAAGTGTCATGGACTGACCACAGTCCCCATTCTCCATTGCCGTTGCCCTGCGCTGCTCAGTGGGAGGACATAGAAGAGGTCGGATTGGGGAGGGGGGGGAGGATTTTATTTTATTATTTTATTTTATTATTTTATTATTTTATTTTATTATTTTATTTTATTTTATTTTATTATTTTATTTTATTTTATTTTATAATTTTATTTTATTATTTTATTTTATTATTTTATTTTATTATTTATTTTATTATTTTATTTTATTTTATTAAGTTTCTCAGTGCTCTGGCTTGTTAGAAATAGGTACATTAAGTTACATTAATCTCCCTATGTCCCTATGCTGGGTCTGTTTTGCCCATGACAATAATTGGTGGGCAATTTGTGATGTCCCTGTCTTTATCTTAACCCCTGAGCCCTTTACATTGTATTTTCTCCCCCTTACCCTTTGAGGAGGGGGAGTGAGAGAGCGGTTGTGGTGGAGTTCAGCTGCCCAGCTGAGTAAAATCACCACTGAATATCTCAGGAAAAATACAATTAAAATAAAATAGTGTTTTAATTTTGATAAAGTCATGCATCTAGAAACAAAAACAGTATATGATGGAAGAGTCCTGGAAGAGAAGCTACTCTGAAAAGAACTCGGGTCTCATGACAGAAAGGAGTCTGCATCCGTATACTGAAAAAAATCCTGGACTTCAAAATATATTTTCCTACTGAGAAAAGACTGTTTAAATTTTCTGCTTGCTCTTAATACCTGAAGTGTGCCCCAAAATTATTTGGTCCAATTGGCACAGACCAAAAACATCCAAAGAGGTGGCTGATGGAGATGATTGATCGATCATCTGCTAAAGCTGCCAGGATCAGTGTAGTGGGTAAAAGGGCTAAAATCCTTGCACGTGAAAATGAGAGAATACTAGTAGTAGCAGTACTTTATGACTGACAGTAATGTTCGTGATTCAGGAATAATATGCCTAGAACACATAGATGTGCTTTAAGAAAGGTAATGATAAATAGGAAAGGTTTCAGGGAAATCCACAGTAATGATTAAAGGACTTAATAGAAACTTATGTGAAGAAGTTAGTCTATTTTATCTTAGCAAAAGACATTTAAGGAATCACTTGTTCACAGGCCGAATATATATAAATGGAGCAAAATGTTGTTAAACTGTTAAGGAACAAGTGGATAATGAATCAGGAAGCTGAATCTAGACAAATTCAAATGAGGGAAAAGTGAGTATATAAACACATCATATATAAGTATATATATGCGTTACATTCACATATATATATATATGTGTGTGTGTAATGTAGAGTTTAAAACAACTGTCTGAGCACAATGATATCTATTTTTTTTCTCCTTGTCAGTCACATAGCAATTCTAGATTAAATAGTTTTCTCAAACTTACAGCTTCTTTCTACACTATTTTATGGGCGTGGACATAGCTGTAATGTCTTCTGAAACACTACAAAGACGTGTAGTTGGATTATTTGCACTGATATTTTTAATAACGACTAGCTTTTTCTGCTGTGTTTTAATGACTGTACACTTCAGGATTTCATGCAGAAGACAGGGATCATAGCACGCTATGGTTAGTGAGGGATCTCAGAAGAGAGGTAATACTAAGGGTATATGGCCCGAGTGTGATTTTTATGGTAGTGTGGATTATTGTGAACTAATACAAATTAAATGTTTGATATAATTATAACTGAAATATTTTGATTCTATTTTTTTAGCAGACCCTAAAAAAATCATTACAATTTTTGTCTTCCCCTAGAAAAAAAAGGATCCCCCTAAAATCTCCTCTCCATTTGTGTGCCTGGAAAATTTTGCTTTGATTTATGGGTGAAGTTTCCAGGAACTAATTTAATAAAATTGTCTCAGTTTTGATTAAGGCCCTTTTCTAGATGTATTTGCCCAGGTACTACCTAATGCTAATTTCATGTAATAAGCAATAAGTAGACATACGAGAGATTTTAAAACTAAGTATTAGAAATGAACATGCTTATGCAAGATAAAAAAAAAAACAAAGAAGGTCTTCCCAAAATAAAATGAAAGTTAATGACCAAATTACTATTAAGTTGGATGTATTCAAATTACGAAACTTCATGCAAGGGAACAAAAATTCAGAAAGTTATGTGTTTGTGAAGTAAAACGTTCAGAGCTCCTGATAGTTGAATTCCCTCACTTCTGATTTCTAAAATACTTCTAAGCATTTACTGTAAGTGATACAGCACAGGTATTAATACCTAAATATAGAAAAAAAAGTTAAAATAAAAAAAAAAAAAGGCACCAGTGAAATTAGAACTAGGGCAACTACAGAAATCAGCTTGGACCACACAGCTAAAATTTTTTTTACATGAACATAAAAACTTGTCTATCTTCCTGATAGCTAAGCAAGAGGACTGATCATACATATATTCCAAAGTGATTTTTAAAGATCTGTTGAAGTACACATCAAGATGGCATACTTCATATGAAAGAAACAAAGGAGCAACAGAGGAAAATCTTTAAATATGAGGCCAACCTACCATAGTTAGAATGGTAAGGAAATTGCCAGTAGGAAAACTTAAATGGGAAAAAAAGAAGTGCTCAGTTTCTCTGTGGTTGTCTCAGTTGATTCTTGCCTGGAAATAGTAGCAGTTATTAACAGTGATGAGATGCAACAATCAGATGATGTAGGCAACTCCATTCTTCCATGCTGACAACACTGCCATATAAAGGTGGGGCAGATTAACCACTATCCCATCTCTACTATTCACATAAGTCACATAAGTGATTTAGCTTTTTTTTTTTTTTTTTAACTGCTGTGTGATGCATGGGGTCCATGTGTCTGTTGCTCATGCTCCTTCTTTCAGTCACTTCTAGATCACTTGTAGCTGGGTAGAAATCCCAGTTCATAGCTTTATCTGTCCCATCTGGGTCTTGAGTTTGTATCAGGGTTAGTTTTCAGTGTCAGGACTGTAATCCTCTTGGTTTACAGTTTTCACAGACAGAAAGCTGGAGACATAAACTCAATGAAGCAATGGTTGCTCTAACAGGGTCCTTAGCTGGATGGTCAGAGTCATGCTACTAAGGCTGCTTAACCTCCAGAACCAAGGACTGTTATACAAACTTTATTGGTAATATGAGCAGTCCATGCGAAATCCTGAGCAAGGAGAGCCTGGGCATTGTTTGGCAGAGTGCTAACTGGGCAAACTAACAGCACAGCAGGGATGCTCCTGGCAATCAAACAGTGCAAATAGCTGAATTCCAGCCTTCAGGATTGATCCAAGACACTGCTTAATGTACAGGTGGAGACGTGGCTTCAGGGGACCAGGATTCTAGGACATTCTGCTTTTTAACTTAAAAAACAGTCTAAATGTAGAAGAAGACTCATGAAAATGTAAGAACAAATTCATTTCCAAACTATTTCAGAAGCTTGCCATCCTCACTTGAGCAGCAGCAATAGCATTAATTAAGAAAAGGAGTTTGTCATTTTACTCCAGCGCACATTAGCTTTGTCTATCTAATATTCCTAATGGATGTGTCTGTGTAAAGGCCTACAGATGGCTCCATCAATGAGGAGGAGGAAAAGGAAAACACATTCTCTAAATGTCAGAGAAGAATAAAAGCCAGCTAAACAAACCAAACAAGATGCTTACAATTGACACTATCCTTCAACACGAAGCTAAAACCCTACCTTTGCAATAAGATTATAATGCTTTTTGTTGTTGTTGTTATTGATCACCCAAAGAAGAGAGCCTTGCCAAGGAAGAAAGAAGGAGAGAAAGAAAGGGAGAAAGAGAGAGAGAAAGAGAGAAAAAGAAAGAAGGAAGGAAGATAGAAAAAGAAAGAAGGACGGAAGAAAGAGAGAGAGAGAGAGAAAGAATTGCTGTGAAGAGTGCCAAGTTACACAAAATGTATTCCAGTATTTTACTGATCATAATGATGGACTGTTGGCAGAGAATATACAAGTAACTATTTGTGCAATTTTCTACTTGATGTTCTTGGGAAAGTGAAATTTATGGGCTTCATGAGCCATGATACATATAAGTGGTTGACAACCCCCATTACTTCCTCACCAAGCAGCATTCAGTCATTGTGTGTTTTGCTACCTGTTTTCACCTTATTCAGTTAGAATGGGTCAACTTAAATAGAGACAGGTAGAAAAACTAACGTTTTGCCTTTGTTATGCTAGTGGAGGCCAGTAGAGCAGGGGATTCAGAAGACTTTTGCTTCCCCTGGCTATTGGGGAGTGGTGCTGTTCAGAATTCAGCAGAATGTCACAGATTCCAAATCTGGAAGGGACATTCAGAGGTGTTTCAGATATTAGCTCTGCATTCCTCTCATGGCATTGCAGGAGCACAGTCTGTTTCAACACATCATCATCAGATGTGAAATGACTCAACATACTGCAAGTGACATACCCATAGTACTGTCTGAATGTGAAACATTTGCAGAAACTGTATATTGGATATTCACTTTGGGAGTGCTTTCTTATTTGTCTTCCTTAAGCCACAAAGAGATCTTCAAATAATTGGTTACTTAGCCATTTCCAATTATCTAAATGATTTTATTTTATTGCCTTGAGAGACACAAGCTAATTATTATTAGAGATGTGAGAAAATATTTTATTTCCCAAATTGCAAATGGATTACTTAAAATTCTGGTAAAAACAAACAGCTTCTGATAAATCTTCATTTGCAGCCACTTAGGAAAAAATAAAAAAGATCTTGTATATTCATTGCTTATGGGACTATACACACTCTTTATTGGTCTTACAGGAGCTATACAATTTTCAGTGTTCTTCCCTAAAAATATGAAATATTGAAATATCAGAAAAGCCAGATATATACCCAAGTTAATTGAATTACACATACCTGAATAGGAGATGCACAATTCTGAATTCCTAAAAACACCTAAACTAAATTATTTTACAGGTCCTAAGCACCACTGTATCAGTGCACTTCGTGAATCATTGAATGCAAATGCAAAAAGTACTTTAGGAGAGAGCATGGGATTGTTAAAGGCACATAGGTGTCGAGAGACCAAAGGAACACAGACATGACAATATTTCTGTATACATACACTTTTCAAATCCAGAAGATCTTCACTGGATATTGGGAACCCAATGTCTTTGCAAATCTGGTTCTGAGCTGCTCTGTGCCTCAGTTCCATATGATCATAGTAAGATTGATAGGCTTCTCTGCCCAATGTTGTGGTTGTAAATCCTTCAAATATTACAAATGGAAATGGACTATAATATGGACTGGAAATCTAGACTGACTAAGAGAAAAGGCCATACACCATATTGTGAAAATGAATTGGATTGAGCAAGCTAAAAAATCTCTCTCCCTTATTTCTTTTACCATAGTCTGAGGAGAGCCTATCACCAGGCTGAAGAGAATAGTTAGAATTGCTGAAACATTGATTTCCTTTATGAGGCAAGAAAGAAGCCAGAATCTAAAGCATATATTTCAGTATTACAGTTCATCTCCGGGTTTCCTATAAGGGCCACACTTCTACAGGTATTTTTATTTAACAAGGTTTGTGACAAGGCCACAACTATTCCCTTCATGTTCAGGAAAAGTGAAAATTTTGGATATAGCATTCATCTATTGCACAACTTCTGTTCTCCTGGAGGATTACCCCTCCCATCTCTTACTAAAACAGCAGAACAAGCAGTAGCATTGCCTACATGTCACTTAAATGGCTTTCATTTAAAGATCATTGACATTTTCAGCACTCGTTCTAAAGCCTTTGACATTTGGCAGGCTTTTAAGAAACAAAAGCAAACTTGAAAATCATTTTTGTTTTCTGTATGTGAAAAACACATCAGGCTTTGTTTAACTGTAAATATCATCAAGCTTCCTCCTTGCTGTGACATTCCTAATATGCTGTTTTTCACTGAAGTTATGTGCTACAGTCACATTTACCCTAATTCAGACAAACCAGGAATTCTGTAAAAACAGGCTATTTTTCTCCCAGCATTATGTCATTAATGTGAATTCTTTCTTGGAGATACTGTGTTTTTGTGTATTTTTATTTTTTATTACTATTATTATTCTTTGTTTGTTTTTCTTATATTACTAATTACAATTTCACTTTCATTTAAGATGAATTATTGAAATGCAGAATCTGTTATTTCTGATACAAAAAGCTAACCAAAGGACACATTGTTATTCATGCCATTAATATGATTGCATTCTCAAAGATGTTTTAAAACAGAATAACTTCACATGTTATATCATGAGACACAAGGAACCCTAACCTGTCCTTTGAGCAGCTTGAATTTAAGCAACATTGTGTGGACTTTGCCAGATCTTAATGCATTTAGGGTTTTGGAGTGAAGCCAAAAATACATAAAATCACACTGCAGAATTTCTGGCAGATATATGAATAATGTGTTCCGTACTTTATACATGAAAAGGCTGATCAGGAACAAAGGCTAATGTGTACTTTCTACACCTAAATGCTATAAAACAAAAAGAATTAAATCAACAAGATGCAGGCAATACAAAACCAAAATACTTATTATCTGAAGGGAACATTTGCTACTAAATGGAATAAGAGGAAATTATCATTGTACAAAGAGAAAATAGACATGGCAAGACCAGCAGAACATGGTGTCTACTTAATTTGCTTAGGAATTATGCCATTTAATGTTTTTGTTTGTTTGTTTGTTTGTTTCCTAATAATCTTCTAAAGGACTTACCTTCATTAGAATTATCAAGTGTGTTTTTTTGTTGGTGGTGGTTTTTTTTTTTTTTTTTTAAATAAATATACATATAATAGCGTTAAAGGCTCAGGAAAATATTTGATTTATAACAACAATTTTATGTAACCCACTAATTTGTGAACACCGTGAACATAGCTTCTCAGTCAGCATTGGTTACATTACCTTACATAACCTATGCAAGGTTATATAGAGTGATGTGTTATCCATATAGTTCTACTATCATTAAGACTGCGTCACACTTTTGTCTAGTATCTAGTGACTAGTGACTACATTTTGACTACCACACTCCCTCTGAACAGTATGAATCTCTTGTATGAAGAGCAAGCACATGCTTATTTTAGAATAAGTAAAACAGTGAGGTAAGACAGGACAAATCTCAAATATGTATTAGAAAGTTTGAACAGTGTCATCCTTGGCTATATGCTGCTTCTGAACAGAAATGCAAAATGGCATCTACTCTGGTGATAGAAAATACATTTGCATTTAATGGTGTAGTACTAGAATAAGAATGCATGATTTCTCCTCTCACTGAGCTCTGTATACATTCTATTAGGCATTTTATACAATGATGTTCACTCCAATACAGATTTTTTTTCTCATTTGCACATTTTACTTCTACTGAAATCAGTGACGTTAGGGAAATTGTATCTGTATACTTGGAAAATGTCACTATCAGATAATATTGTCATATATTGTTATTAACTTGTCACACTGCTCTATAGGGCTTGAATGCTCTTTATCTAGGGGAATTCAGAGCAGGCGAACTTCCAGAGTGAGGTACAGACTCTGAAATGGCAGTTCCCAAAAGAGTCGTCCAAGGCTGACTAGTTTCCATGTGGAAATGACAAGTTTCTTAGAGTATTTTTAAGAACTCATTGTATCTCATGATACTTCAGATGATCTAATTGATCTGCGTCACTGCATACAGCCAGGCTGACGAGTCTGTCTGGGAAATAGATAGTGATGATTTCCTTCCAGAAAGAATTGTCTTTGGGGCAGAGCATGTGAAAGAATACTTTTCCTATCTGTACTCCTGCCAGGAAATAGCTATTGTGGCAAGATACAAGATGAGTCAGTCCTACGTCATGGAAAAAGAAGCATCTTATCAGGCTAAAACTGCTGCTATTGACCATTGTTTGAAGTTTTATCACTTACTGCATCAACAAGAAGGATGTTTGTGCTGACTTTAGCTGTACTGAGCCCATACGTGTTACCTTTGAATTAGGTATTTCAAAATGCCCTGTAACAGTAGGGAAGTCCTTCCTCAGCCTCTCAGGTATGAAATGCTGCTTCCATCTTTTTTTCACAGGTGGGAGGGAACTTCTAATTGCGGATTCCTTCATTCAGAAGTTCTGAAAACCCTGAACAAAAAAGAGGAGATATGCAAATGTTCCCTCCTGAAAAATTATATTTAAGTTATTGGAAGCCAGTGTTGGCAGAAACTTACCACCTTAGGGAAGTAGTTACTCAAAAGAAGTTCTACCTGAGTGATCAGCCTAGCCACCCAAGAGTGGAATAGCACACAGATGTCCTGACTCACTGGTAATCCATTCAGTTCTCTAAATACCAGGCCCCAATATAGCATTCCCTCTGTCAGCTTCTGATAGAGCATCTTTTCCAGCATATACATTTGTAGTAAATCGTTTTGCCAGAACCTCCCCTTTTCTGATTACATTGAGCATCTCTTTTTGAAATGTTTCACCCTTAAATATGCCAGAGTGTATATACATGGCATTCTTCCAAGTGAGATTCAGTATTATATATGGAAGTAATTTCTTATGAGATTCAGTTTGATTCCTGGGGGAAAGGCAGTTACACTGGCTTTTTAAAGGTTTACTTCAGCTGTGTCTTGTCTGCTCTTGAGCATCATGTAAAATTTCTACAGTTTTCTGTTAGGTGCTGAGGCAATTAAAAATATTAATGATAGCATTAATTATTTTTATTTTTCCACGTCATTCCTTGGTAAATTCAAGTTACACAATAACTCTTGGTAATCAGAGAAAAGTATTTGATATCTTTTGGTTGCCTTTTTTTTTTTTTTTTTCTCCCCCCAGCCTATCTTTCTTCCATCTATTCTTTACTTAGTGGAGAGTACCTATCCATAAACTATAATCATTCTGGGAACAACCCCATAAGATAAAGGCTGAGTTTTAATTACAAATGTGTTGGTTTTACTCTGACTTCATAGAATCATAGAATGGCTTGGGTTGGAAGGGACTTCTAGTTCCAACCCCCCTGCCTTGGGCAGGGACACCACCCACTAGATCAGGTTGCTCAGGGCCTCATCTAACCTGGTCTTGAACACCTCCAGGGATGAGGCATCCACAACCTCTCTGGACAACCTGTTCCAGTGCCTCACTACCCCCTGAGTGAAGGATTTCCTCTTAACCTCTAATCTAAATCTCCCTTCTTTTAGTTTATTCCCCCTCATCCTGTCATTATACGATTGAGCTAAGAGTTGGTCTCCATCTTTTTTATAAGTCCCCTTCAAGTACTGAAAGGCTGCAATGAGGTCATCCCAGAGCCTTCTCTTCTGTAGGCTGAATAGCCCCAGCTCTCTCAGCCTTTCTACGTAGGAGAGGTGCACCAGCCGCTTAATCATCTTTGTGGCCCTCCTCTGGACCCGCTCTAACAGATCAACATCCTTTTTGTGCTGGGGGTCCAGACCTCGACGCAGTTCTCCAAGTGGGACCTCACATGGGCAGAGTAGAGGGGGACAATCACCTTGAACTACTTCCCTTAGGTAAACAAAAAAACAAGCCAACAAACAAATAGAATATATTCCAGTAAGATTCTCATTCAGCCGTCTGTACATCCACAATAAAGTTACTATTTAGCAATCAGTTATATCCCCTTCATACAAATTATTTTACCATCAAAATATGTGGTATTTGGTCCAATTTCTGTTTGAATATGTCAGGAAGCTTTTTATGTGAGTGTATATGTTTATGTGAATTTTTTAGAGCCCTCAATCTGTTATCACTGTCATTGTACCTGGTATTCCAAAAACAAAACAAAACAAAAACACAAACAAACAAAACTTTGCAGTTTATAAATGACAGCAAAAAGGAAACCAAGTGGTATTCTGATTAAATAGTGTTTTTCCTCGAAATAAGCTTTGAAATCATAGTGAGGCTCATCCTGTAAGTTTCAGGACAGGACGTTATATGCTCAAATAGAATTTTTATTTTTGTTGTAAAGTTAAAATTAAACCGTTTGGAGATCTAAATGCTATTTTCAGTAGCGTTTAGGTGACAGGAGCCTCTGTCTTAATCTCAGAAATATACTGTGACTGAGCAGATGCACTTTTACTATTGCCCACTTAATGGTATTTTCAAAAGCTTGGAAAGGAAAGCTCATAGATAGCACTTGGACAGAATTTATGTAAATGAATTCAGTAGAACAGTCTGGAAAAGTCCACCATACCATGGGACACTATACACCTGAAGTCACTGATGAACGCATATTTCCAGAGTTGATAAGTATGAAACCTGTTGCTGCTGAAATAATTTAGCTTATTTTTTTCTCATCCAAGACCCTTTTAAAATCAGAAAATCACTGAGTATCTGTGTGCCCTCAAAATCCAGATTTTGAGTCTTCAGACAAGTATTAGACCATTCTGAATTCAACTGCAAGCATGTCTTCAGGAAGATTGTTCTAAGTGATAAGATAATGATGACTCAGTTCTTGGTTCTCTTTAGTTTGACTGTAGCGTTGCTTAAGGATTTCAGCGTCAGCTATGGATTATCCTGCATGACTGATATGCACTAACTGTCCCATTAAAGTAATGACATGAGGCAGCAATAAATGTATACAGGGAACCACAAAAAGTGTATATGAAAGGAAAACTACGCATTCCATACTAGACAGCCCCTAGGTTAAAATGTAGACATAAATAAGGATGCAGTAATGTTCTGGTTGCGATAAATACCTGATCTGCTTGTGCCTACTGCTTTCTGGCCTAGCAAGTCTTCACAACATGGTGATCCAATTTCAACACTAAGAGTTAGAAAACTTTTCTCCTGAAATGCCCACGGTATTAATTTGTATCTCTCAAAAGTTGAATTATTATGTAAAATATGGTATAATACCACCATTTCCGATTCCAAGAGGAATTAGAAGGCAGTTCAGGCCATTCCTGAAGGCAGTTCAGGCTCTGAGTCTTGGTCCAAGAATGGCTTTATAGTAGACACTTGTGGTATCCATGTGGTAGATAAAGTTCAGATAGTCTCTTTCCTAGCTTTGCCATTCCAGTTCTCTGTATATCAGCGTCTATGAATGTCAGTCTAGTAATTCCCTAGCTATTGCTTACACTTTAATAAAACTACAGCATGTTTTGAACTTAGGTCAAAAGTAGGAATTGTAGGTTTAAAGTAGGAATTAATGGTTGTGGACATCTAAGATTTGGGCTGCATGTTAGAGCAGCTATGTCCTGCAGCCATTTACAAGGTCTGCCCTAAGTCCTCTCAAATGGGATGCAGGTGGCTTCCTCATATGGCCTGCTTCCACCCTTCGTTAAAAAATTCACTAGACGCTTCAAAGAAGTGAGAGTCTGAATATCACTGGCCTTCATCTAACTTTGAAAATGATAAGATCTAAAGCATCACTATCACTATTACAGCTAATATTTTGCCTTGGAATCTCTTTCATTTTTCTATATTTTCATGGGGCTGCAGCTGTGCTTCCTGAGAGATTACAGTTAATTTCTGAAAATTGTATAGATTTACTGCTAGTCTGAGGACTAACAGAGAGCACAGAGTATTTTCAGTTGTAATCAGAGACAGAACACTGCATAAATTCCCAGTGTTTATTTATTTTATTATTATTTCAGTACAAAAGGAAACAAAAATTTACAAATACATAAACAAGTTCCACATGTAAGTATGAATTAACTTGTAAGGAGCATTGTGCTGGCATGGCCAGACAGATTTCATTTTCAGAGGTAGCTTTCTGCACAGGATTTCATTGCTTGAGAAAGCTGTATCCTTAAGAGACAAACAGAACACAAATGAAAGCCCAGACTACCTATTTTTTTTTCTTTTTAAAAAGAACCTAAATTTTGGGAAATCAATAAGAAAAATGAAGGTTCAGATGTTTGGAGAAGAACAATACCTTAAGAAGGAAAAATAAAAAATAAAACTGAAAAAAGAAAAACAATGTTTTCCCTTGATTGTCTTTTCAACCCTTCTTTTGCAAAGTAGCTTATAGAGATCTTAAGGTAATGAAATATTTTTCACTGTTATTATATTTATTATCAATAATGCACCTTCAGTAAGAGTGCAAAATTAGAAGTCGTGGTTGCATTATTGTTCCTTAGCACTACAGGGAAGCACACAAATCAGAGTTCACTTTGGTGGATGTTACATATTCTGGTTCTTCTCAGGATGTTGGATCTCTATTCTTTGCTCTTATCAGTTCACGGTCAGCTAGAGGGAGCTTAGTATTTACAGCTGGTACCAGATCAGTGTGTACTACAGCTCATTGTGCTTTTTGGCTCATCCTGCCATCCTGCTCCGTGAGCTTTTTTTTTCCCCAAAATGTGCTGCACGAGCCAGACTTGTGTTATTCAGAACTTTATTACTTCCTTGTCTGTCAAATCTTATTATATATAGGATCAGACCTTGCACTGAAAAAAAATGAAATCAATAAAATTGTTCGTACAAGCTGGGTTACACACAGAGGAAAGGTGGGTAGAATAAGTGTTTGCATTTTGGGTACCCTTCTTAGTCATGGGAAGAAGGGATACAGAGAAAGTTTTTCAGAAAAATGGAAAATATCTCTGAAATTAATGGCTTTCAGTCATGTCATGAATTGTTTTCTTCTGTGGCTTCCACACCAATAATTGGTGAGATGCTACCATGTTATATTCAAGTCATGTAAATACTTCTGCTCCAAAGTGTTTTAACTCTGTCCAGTTAATTTGTCAAATATTATTTCTGAAAACCATGGAAATTTTCACCCGGAATTTGCATAAAACATGTTTTAAACTCATGATTCAAGATGATTCTGGCTTTAAACTCATTCCAAGGATATTGCACTTGTGTCACTTGGAAATTACGACATATTGTCTTCTAATTTTTGTTTACAACATTTGACTATTAACTGCACTAAACATCATTATGAAGCTGTCTGGATTATGTTGGCAGATGTCAGCATTTCACAGTAAATTCACTCCTTCAAGTATTAAACATTGCTAATCTTGCTAAAGATATCTCATGAACTAGGTTACTGAGTGTCTGGATTAGCAGTAACAGCTCTGAAACAGAGGGATTTACAAAAAAGTATCAGAGTCCAATAAGATGATAATGGCACATTTGGTGGATCTGACAGAGCTACAAATAGAGGAAAGAGAAAGCTGAAATAATGATTATTATTTTCAGGTTTATGTCAGGACAACGTCTCAGGAAATTTGATACATGCTAACCGAAAGAAGAAACTCTCTTGAATTCTTTCTTGAAAACCTTTGACCAAGACGCAGGCCTTATTATTTTAATGTCAAAAATAATACAGCTGATTTTCTGTTTTGATTTTGCAACACTGTAATTCTTTATTTTGGCACAAGAAAGACAGCAAATGTAATAATTAATGTAATATTCGAAGACAAAAAAAAAAAAATCCTGGTGGGCTTTCTATGATAAATTACCCTTTCCCCTAAGAATAAGGTCTATGTAAAAGTACTTGTTGCAGATCCCTGAAAATAGAAGGTTCCCTTCACGATTAATTTGTCTTTGTTTCTCCATTTCCCATTAACATTTTTGGTATAAATTCAGCACAAGGAAGCTTTCACAAAGCTCATCATTTCAAGGTCACAACTGTTTTCGTTAGATTTATTCAGTGCAAGTCAAACAGTTTAATGCACTCTAAACTCTAGGACTCCAAGGACAACTACTAAGGTTTTCAAGGAAATACAGAAAAGCTGCCTGAAAAATAAAGGATAACACTTATATGAAGAGACACTACGTTATCAGAGGGTTCTCTTGTCCAAACAGTGATAAAAATCATACGCTATGAAGATTTTTACTCTCATGTTACATATTACCAATATTTTCATGTGAGATTACTAATTTGCTGTCATGTTGAGTGTAACAAAACTCACTATGCAGGCTACCTTATCCCTCCAAACCTTCTGAATACAAACATAATACGGGGAAAGAAATGTTGGTGATTCATTGAATAATACCTGAAATACATTATTTGTCAGGGGAAAAAAAAAAAGAACAATGAGAAGGTTTAATGTTAATGTTTCACATAAAATAAATAAAGGCCAAAAATCACATGAAAATATTGCCATTCTAAAATGAAGTGAGAATATTAATAAAAAGAAATTGGACGGTTCAGAAATAAACAGCGCAGTAGATCACCACTAAAAATTAGCATAATTGGTAGCTGGCATGTTCAATTTGTCAAAGTGGTAGGAGGCATGACAGACTTTCATAGGCAGGAGTGGGGTTCAGTTCTTAGTCCCTTGAATGTGATCAATGATTCTCTCAAAAATACTGATTGGAGATAATCACAAACAAAAACCATTAGAGATATTTTTTTAGCTGCTTATAGAAATAGAAAGGGTTTCATATTAATTTACCATGTTCTTTCATTAGTTTTGTGTCATTTGTTTCATTAGTCATCTGCTGTTTCACACTGATGTCGATGACACAAAACTATTTTCTGGCGAAATTGTACTCGTGAATTGCCACCCCATTACAGGAATAATTCCACTGTGCTCATTTGTATTTGGAATGAATAGTTACATCAAAGCTATTGGCTCTAACCACTTCATCCAAAACACCTTCTATGTGAAAAAGGAAATATATGTTATGAGGGTTAGATGGTATCTGATATGGATTTTGAAAGTCAAACAGCAAGTACCCCAGTCCCTTTGCAATTCTGGCTCTAAGTACCTTGCTGAATGTAACCCTAATATGTGATGTGTGCAGGTATGCTTTAATATTCTTCTAAAGCAGCTCTGTATAACTATTGCATATGTGAAAACTTAGGAGTCCAAGTAATAAAAAAACAAACAAACAACAAAAAAACAAAAACAGCCCTGAAAACTGCTGTTTCCCAGCGTAGTGTAAACAAAGTGAATACATTTTGATGTAATCTTCATGTGACACCTCAGGAGGTTAATTGGTCTATGGATGTCTCCCTCCTATTGCTCTGTGGAGGGGAAGCATTCCTTTTGTTCAGATTTCTTTCTCTAGGTTACTGCAGCTTAATTCTCTTTTTGAGGACTTCTCCTGAATTGTTTTATGCTAAAAGGGCATGTCACATTTACAGTACAGTATAACTACTTCCAGAAGGAGAACTTGATCCTTAACACTACCTAAAAAGCTTTCTTAACACCAGGTCTTTGAAAAAGAGGATGCAAGAAAGGCAAAAATGCTATTCCATATTGCAAGAAAAAAACATTTTGAGAGTAAAAGTGAAGGGAAAGAAATCCAGTTCCAACAACAACAACAAAATCGGAACTTTATTCATAACACTGCAAAAATTCACTCATAAACTAGATCTGGAAGAGATTCATACAAAATAAGCAAGTGACAAAATTTTCCCTTACACCTCCAACTGAGACTGAATGGCTACAATCACTCTCTCTTATTTTCCTCCTATTATGCACCTAGAAAGTGTGCAGTATGCTTCAGTGCAGTAGGAGAAAGAAAATACTTTATTATGTTTGTTCTTCACTTTTCCTTACATCATTTGGTTAAACAATTTTTTAAAAGCAGAGAAAGACTTCTTATTCTCACAGAGTGTTTATTCTTCCTTCTTTAGATGTAGACAAAAGTAGGGATTTTTTTTTTCCCTGTGCTTCCAGAATTGCTATGCTTTAGGTAGCTACTATCAAAAGGAGCCCCGTATTTTTCCAGTCTGAAGCAAACTGACAGAGCAAATGACAATGTTTTAAAAGGAGAAAGCCACTGCATTGTGAAATGCAGAGCACAAAGTGGCATGTTGTGACATATTGAAAGATGTCTAGCAGGCACATTTTTAATCAGCTTGCTGGTAACCTTTGGCCACTGTCGTGAGTGGCCCGCAGGTAGGCAAATTCCGAAGCCTACCATTCTGCGTGACATACCTCCGCATGAAGCTACACCACTCTGTGTGACTGATCTGTTAAAATAGTGCGTTATGCTGTTCTGTGTCAGGGGTTCAGAACCTTGCTAGGAAGGGCAATTTTTGCCTTTTCCCATGTTTATAAGGTTAAGATGCTGTTTCTGGGTAGGTCATTTACTCCTTATGCCTCAGACGTAGTTCCTTTTCATTGTAGAAATAGTAAAAAAATATGTAATGTCACAAACACAGTCATCCAGTTATCCACATATGAATATGGATTCAAAAATATCATGGAATCAAAGAATGGCTGAGGCTGGAAGGACCTTCTGGAGGTCATCTGATCCAACCTCCCTACTCAAGCATATTACAAATGCTTACTTATTTTCAGTAAGTTATTTATGTTTCATTCAGGCTCAGATGCAATACTTTCAAATGGTATGAGAAATAGCAGTTAAGCACAGGGATTTAAATGGCATTAAAAATGGCAACAGGCTCTTGTAATGAGGCTTCTGTTTATTTTGTCCTCAACTACTCCAAGCAGAACATGAGGCTGAACAATATATCAAATCTAAGGATACATTTGAGGATTTCATGTAATGCTACCACATACTGATAATGACAAGGACTATAAGAACTTTTCTAATATGAGACATTCTGGTTTCATTCTTAACATTCTTAATGTTGGAATGTCACAGGATGAAATAAATCTGCAGTTTAGCTTCACTCATTTCAGTGAACTTAAATCAGGTGATACATTTGCTCTGCTTTCTTGACACACTGCAGTTCTTGATGTACTTCGCTTTGTGTATGACAGAGAGAAGCCTGATGGTATGTGGATGATGAAGTTTAATATGGTTATCAGAAGGTCTTTTAATGACTATAATAATTCCCAGATCCTGAGCTTGTCAAGTTAACTGCTTTGCTTTCCTTTAATTATAACTAATGATGGTTCTGGAGACAGACAGGGAAAACTAAAATACAGGAAGAGAAAGATGAGTTAGGATAATGGACTTCATATGACCCTATACTACTATAACCAATTAAACAAACAAACAAACAACCACAGTCATTTTGTTTGGTTAGATATTTTACACTCATTCTATTCCAATGTGAGCAACTTTTTGATCATGCCATTAATCGTGCTACTTAAGTGAACATTAATCTAATACCTCTTCATTATGAAAAATGCTATAAGAGGTGAATTTGAATCAGTGATCAGACCAATGACCTTTCTCATTTCTGTGAGTGTAATAATTAAAAAGTGATCTTTTCTACATTTTACATAAATTTCAAATCACAATTAAAGAGGCAGAGCATCAGACATTCTGAAATAAGAATATGATTTTTTTTCTCTCTCTTTTTTTTTTTTTTTTTTTTTCTGCAGCAGCCTGCCTTTGTTATGAAATGAAAGAGCAATGTGCATGCCTTAGAGAATCCTCCTGACTCACACAGGACAACTACTGTAGTTTGTTTGAAGACATTTTACAGGAATCACAAAATACAGTAAGTTACTATGAAAACATCTGTTCTTGTGTGTTTAAGTTTTTGTGGAATAATAATAATTAAAAAAAAATCAATGAACTTATTCAGAATCTGTTTGGGTTTAGGGTTTTCTGGAACTTTACATTTTGTTTTGCTGTCTTTATTTTTGTTTTGTTTCTACTATCTACCCAAAAAAAAAAAAACAGACTTCTTACCTATAGCAAGTCTAAGCCAGTGCTCTTTTTTAGCAACAGTACATCAAACATTTCAATTTAGCCAATGTTAAGTAAAAGAAAAGTATTAATGCTTTCATAATTTTGGTTTAATATGAAAATGGAATGTCATTTTGCTTAAGCACTGTTGCTATGCTCATGCAGCTGAGGCTGGAAAAGTCTTTTTAAATAAAACCATGGATCTTAAATTTTCTTATTTTGTGGGATTAAGATGAATTACAACATCCAGAAAAAAAAAAAAAAAAAAAAAAGATCATTCAAATGAACGATTTCTAAGGCTCTCCGTTTTAGTGTAACTTTAGGAAAACCTTGTACTGCAATTCAGGAAGCGTTAATTTATGTGAAAACATAGCTGTCTTCTATCACAGTCACTGAGAAACCATTTGAGGAGCTCTCAATAGGGAAAGAAATTTTAATAAAAGAATAACTGAATATGTAAAATAATCCAGTTTAAGGTCACTCTCTGCTTTTGTCATAAGCCTTGTACAAGAAAATCTTCATGTCTCACTTCAGGGGCAAACACACTTACAGGACAGGCAGTGAACAAAACGGAACCTCATTCTCTGTGCTATTGGGGCTCAGGAGGTATGCTATTTCTACTCCCCTTTTTTGCATAGGAACAAAGGATCTCACACAAAAGGTTTTTACATTAAGGAATTTTGCTTGTTATTTAAGCTGTTAGCAGTCACCTGATTTATTCTAACTCATCTGATTTATTCTGACTGAAAAGGGATAGAGGAAAGATCACAGCAGCAGCTCAGAGGTGCATAAGGCAGAGCTGCAGCCAAAAGATGTGGGTCCCCAACCTTAAAATCTAGTCTTCAGAGCATCATCAAAATTGTTGCACTGTTCTCTGTGAAGAAATTAGGTAAAAAGCCAATTCCATGACCTCACCCATTTTACAGAGCAGACTAGGGAAATATTAGCCATATCTCTCTCCCTCCTATCATTTGCCCTTCTCATGTTTAAAAGTTGAACTGATACATTATCCTGTACAGAGAAATATTTTTATCTTCATAGCAAGGCTTGGAATAACTTCTTGGAATCATTTCACTTGCCTACTAAAAATGTGGACTACACTTGACCATGACAGGAAAAAAAGTAGAACAATGAGAGCAGGAAAGTGCAGACAGACTACACTACCATCATCAAGCAGGTGTAAAAACAACCTGGTAGTAGCATTTGCACCTACCAAGAGATTGTGCAAGCAGCAGAGACACACATTGAGATGCTTTATTTGCCTTTTTTTTTTTTTTTGACTTCTGCCTTGAGTGGTAGAATGATATCATCACAAACAAGAAAATGAGGGAATCTGTTTATCTGTTTTTATTAAGACTAGTTAACACCATGTAATTTATTTTGTTTCAGTAATACTTGCATCGAACACCAAATAAGGATACACTTTATTTGAATGCCTACATGTACATATGTAAACATACTGTATGTATATGAAAGTGAATATCTGTATGCTGAACAAGTTTCATAATCAAATATCTTCAAAACAACATGCCATAACCTGCTGGAAAGGTATGCACTACATTTTTCTGCACTTTATTTGTTTGCATTCTGGCACCTTCCTCTGTAGTAAAGTAGTGCAGCATCAAGACTGAAGTCCATGCTGCACTAACAAAATATGTACATGTGCACGTATATATATATATTTGCATAAATACACATGTGTTTAGGTGCATAATAACCACTTATGAAAATATATGTGTGAACAAGACTCTCTTTCATGTACAATATATAATGAAAGTCATTATATTCTGTATTGGACTGCCTGTATTAAACTGCATTTTCTGTCATGCTTGCTATCATTGCTTCCCAGCAAATTCACAGCAAACACACTGCCAGTTACTTATATAAGACAAGGATTAATGTTTTCAGGCTTTATTTGGAAGCAGAGCTGGACCCTAGAGATAAAGCACTAGATACGCTTAAATGGTTGAGAGTGAACTAGGAAGTACCACACTTCCTTGTAACAGCTGCCTGTTTGAATAGAGCAGAATTCAACACCTTGGACTCCTGGTGCTTACATAGCTTACATGAGATACAAAAGCATACATAGCATACAAAAGTATACATAGCGTACAAAAAAACCAACCAACCAACCAAAAAAACTAGCAATTAAAATGGTCTCCTAGGATTCACTGGGATTCATTTATTAATGGAAAGGATTTTTTTTTCCCCTTTGGAGATATATTTCAAGACGGTAATGAAAAGTACAAGATTCACAATTCAGGCATCTGCTGTATTTTGCTGTGATGCAAATCATATTAAATATAGCCTTTTGTGGCTCTTGTCCAGCTATACTATGCATATCGTGGTTTCACATGCTCTCAGGAATCCAACGTGGGCATGACAGGGCTGATGTGGATGCTGTTGCTTCCCACCCCTCCTTGCACAGGAAAAGTAAGGATAAATTTCATTCATGGCTGTAAATCACTTGAAAGCTGTAGAAGCTGAGCCATATAAATGAAAATGAAATGAGACAAATGAGATAGAAAACATTTATTAAAAAAATGTCCTGAAAAGACATGGAAATCTTCTGGGACTGCTGGTTAACAAAAAATTGAGCTACAAGCTGATCTGAGGTACAACATTAACCATGATAAAGCCAGAGCCCAGATAACCAGCATGTTTTGCTCACCTGTCAGTCTGCACAAGGGAGAACAAGCCACTGGGAACACCAAACACAAAAATCTTATAGAGCATCTTGAGCAGAACAAATAAGCTTTAAATATTTCAAAATCTCTTGATGAGACTGACATCTTATCAAGTGTGCATTTCCTCTAGAATGTTCATTGGCCAAGGGCATGAGAAGCAATATATAGTTGTAGGGAGTTACAATACAAAGCCATAAGTAAATTTAATTGGTTTTACTGGTATATACACTTATATAGTGTAATCCTTTTGTCCGAGTGACACCACACTGTTGACAAGGTGATGAATGCCTCCTGTGTTCCTGTTTGACCGTGGATACCTCTTTCATTGTAGGCCTAGACCAGTATTTTGAAGCAACGTACAACACAAAAAAAAACAAAGACTCTCAATAGAAAATAGTACACTGCTAAACCTCAAAAGTTGTAGTTTCACACCAAGATTTATTTTTCCTGTCCATGGTCTCATACAAAGTGATGTAAGAGGGGGAACTGGTAACAAGGAGACATACTTTTATTGGTTTCCTGCACAAGTTCCATTTAGCTTATTGTTAGTTAATTTTCTTGCTGTATGGGAAATAAGATTTTTTCCACTGTTCATCTCCAAAATCTGACTCTTCAGTGCTTGCACTTTTGAACTTTTGAAGCAGTTCCATGAAAAACAGTGCTGGTTCATAAATCAAAAGCAGGCTGAGATCACTGCAACTGACTGCATTCCATGCACACAGCATTCAAAGCGAACACTTGTTAACAACAGCAACAACAAAAAGTGAGCGTGAAAAATGATGAGGCAGCGGATAGTGACATTTTATTTACTATTTCTTCACTGTGAACATGACTGGAACTTAGCATTGTGTATTAACATTGCAGCCTTCAGTTTAAAAGAGTTTATTTTTATTTTATAATAAAATTACTAGGGAATATAGAAACAGGAACAGATTCTCGGGCTATTCCCAAAACTATTGCAGTATCCCTGCTCTGCGATGGCATGGACATAAAAATGATTTGAAGGTGCTAATATGCAAATAAATATATCACAAAATGTTCCTGAACATTTTGATGTGATTTTTGTCTTTGTTGCTTTTGGAACCACCTAATGTTCAAATGTTGCTGGAAGGCATACAGTGTATGCTTGGCTATGTTTTTTGTGAAGTTACTTCACCCTTTAATTTGTTTCTGTTTGTTACAATTTCAGGGCTTATTCTAATACCACTGATTAGAAGATTGATTAATGTGTATGGTGGTTAATCGGATGTAAAGAAATAATTTAAGGTAAAGAGCTAATTGTACATACTGAATTTATAAATGCTGTATAACAGTAGGGATTTCCCACAATTAAATATTATAAAGGAGTTAGGCCAATAAAACAAAACCACCACCACCAACAAAACACCTTCCTGTAAAGAATTGTCAGGAAAAAAAAAAAAAAAAAGTAACCATCAGTTACATTCCACCAGAGTTGTTTAAACAGGACCCTATTTCTTTCTTCTTCTTCTTCTTCTTCTTCTTCTTCTTCTTCTTCTTCTTCTTCTTTTTCCTTCTTTTATTTCCCTATGCAGACAATAGCTGAGAATACATCTATATAGGAAACATTTCCACAACAACTGAGCTTTATAGTTTGTTCCCTGTCAAGTTTGCCTTTGACTTCAGTAGGCATAGAATAAGAAAGAGAGTTGAAAGACAAGTGAAGCCAGAGTTGGTGAATAGGAGTTAATAGCTGCTGTACTTGTTCAGAGTGGCTCTAGGACAGGGCTTATGTTTTGGTTCAGTTCACAGGTGACAGATATTTTGACCAGGCCTGTTTCTTTAACAGAAACTAACACTTCACTAACTGTATTTGCTGAACCAATTTTGACCATGGTGTTGAACATATTTAAAATATGTCATTGCTTTCTATTTGTTGAGTTTTTTGTTTTGACCATGGGTAATTGCTATTTCTACAAATGTCAGAAAGCGTCATGTTTTCACTACAGTGTAAGCAACATTGTCAACTTAAGGGCACATGTCCTATGAAGGACATTTTATTGCTTGATTCTTTACAAATAATAAAAGGAAAGGATATATAAATTGTTTACTTTATCCCAAATGGTATAGAGTAAAAAAACACTCTGGAAAGTAAATATGCTAGAGAAAATGTGATAGAATGTACTAAGTGAAGTGATTTCAGCTATTAGGTTATTTAGAAAGTCTTCCTCCCACTTCCCCCACAAAGCCACTAAAACATTACTTATGCTCAAACTGCTCTGGAGTCTATTATTCATTTATACTGCATGTGATAAATGTAATGTATCTAGAATGTTTGATTTAGTTGCCCATCTGAGGTGGCTAGTGACATTTCAGATGATTATATTAGGCATCTAAATGTATAGCAAATGGTACAGATTACCCTAAATACGTCTCCAAACCTAAATACCATCACAAGTGTACATGTTAGGTATTGGATTGGGTACCTAATTGTGAGCAATCAAAGTTGTTACTGCCCTGATATTTGAGTTGAGTTTTAGCTCACAGACAATAACTCAAACACCAGCTCCTAAAGCTAGAAATCTAGCGTAGTGCAATGAAGGGATGCAAGACACAGACTCCTGATGGCTCTTGAACAGGAGACGTTTATTGCCCTACTACATATACTTTCCCCGTAGCCCCACATGCTGTCCACGCGCCGTCCACATGCCCAACTCTGTCATACAATTGGTTAGAGACCCTCAGACACGTGCCTCGAGCCAGCCAGCAACTGGCCACTGCCCAAAGCTCATCTTTAACACAGTAGCCAATTTACTTTATCTCGACCTTGCTCAAGTTTTTGTTTCTACCGCTTGTTTCCTCATTATCTCTAATTCAGGGATGTGTGAAAGAGTGCAAAGCCACCTGCAAATTCCTTTCCCACAGTGCAACCAACAGAAACTTTGGAGACCTTTTCTGTTTACCCAAAACTGCAACACTTAACGTTCAACCATCTCAACAGCACTCTAGACCTATGTTTCAGCTAGATCTCCATTGGCTATTGGGGATCGCATCAAGACACCATTTTAAACTCAGATAAGACATGAATGCCGTTGTTTTACACAGTTATTCTCACTGTAGGAGAACCACCAATCAGATACTCAAAAGTTAACTCCTGAAGTGCCTGTTTTGGACACCTGATCCCCAGAGTGGATTAGAGATGAGTGTTTGGGCTTTCTGTAGAGTAAATGAGCAGTAGGTCCTTCTGGCAGGGTTCTGTCTAGGCATCCCACAGGACAAATTTCATAGACCCAAAGGGAAAGTGCTGAGAGCAAATTCTACTACTTTCCTGTTCGTAAGCATAGCTGTCTGTAAGGTAGCCATGGTTTGAGACATTAGATGTGGTTCAATCCTTGCTTCAGCCAGCCTCCAGGAAGAGTAAAAGTGGTATTTATTAACACACTGGGGATGTGGCTACATTGTTTTTCTAGGTTGTAGAAGTTACAGATTCATTTTTTCTACTAATTTTTAAGTAATTTCAAGCACTTTTCTCTTGAAAGCACCTATTGACTGGTCAACTAGATTCTGAGTAATAGCATTTTACTGAAGCATGGTTTGCAAAAGAATTCTCTGAAGTCTTGCAAAAGTCTTTGCAAAAGAAGTCTTTGCATGAAAAAGAAACTGCTGGTGCAGCACCAAAATATTTTTCCCCAGGGTTGCTGCCATGTATTATATACTTGTATATGTGTATAATTTCTCTCTTTCAATTAAATACTCTTAACACAACTTCTCCCCCATCCCTTGCTGATCATTTAAAAACTCTTTTATATTGGTTTCTAATTCATCTTTTCAGTTTGTCGTTAATCTTCTGTGTTTCACTTTTTGAAATTGTTTTAAATATTATGTAAAGATATTATTTCTTGTTGCATCATTATTGTTTTCTGCACTATTCACATTTTCACTTATTTTTTTACTTCAGGTTTTATCTTTCTTTATCTTTATCTTGTAGATTTCAACAAATTCATCAATAACTAGTCTGCTTTTTATGTCAGTTCAGTACCAAATAATCTTTCAGGACAAAATGTGTTGTTTTGTTTTTCCTACCTGCTGCAGTTCTTGGTCTCTTTATTTTGATCTATATTTTTCCTCTTGTCTTCCAGCTGTCTTATTTTTATTTTATTTTATTTTATTTTATTTTATTTTATTTTATTTTATTTTATTTTATTTTATTTTATTATGTTTTGTTTTATTTTATTTTATTTATTTTATTTTATATTTTTCCTGACAATCGTCACTCCAGATTTTCTGCTTTCTCAGTCTACATCATAAATTAATCTTGATAGATCATCCTCCTTAGGACTGTAAATTCAATACCATCTGTGAATGTACAGTTACTCACTACTTCCTTATTATAGCATGATTTCCATTTCATGTCTCAGAGCTAAAACTGTGTTTTCTTCAAGCAGTAAAATGAATATATCTCATGACAGAATGCTATAGTCACCCTGAACACCCTGCTACAGTCAACTTCTTGTCTACTCTCTCTGCGTTTCTCAGTTTGCATGGGATGAAACCTACCAGCCTGATCTATTTCTCAGGAATAATTTATATTTTGAAACCTTCCCTCTTTCATATACTATCAAAAGCCTATTTAAAGTCTATAACATTTTTTGTACTGTATTAGTTTCTGTTCTGTGAACTTCCTTAGGATCTGCTTTATCAGTTGAGCAGCTGTGTTGATCTAAACGTGCTCTGTTCCTTCACAGGCACTACTCCCTTGGATATCTTAATTTATTCCTGAAATGTCTTAGAAAATACTCTTTCTCTCACATTTACTAAGCTAATTCTGCCATAGCTCCCTGCATTTATTCTTATCTCAGCACCTGCCCTTGTTTTTAAATCTTCTTGGAGAGCTACTGAGTTGACAGAGCTTTATGGTTTCCCAGATCTCTCACTTTTTCAGATTTCCTGTTAGAATTCTGACCTTTTCTAAGAAATCTGGTGCCTGTTCTCCCTTGGCTATACTGAATGGCTTTGCATGTCCCCTAATGCACCATGGGATATTATATGTTTTACACTCTTCAAAATATTTTTTCTATTTCTTACTTTGGTTTCAGACATCCTTTGTCATTGCTGGTACTTGTATTTCTTTACACAAATATCTAAGTTATTTCTCTGATCATGTGATACAACCCTGAAGTCCTAATTCCTTTGTATTTTCCTCTCAACATTCATACTCTTTGATTATCCAGCTTTTCTTGCTTCTCTTTTTATCCAGTAACTCTGCAGTGTAAAAATACGCAAATACATTCAGCCAGTTGTTCTTGGCTGATATTTAAAACCTACTTCAGTGCCCAATAGTAGGAGGCTGTCTACGTCTGGAATCTGAACAGTGAAAATAACACCTGTAGATGATGCCTTACTTGGCTTACCACGTACTTTTGTTCCCCTCCAGAAAACCAATATGTGCAATACAGGGACTCTGAGAGAGAAGCTGAGAGAAAGCTGAGGGTTCAGTGTCAGGAGATGAGAACCCAAAAGCTATTCCAGTGTCAAGGCCCTATTTTACACATAGGCTTGATTCTTCCAAGTCTGACTGCAAGAGCTAGTGATGCAAGTCTGCTGAGTGTTGATGACTTCTTTACAGTCTAGTAGAAAGATGCTCAGATTAGGTCAAATATTGAAAACTACCTAGCCAAAGAAGAGACAGTTGTCTTTCCTTACAGTATGTTAGGTTCTTTTTTTTTGGAAATGGATCACAAAATAAAAATAAAATAAAAGTGTCAAGATACCTGTGTTTTTTATACTGCATATTCTAGGCCACTTACAGCTATTTTACTACTGCTTTTTCCTAATAGAAAAGCAATTGACTCTATTTTCTTCAGTATGTAGGGTTTATAATTTCATGCCCTTAGTCCATCAGATATTTATATTAGGAATCAATCAAAAGGGTGGACCGATGGACTGAGGCCAACTGAATGAGGTTCAGCAAGGCTAAGTGCCGGGTCCTGCACTTGGGGCACAACAACCCCATGCAAGAGTACAGGCTGGGAGAAGAGTGGCTGGAAAACTGCTCAGCAGAAAGGAACCTGGAGATATTGGTCAGTAGCCAGCTGAAAATGAGCCAGCAGTGTGCTCAGGTGGCCAAGAAGGCCAACAGTGTCCTGACTTGTATTAGAAATAGCATGGCCAGCAGGACTAGGGAAGTGATTGTCCTCCTGTACTCAGTTCTGGTGAGGCCGCATCTTGAGTACTGTGTTCAGTTTTGGGTCCCTCACTACAAGAAGGACATCGAGGTGCTGAAGCATGTTCAGTGAAGAGCAGCAAAGCTGGTGAAGGTTCTAGAGAACTTATGAGTCTTATGAGGAGCATCTGAAAGAGCTGGGGTTGTTTAGCCTAGAAAAAAGGAGGCTCAGGGGAGACTTAATTGGTCTCTACAATTACCTTAAAGGAGGCTATAGTAAGGTTGGGATCAGTGTCTTCTCCCAGGCAGTAAATGATTAAACCATGTTACTAAGGACTACATTTCCATGTTTTTTGAAGACCTCAAGGGATGGTGACTCAACTACTTCCCTGGGCACTCTGTTCCAAGGAAGTAGTTGAGCCTCCATCCCTGGACTGATAACTATGATTGTATGATTCCATGAAAAATCTGTTCTGCAAATCTAGGTGACAAACTTGCATGAATTTGCTTAAAGAACAAGGAAGATATCAGCCTCTCTCCTATAGACTCCTTGACCTGATTCCAGCAACAACCATGGAATCACAGAATCATAGAATGTTTTCAGTTGGAAGGGACCTTAAAGATCATCTAGTTCCAATGCATGGGGAATGCCATGCCTCCCACTAGATCACATTGCTCAAAGCCATATCGAATCTGGCCTTGAAAAATTCCAGGGATGGGGCATCCACAGCTTCTCCGGGCAACGTGTTCCAGTACCTTATCACCCTCATAGTAAAGAATTTCCTCTTTATATCTAATCTAAATCTATCCTTTTTTAGCTTAAAGCCATACCCCCTTGTCCTATCACTACACTCCCTAACAAAGAGTCCCTTCCCAGCTTTCCTGTTGGCCCTCTTTAGGTATTAGAAGGTCGCTATAAAGTCTCCCCAAAGCCTTTTCTTCTCCAGGCTGAAAAACACCAACTCCTTCAGCCTGTTTCCACAGGAAAGGTGCTCCAGCCCTCTGATCATCTGCATGTGTCTCTTCTTGACTCACTCCAACAGGCCTATGTCATTCTTATATTGGGGGCCCCAGAGCTGAATGCAGAATTCCAAGTGGGGTCTCACAAAAACAGAGTAGAGGGGGAGAATCACCTCCCTTGTTCTGTTGGTTATGGTTCTTTTGACACAGCCAAGGATATGGTTGGCTTTCTGGGCTGCAAGCTCGCTCTGCTGGCTCGTGTTGAGCTTCTTATCAAGCAAGTCCTTCTCTGTAGAATGGCTCTCAATCCATTCTCTGCCCAGCCCATATTTGTGCTTGGGCTTGCCGCAGCCCATATGCAGGACCTTGCAATTGGCCTTGTTGAATCTCATGATGTTCTCACAGGCCCAACTCTCAAGCCTCTCCAGGTCCCTCTGGATGGCATTCCCTCCCTCCTGTGTGTCCACCTCACCACACAGCTTTTTGTCTTCGACAAACTTGCTGAGTGAGCATTCAGACCAGCTGTCCATGTCACCAAAAAAGATGTTAAATAGCACTGGTCCCAGTACTGACCCCTGAGGAATACCATTAGTCACTGGTCTCCAACTGGACATTGAGCCATTGGCCGTGGTCTTTGGCTGCTACCAAAGATGATCTTTGAATGTGACCATCCAGCAGATTCCTTATCCACTGAGTGGTCTATTCATGAATCATTAAAACTATATTGGACCCATTTCTTTCTTTCTTTTGTATGTTTAAATCTTTGCTAGGCCTCTCAGCATACGTCTGTAGTCTTAACAACAAGATGTGATCAATTTGTAGTCAGTTTTCTCACTCATAACACAGATTTAACTGAACTAAAAAATAATTAATTTTCATAAGCAAAGCTCACCTAAAAACCCATTCTTATGTTGCAAAACATTTGGAAGGTAATTTTGGTACCAGCCCAATCTGACTTTTTCCCTAGAGACACAGGTGGTAGGAGGTTGGAGGGGATGGTGAGCACAGGGTGGGACATAGGAGTGTGCTATGAAATCTGAAAAGTTCTTTTTAACAGGTGGGTTTTTTAGAAATTAATCAGCTGTATATTTCAAAAAAGATAGCCATTACTATTGCCATGCAAGTTCATGGGCTACTATGAAAATTATATAATCTGAAATTGTTTTAAAGGAGCTAAGAGAAATTATTTATATCTAGGATTGAAAAGCTAAATTCTGCTGAACTCAGCAGTTAGTAGTGAGTAGAGCAGAGAGTAGTGGGGTAGGCCAAACTGTGTGAAAACAAAATCTGAAAGTATCTATGTAATGTTTCATTGTGTTTGGAGAAACTCCAGGGTCTGTACAAAGCTGTCTGACTTCCCTTATAACTGCAGTCACCACTGAGCAATTAAAGTGATTACTGCATTTTACTTCTGTCCTAAGACTCTGCATACAGTCAGTGCATGCTTAATGTGAATATGGGATTGAATTCTTTTCCTGGTAACACCCATTTCATTTGTCCATTATGCAATTTTTTCTGTCACTATCATATGAACAATTTATGACATTTTGATTTTTATTTTTTATCTTGTTCTGTGAATTTGAGGGAAGTTTTTTTTTATTGACTTTCAAGTACACAGAATTATTAAGCTTCCTAGCTGAGGGAATGTATCCATGAAAGATAATCTAGAAAATTTTGCCAGCTCTCATTTCCATAATGCGTCTTTTGGGGTTATAAATGCAGGTGTATGATGTTTCACAGCTTTTGCTACCTATTTCATGGCTTATTAGTGCATCTCAAATGCACTTTGCCAAGGAGAGGAGGATCAATAATTTCATTTTACATATCAAGAAACTGTTATAAGGAGAGCTGAAGTAAATTGTTCAAGGTCAGCTAGAGGTTAGTGGCTGTTAGAAAGGTGGAGTGCAGGTCTTCTGAGACCCAGGTGGTTTCAGCAGGCATCTGGGTATGCTGCCTGTCAGATAGGACAGTGAGAGAGTACTGTCTCCTGATCTCTACTGTCTCAACTATATGTAAATGTAAGTATGTGTGTATGCCAGGAACACACATGTACTCACATATGCTGAGTATGTGATGTGTGATTTCTTTCTTATAGAAACTTCTTTCTGATATCCTGGAATTTTCTCCCCGTCTCACTCATTCTCTGCTCCAGCACACTGAAAAGGTCTTGACAGTATTTCATCTCATTCATGTGTTATCATTACTACTGTCAGGAGATTTTGGATAATAAATGCAGTGCTTTACCAACTAAAAACATTTTCTTTTTGTACTGACACAGACTCGTCAATAAAACCCCATGGCATGTTAACTTCCCATCTCTCAGATGTGGCACGCTGACATTTACAATGCAGAGAAAGGTAACAAAGTGTGAAACAGATCATAAATCATTTAAAGAGAGTTAAAAAGAGGCTTAAAACAAAAGCCTCCAAGAAAGGAAGAAGAAAAAAAAAAGTGGAAAAGTGAAATGGGCACCAAAAATTATTTTATACAAGAATGAAAGAATGACCTTTTCACCTATCATCCTTCACATTGGTTTGCCTTTCTCAGCCTCTGGAGTCTAGAACAATTCAGTCACTGTGCAGAATGCTGCATGAGGAATGAATCTTTTCTTTTATTGTTACTCAGGGCGTGATACCCCTGACAGGAATGAAAAAAAAAAGAAAAAAAAAAAAAGGGAAAGCAATAGTCACTACTGGTTTGGGATAATAAAAGCAAGCAGCAAATGCAATATACTTAGAGATAGTCTTCAATTTGAAGTTCACAAGGCAGGCAAGTGCACTTTATTGGAAACTTTTGCATTTCAAAACATGTTTTACAATCTTTTCACTCAGCCATTTAAATATGGGCTTTGCAGATGCCTGGAAATGTAGTGAGGGAAAGGGGCACACTTCATCATAGCTTGAAAATGTGAATGTACAAACAGTACTCTTCATGAACACACAGAACAGAAGGTTGGATATTTATATGATCAGCTCTAAATCATGATGCTTTACAGGCAAGCTCTGTTTTCAATTAAGTGGAGCTAAGAGGGTGATACAGACAAACCAAAATCAGAAGTTGGATGTCTGTGTCAGATTCCTTAAACCCCCACACCAGAAAAAAATATCTTGTACCATATGACAAAGTGAAAGCATTTTAATATAAAGTACAAATGAAAACAATTAATGTCTTTGTGCAGCCTGTTAGAACTCTTTTTATAGGCAAGGGAAGAAAAGTCTAGGTACTAAAGCAAAGAAAATGAGGTTAGGTCACCAATAATTCAACTATGCCTATACACATGCCAGGTAGTTCTTACTGAGAACAATAACATGCATTTATACAAATCCTTTACAGATATAATACATAAACTAGCTTACCAGATTCTGAAGCACTTGTAGTGGTTTGAAATGTCATTATTGCTAAAAAACACAGAACAGAGCAAAAATGTGTAACGGTTTTTGGCAGGAAGAGAAGAATAATAATATATCCAATTAACACTGTAGAAGGTATTTTAGGTAGACTGACATTGGTAAAGTAGAACTTGAAAATGACTTCACAGTTAACTATTAGTTTTGCTGAGAACATTAAGGGAAAGAAAAAGAAAACTATTTCTTGCTGTGAAATAGACTTGGGCTTGATCTGTGACTTCTGTTTGGAAGTGAGGCAAACCACAGTAGTTATGTAACAGAAGCAGTGACTTAAATTTCCACTTCTCTGATCATTTCTGCTAGTTTCTAAGTCATCAGTGATTTTTCAGCAAGTTATTCACAGCTTGAAATCAATAATCTAAGTGCTTTCTTTCTAGGGTCTCAGAGATAAAAGACTGCTAGAGATCAATTCTGAAAACAAAAACAAAAGCAAAAAAAACCCCACATTTTTTCATGAAAAAATGGAACTTAAAAAAGCAACAAAAATAAAATATTAGTAGAAAACATTCACATAGCTTTTACTAGCTCTTAAAGTTCTTCCAGTTCTCCGTTTTTAGATTTCAAAAGGAGCAGGACTAACTCTTACTTGCTAGCCCTTTAAACTCATGTATGGTTTGCAGTGTGCTATCACAAGCTTGTCACTTGACCAGGGCTATTTTTCATCTTTCTCCTTGCTACTGAGAGTGCATTTTGAATTCCAATTGCCACTCTGAGATTTATTCGGTAGCATTTGTCCAGTCTGGATCTGACTAAATGTCCAATGACAATGTTGCCTTTCACAGCAGGGAATCCTGCAACTGCACAGGAATATGGGTAGAGGACTGATTCAAACAGTTATTCATTCGACTCACACAAAACGTTCCATCCACCTAATAATCAATTTTAATATTTGTCTAGTGACATTAGATTGTCTATGTCCATTTCTTTATCAGATTATTGAGTTTGAATATAGCACTTAATTTCAATTTTCCTACATGTAGATTACCAATAAAATGAAGTCTTCTTATTCCTCGGAGATTTGTGGAGGAGATGTAATTAACTTGCGTTGTATAGACATTTTATATTCATGGATGTTTCTAAAGCAGATCAAAAAGTTCAGAAGAAAACATGCATGAGGAAAATAAAGGCTTAATCTACATCTTCCTTGCGTTTGGCTCTCTATCCCTGTTTTCATTCCTCTAAAGTATTTCTAAGTAGGTGTGATCCTGCATTTTCCATTTGTGCTGGCAGAACCATTTTATATAGGCATAGTGTCTGGGTAAAAAAATTTGAATCTGACTAACACTTATCTATTAGATTATACAATATACCACACAGATTACTGCATTATAACAGAAGAAAACAAAACAAAAAGCATTGAAGAAAGATGCTATAAAAACAGTAGCAAGTAGAGATTGCAAACTTGCAGTTTCAACAAGGCAATTTGCTGTACAAACTTCCTATATTCAAAGCTAAGTTTCTTCAGTTATTATTCTTTTTTAGTTCTATTTTTTTTTTAATTTTTTCTTACCCAGATATGGTTTTAATGATCGCAATGTTTACAAATGTTGACAACCCATAGGACAGCTAGCATAGCTGGTAAAAAAAACGCACTTGCAATATATTTCCAGTTGTTTAGAGACTACTTTCGTTTTCAGCAGCAGTGGTATAACTGTGGAGATCCTGAGACTAATACAAATGCTAAATCAGGGAAATAATGATGATTATTCCTAAGGTTCATTATAGCATCTTACTCAGCACTTTGATTTCTGGATGCAAAGCAGCTTAGAGAAACTGGAAAGATGCAGAATGCCTTTTCATTTTTCCCCTGTCTCATAAATCAAAGACACTATAAAATTATAGCAGTAATAAAAATACTAATAATGCACTGTGAATCTCTTTAACCAATTATCCCATTTCCTGTCTGGCTATTAAGCTGCACTCAGAATTCTCAGAGAAAATGCATTTGCATTGTACAGTAAAAGGCAAGTTTAAATGCATTACATGACAGCTAGCGTATTAATGTCACTTCTGATCAGCAGCATGAATTGCCTATCTGAGAAATTCACGGACAGTCAAGAAAATGAGCTGAATTATTCAATGGGAAAAGACTTCTGTGTCCTATAGGACTGAGCTAAGTTACACTGATGCATGTTCTTGTAGTTACCCTCCATATAACAGTTGTGCACACTGTGTTTTGTGATTGCTGTTAGTAGGGGGGTCTAAAGCCTACATTCTATGCTCCCAACACATTGGAATATTTAAAACATGAATTTTGGATTCAGAAATGAATTTGATTTTTGTTGTTGTTGTTTGTTCGGTTTTATTTAAAAAAAACAGTAAATCTCCTAATGAAGTTGTTTGGAGAAACTACTTAGAGAGCTTGGGTGGGTCTTCTTTCAGGGATATTTTTTTGTGTGCACTATCATGTTTATGCACAGTTCAGATTTCTTAGATTTTTTTTGATATGTCTTTGTCTAATGTTTTGACCATTGGCCTGTGTGTATAACTCTCTAGTTTGTATGGATACATTTTAGTTTCATGATTTCAATGCTCAGATGTTTGAATTTTTCCACCAAATACCTCCAATGTAATTACATTTCCTGTAATTTTTATTTATTATTTTTTTTAACAACAGCAACAACAAAAGCACTTTACAAGAGGTAATGAGTGATGTGCTAGAAATCCTTTTTCTCACTTACAAATGCTTCTTCGCAAAGATGATTGAATATATCGAGTAACATGACCCTACATCACAATTCAGTGCCTTAATGACGGTTTATGAATGCTATCTTGCAACAGTCAAACTGAAAAACACTTTTTAAGTCCTCTGTGTAATTTTATGCTAAAACCTGGTTCTCCTGAAGTCAAAGAGACTTTGAAAATTGATTCCAAGGAACTTGTAAATGTTCCATGTAAATGATAATAAATATTGCTCAGTCAACACTATGAAAGATGGTGACTTCAGGATTTAATCTTTGGCTTTCCTAGTGGTTGGAGGCCAGAAGACCCACGTCCATTCCACTTTACACCTTCTGTGTGACCCTTTTGTTCCTGGGAACTTAAACACAGGCACACATGCACACACACACATTTTCTGCTTAGAGAGTCCAAAGGAATTACAGAATCACAGAATTGTAGGGGTTGGAAGGGACCTCAAGAGATCATTGAGTCCAACCCCCTGCCAAAGCAAGTTCCCTAGAGCAGGTTGCCCAGGTAGGCATCCGGATGGGTCTTGAATATCTCCAGAGAAGGAGACTCCACAACCTCCCTGGGCTGCCTGTTCCAGTGCTCGGTCACCCTCACCGTGAAGAACTTCTTTTGCATGTTGGTGCAGAACTTCCTGTGATCCATTTTGTGGCCGTTGTCCCTTGTCCTGTCCCCACAAACCACTGAAAAGAGGTTGGCCAAATCCCTCTGTCTCCCACACTTCAGGTATTTGTAAAACATTAATAAGATCCCCTCTCAGTCTTCTTTTCTCCAGGCTGAACAGACCCAGGTCTCTCAGCCTTTCCTCACAGGGGAGATGCTCCAGGTCCTGTATCATCTTTGTTGCCCTCAGCTAGACTCTTTCCAGGAGATCCCTGTCTTTTTTGTACCAGGGAGCCCAGAACTGGACACAGAACTCCAGGTGAGGCCTGACTAGGGCAGAGTAGAGGGGGAGGATCACCTCCCTTGACCTGCGGGAGGTGATCCTTGACACCAGGATCCCAGTGGCCTTCTTGGCCACCAGGACACACTGCTGGCTCATGGTCAACCTGTTGTCCACCAGGACCCCCAGGTCCTTCTCCTCAGAGCTCCTCTCCAGCAGGTCATCCCCCAGCCTGTACTGATACATGCGGTTGTTCCTTCCCAGGTACAGGACTCTACACTTGCTGTTATTAAACCTCATTTGGTTTCTTCCTGCCCAGCTCTCCAGCCTGTCCAGGTCTCACTGAATGGCAGCACAGCCTTCTGGCGTGTCAGCCACTCAATGCTGGGCTTGATATAAGAACGTGTGCAGACATTAAGAAAGAACTTGCTAGAATATTGTTGAAGGTATTCTGTGTATATGGAGACAAACTTGCAACACTGACTCTCCAAAGTAGACCTGAGGGATCAGAACCTGAAAGAAACTCAGGGGCTAATTTATTTGACATGATGCGTCAGTCATAAGTGAAAACTACCTGAGGAATCCTCAAACTCAGTGTATTTGCTGAAGTTCCGTATTTATTTATTTTTTTCCATACATATAATTATCTCAGTTTCAAACATTTAATTAAGATTATTACAGTTGAGTTGTAAAGCTGCTTTAGTTCTAGCCCAAAGTCTGGTCAATACAACGAATATGAACTGTAATAGCTGTGTGGCATAATATTATAAAGGAATTAATGCATCATCCTGTCATCATGCCTAAGAAAACCTATTGTCATCACTATGCATTTTAATACCTTATCAACAAAGAACAACTTCTAAAAGAAGTGTTTATCAGAGCATTCATTTAGATTTATTTTGGCCCAGATTTTCAATTCTCATTATTAAAAAAGATTATTATTGCTGTTAATGTGAGTTATGTTCAACAGAAAATTTCATTCCTGGGCTCTAAGTAAAGTTTTTCCATGTGGTCAGTATCGCATGTCTTTCTGAGGATGTGCTCTGGTTGCTTTTATAATGCTCATAACCAGTCCTCTGAGGGGATCTATGTTTTTATATGCATAGGGAGAATGTTTTCTGCATGTCTGCAAGAAAGGGAAAGACCCAGAGTGCAAGAAAGATCTGCAGTACTTTGTGTTTCTGCAACGGAGAACATAGAGTCCTGGATAAAGAAAGAGCCAAATCCCCAAATATATATAAGCCTAGCATATTTCAGAAGAGCTCATGAGAGGCATACCTGTGGGACTGAGATCACAATTTTACTTTTGTAATTACAGCAAGCAGGATCAAGAAGACTGTTTTGGGAAGTGAGCCCAACCGTACAGACGAAAGGACATCGTGTTCCTAACTACTTCTCCAAATATTTTTTCTGTTCCTTTATTAAGTGGGTGAAACAGTTTTCATCTGTGCATGTCCCAAAAATATGTTGTTGGCATTGGAGGATGTTGAACCTGATCTCAACAAGAAATTTGAAAATGTTTCTTTCTGAGAAGTCGTAGTATAGATTTCATTTTTCCTTTCGAATATTTTAAGGCTTATGGTAGGTGCTTGACTGACTTGTCAGTAGTCATGGATCCTTTTATCAGTACAACTGATAAGCAAGACTTCCACATCATTATCTTCTCTTCTTAAAACTCTGTTAGCAATGTGTGGATGGTACAACCTTCATTTATTTCTTTTTCATATCTTACGATGTTACTATTCCATCTGTAGCCAGTGTAAGTGATATATTTCTAATACAGTCAATGAAAGTTTCACCTACTCTTCTACAGAGCTGGCCTCTTACTGTACACCTAATTGCAACTGCAGCTACTGTATAAAATTTCATAGACCCTGGCGGATTCAGTCTTGTTATTAATTTGCATAGTTTTATTAAACATTTATTGGATTTGTCTTCTTTAGAATCTCAGTATATTACTGACAGAGATAGATTAATCTGGAAATAACAACAAGGGACTGCAAAGCTTTTATGAGGAATTGTAAAACTATTCCCCAGTGGAATATTATAGGAACATAGCTTTTCAATGGACTCATGCTGTGGCATTTTAGAATTTGCACTATATTGTTAATACATGAAAGTTATCCACATCTAATTCTTCTAAATGAAGACCTTACATGTACAGTGTTTCCTCTGTGCTTCTGATTTTGATGATTGTTCAGGGAATAAACAAAACAAAACAAATCAACAACAACAACAACAAAAAGCACCCTTGTCTTTTATTAGCAATCTAAATCAGTGCAAACTACTTCCTTTAACTCCCTTGGAAACATTTTCCTCTTCCCTACATTGCTACACAGTAAGTCAAATATTGTGCTTAGTGCTTAACTGAAGAGCTGAAAGGAATTCTGAATTGTTAATTTTTCCCCTTGAAGTAATTCTCTGTGACTTTTCTATTTTATAAATGTATATTAATTAATTTTCTAATATTTAGTATTACATGGCCCAACAGGATAAGAAAGAGCTAAAAACTGAAAATTCACAATTAAATATTTGAAATTAATTTTGCATAACTGTAAATGAAAATACAAAAAGCTGTAGTGTTTATTCCACAGTAAGCTGAAAATAAGAATTTAGCAGACTGACATGTTTCTTAGATAGAGTTTCCTTTTTGCCCCATGGAATGCTTCTAATAGCCCTGGGGAGCTGTTTCTGTTGTTTCATGTCATGTTTATAAAATTAGCTCCTGTTGGCTGCTTTTTAAAAAATGTTGTCAAAGAGTAATAAACAAGGTTTCATGCTTCTGAGAATAGAAGGACCTGGAGTTCCTGGTGGACACAAAGTTGAACATGAGCCTGCAGTGTACCCTTGCAGCAAAAAAAGCCAACAGTCTCCTGGGTTGCATTAGGCAGAGCATCACCAGCAGGTCAAGGAAAGTAATCCTTCCCCATTATGAAATAGACGTGCACATGGTGGGATGAGTCAGTAGAGGGATCACAAAGCTGATTAAAGGCTTGGAGTATGTCTCAGATGAGGAGGGGCTGAGAGAGCTGGGACTGTTCAGCTCAAAGAAGAGAAGGCTCCAACCAAACTTCTGCCTACAAACACTTACTAGGAAGGTGTGAAACAGGCCAACTCAGATTTGTGAAGTGACGAGAGACAATAGGCACAAGCTGTAACAAGGGAAATTCAGACTGGGTATTTGGAATACTTATTTTAGCAAGGGTATGGTCAAAAGTGTGTCTCAGACAGGTTGTAGAGTTTCCATTTCTAGAAACATTCAAAACTGGATTGCACAAGGGCCTGAGCAACTTGATCTAACTTTGAAACAGAATCTTTGTCTTGAGAGATGTTTGGACCAGATGACCAGCAGAGGTCATCTTAAATTACTTAAATTACTCTAGGAAGCTGTGATTTTCACATCTTACAATGGAAGCTAAAGGAAAATTCAAGTTTTGAACTAAGACTGAATCTATGAGCACAGGAACAGTATCACGTCACCTCTACTTGGCCCATATGACAAAAGCTCCTTTTCAGTCTTTACCATTTCTCATACTGCTTGCATTCTAACCTTTGGCTAAGGAAACAAAAACAAGAAAGCAAGCAAATTCACTGCTAACTGGAAAACCTTTGAGGGACAAAGCCAAGAAATAAACAAAATTATGATGTGTGAAAGTTGGAATCACTCCTGTAACTTTAATTCATACCTCCTTAACTCCTATGTGCATTCATCACTTGTGCTGTACAGAAGTGGCTCAGGCTTGGAAACACAAGTCCTTTGACATGGTGATCATCACTTGGCCAGAGTCTTCTGTAACCATGCCATCAGCTTCAGTTACATAATGTCCCTGATGTACACAATATCCCTGATTTTTTTTTTTAGTATCCAGGATGGACACCATCCATCATATCAATCATATTTTTTATACATTTTTATCATTATTGAGATTTATTTATTTTATTTATTTATATTTTATCATATTGTGCCACTGCTCACACTACTTAATCTTGTTTACAGAGGGCAAAATCCCTCCCCCCAACCAAGAAATGTTGCATTTACTTGCATCTATTGTATCTCATTACACTTATAATAATATATTTAATCAGTTTTATACCATAATGATGGTATTTTATAACTCAGCTTTTATCCTTTTATATTATTATACCTCAGACATTAGGATGCATAAGTACGCACTTATACTTAGTGTGAATGCGTATACAAGCATGTATACAGCAGACACACAGACTTATACAGGAGTTTAAATATTACCTTCCCAGATACTGGTTGATTACAGCCTTTCTGAGTTGGTGTTTTGTATTCTCCAGCAGTAGATATTCTTATCCTCTGAAGTCGTTTTAGGTCCAGCTGTTGAAAGAGCTGCTTTTTAGTGTAATTAATATTATACAAGTAAGGACAGATTTTAAGGTTTTTATTTTTATTTTTTATTTTCAGGAAAAATACAATATTTCCAGCACTGATAGCGAAGCATTATAATGCAATCAGGAGAGTCATTTTGGTTAAATTCTGAAGTTCTCAAAAAAGTATGCAAATTTTATCATTTTCACAGCATGTTCCATTGCACATTTGATTGCTTCTAGCTCCCTTAATATAAAATGGTCACTTGTTTCACACAGGTTTTGTTTACACCGGTGATCCCCTTTCATCTTTTCTATAAGGCAGTTAATACGAGCCATCCAAAATTTACCGTAGTTACAAACTGGTATGTCCTTTCCATACCCTCCAAAATGCTGTTATTTGCAGAGCAAATGTTTTCATTTCAGAAATCACTGTTTGAGGATTTAAACACCTTCAGTTCCTCATGAATAGTACGTAATGACAATATTCAGGGTGGATCATTTTCTCAGCCTCTGTAATTCCAGCAGCTACATGTTAAAAATTCATTTGATATAAAATGACCATAAATTCATCTAGCTTTAAGACTATATTTGAAAGTCAAGGGGAGGATTTAGGAACCAGATGATCCTTCAGGAGACAAGACAAATAGAAAGTAAGTGAATCAGGATTTGCAGTTCTTGGGTGTTATACATAACGCATATTATCTGCAGCAATCATGTAGTGACACATTGCTACCTTAAATATTCATTTCTTTTTAGTGTTAAAAGGGCATCATGATAAATTGCAGTAGATGTCTAAGACTTTTTATACATGAAGAATATATCATTACTCAAATTCAGATAATTCAGTTGAAAATGGTTGCACTTGTGTAAATTGTGACAGAAAAAAGTGAAATTCTGCTACACTGCAAACCAATATATATATTTTTTTAAAGGTTCCAATTCACTGGCATGCCTAATCTTGGTTAATTAAATAAATGCTCTCCAGTATTTAATAAAGAATATATTGGAAATTAACCTGTCATGTAGGTGAGCTCTTTGTTTACTGAAACAGGATTATGGTCTTAAAAGAAAGAAAAAAAAATAAATAGCAGAATTAAGATATGAATGTATTATAAGAAGATTTTAAAATTCCCAGATTTTATGGGATACTTCAGACTTGGAATTAAAAAAAAAAAAAATTCAATTAATATTTAAAAAAAAAAAGTTTTATTTTATTTTATTTTGGTAATTTACTGAAAGACTCAAGAATTATGTCTGATAAAAATTGCCCTAAATAATTTATTCTGAAGTGCTCCCAACTGTTTTGTCTGGTATGCCAGATCAGGTCCATTAAGAACTGAATTGTGACCACCTCCAAATGCATTCTGCTTTACTGATGCAAAAACATTTTATGAAGAGTTAGCTGAATATAAAATAGGCTTTTCTTCTCTTTGATGAGATCTCGAGTAAAAGCCATATACAAAGTCATCTGGGTGTGCGGGATTTTTTCATAAGCTGTTTCACTCAGATAAGTTTCATTTCTATGGTGAAGGCAGAAGAGAATCAGTAAGTCGCATATTCTGGTTTAATCTAGTACAGCATTTTCCTTTTTGCTGCTTCACATGGATATTGTAGAATAGGAGACTGCACACCCACGGAACTCCCATCTTCATTTTAAACTCTCAAAATAGGAGTTAATTAGTAAGTCAGACTCTGGATAGTTTTCAAATAGATCCCTGCTCCAATGTAATCCCAAATGCTTGACTTGCTTTTTTCATTCTTCTGTTGAGCTTTGGGATTGTAGCCAGACAGAATAAATTTTCACTAGTGAATACCAGCCATGATTTCACTGCCATTGCAGGACTAAGGTCATTTTCATCTGAGGTAAATTTCCAATGTAAAGCAGTCCAATATTCCCTGAACCTATTGCTACATTCAGAGATGAGTTTACTTGCTTACTTATTTCAGTGTTCTGTCTAAGGGGTACCTTTTATTGCATTGTATTGTATTGTATTGTACTGTATTTTTGTGTCTGTATTGTTAATTTTTAAATTCAACATATCATCTTAAAGGTTTTACTTACATCTATAATTAACTTAAGAAGCCCCCCCCCCCCTTTTTTTTTTTTTTATTTCATGGCACATTACCTATTGTACATAGGTAATCTACATATTGTCACAAGCACCTGGGAAGGTGAGGGAGTCCCTGAGGGGATGTGCCTGCCAAGCCATGCAGGGACTTGTTGCTTTTTTTAGAAAAAGCAAAAGGAAAACACCAAATGGTATTTTTTATTTATTTATTTACTTATTTTCCCCACAAATAGAACCAGAACCAAAGGCTATGAAATTCTCTATTTTCCCCTCCCTAATGACTAACCACATTCAGGTGTGTATATCTTAATACCTAGTACAGGGCATTTAAAACAAATGATGAAATGACAGAGTTAATGTCCCTTAATGTGAAAATCAATTGCAACTGATACAGAATGTGAAATATCAATTGAAACTGTGTTGAGATCATTGTTCTCTTAGACAGAATGCTATTTCAGAATGTCAACAAAATACTATGTCATAAAAAAAAAAGAGATTTTAAGACTTTTAATATACTGATCAATTAATCAAAAATAAGAATATTCAAATAGAAGACTACTGTTTATGTAAATCTGTAAAAATAAATATAAAGTAAAATAAATAATAAATAGTCCTTAGTCTGCTATTTAACTAAATACAGAGGATATTTTTGAGGATGTCAATCAGCTATTAATTCACGTAATTTTTTCTGAAAGCTTTTGGTTAAATGTAATCTCTCTGTAAGTATAAGTAAACAATTTACATTTGAAAGACATAATTTATATTTTCTCTATTCATATTTTCATTACAACTGAATTGAAAAATTTTATTTTTTTTACAAGGTATTGTTTTCACATAAGCTTGAAAGAAATTTAACAAAGTATTTGAAATATAACTGTCCATAATCTATCGTGATTTTTTTTTCTTTTCACTTTTATTTTGGTTTGGCTCGTTCTGAATGTTGGATTTGGTCAGCAAAATGCAATGGCAAGATTTCCATTAACTTCAGTGGGCCTTGGATCATGCAGGCTTACCTATAACTGCCTGGCACAGAAGATGCAACTGTATTCTGATGTTTGCCACAATTAAAACGTGCTGAGTAAGGACCTTGATATTCTATCACTTTACAGAACTGTATACTTTTCAATCCTGTGTATATTGGAGAATGAGAGTGGAGGATTCGCAAAAGTGATCTGAAAGGTGAAAGTATCAGTACATGAAGTTCTTAATTCTGTTTACTATGGAAGAGTTTAGGAAATTTTCCATCTCTGGATAGAAAGTCTTCAAGCAACCAAGGTAAGCTTAAAGTGCAATAAAGCTATTTGAGAGTAGTAAGAAATGCTTTTGTCTTGCAGTCCCTTAGAGGAATTTGTGTTTTCCCTAAATAAAGTTCTGGGACATTTGTAGATTCATGGTCACCCTGTAATGTCTGCATGCAAGTTATAAATTCCTGGGACCAGACCAGCTCAGCCATTTGGCTCTTACTAATGAGAAGCCATTCCATTAAATGAATAACTTTTCATGGTACATATATTCCTGACAAATTAATACTGTATTTTGCTCTCTAAGTGCATGATTCAACTGGCAGAATGACTAGACCCGTTGTTTTTTTTAACATAAATTATAACTTTTTTATTATTATTTATGAAGACATATCTGATGAAGATTTCTTAAAATTATCATTATCTTACTCATCTTTTAACTATAAATATATGGAGATCAATCCTATCAGCAAATGGGGCTGGGGCTGAGGGAAATTATCTAGGGTTAGACAATCAAGAGCATGTGATTTCTGTTTAAATTCACCATGCTGTTTTCTGAAATGAAAACAACAAAGCCTGGAACATTTTCTTAAGACAACTCTCTACTCTAGAAGAGCTGTCTGTGTGGAAGACCATCATGTCTATTCCACTTTGCCTATTCTTTTCCTCTATTGAAAAGCACTATACTTTTCTCTAGTAAACAGTAAGATCTGATACCTATTGCTGGTACTTTCTCTCTCCTGGAATTTGTGTTCATCAATAGCACTATGTCCCATTTTTTTTCTCTTGTCAGACTTCCCCTACCAGACAGTAACAGCTACAGCTAGGGCTGGGGTGACTACTGCTTTTTGAGTTTGTCTTGAGATTCATAATGGTAAATTCCCTTTGCACATCTAGATGCCCTCACAGCGGTGACAGTACAGCATTATCCAGGTCTGAGGTGATTATGAAACTATTATTGTAATTACTCTGATGTTTTGTTAGTTTTACTCTTCTCAGGCAGCAGATTCTTAGTGAGTTTTATCTTACTGACTTGAGTGGAACTAGTGGTACAAAAGGATGTGGATTCTAGCTAACATTTGCAATCTCAAAGATTTCCATTTTGTTTTGTAGTCTGGACATGTGAGGTTACTGTGCCATTAAAACTCAGTCACCATAATTAAAAAAAAAAAAGAAAAAAAAAGAAAAAAAAGAAAAAAAAAGAAATTCACCAGCAACACTTTGAAAAGTACAAACATTGCAAGAAAGGAGAAATGAAATGTGACCAGTTTTGAATGGGATAAAAATCAGAGGCTATCTTGCAAAATGCCTGTAATGACTTTTTAGCTGTGCCAGGTTTATCTACAAAATCACTGGTAGGAATCTGTCATTGGTCATGGAAGTAGTAATTAAGTGGTGTCTTCTCACATCATTCTTTTAAGTTGTGGCAGAGGCTGACTCTGTTGCTTTTATTGTCACTCATTCATTTCTTATACTGAAAGCTGTGTCTGTGAGGCTTTCCAGGGAAAATGAAAGGGCATTGTCAGACTGCTTCCAGTAGGTTTTCTGTGTGTAGTAGAACTGGAGGATATTGCATGGCTGTAAATGAAGGTTTATAATGGAAACTTTACAGTGATCCATTTCACAGAATTAGAGCCCTGAAGTGTACAAATGAGATCACAGAATGATGATAGAAAAAGAGCTGTGAATGAATAGAAAAAATGCAGATAAAAATAAAAAAAAATAAGGTTCCTTATAAATGCAAATTTGTCACTTCATTTTTAAGCTAGGTGCAAAGATTTTGGGTTACAAATATTTTTCTTAAGCTGCAAGTTAGACAGCTTCAGGTTATAGCAGGTCATATGGAGCTCCAAGAATCAGATTCCCTAAATGTTAGTGTATTCTTTGTCAGAGTGGAAATCATTACTATTGCAAGTTGGCCACATCCTAAGAAACTATTTTATTTATTTATTTATTTATTTATCTTTCTTTGGCAAGCACACTGCACATGTCAGAGGAGGAAGCAATGTATTAGCAAAAGAAGGGAGTGGGTGTGGTGGAGCAGAGTTCAAATCCAATAATTCTTTATTAGCACAGTGGCCATTAAGGAATTCCTTCCTATAACTACACTAGCTTAATTCTTCTTAAATGATATGTCAGTTGCACTGTTGAGAACAACTAGCCAGCTATACTAAATCACAACAGGGATGGATGACTTTATACAGCTGTGTCAATTTTCATTATAATACAGAACGCTAAAGCTGCCACTACCACAGTTAAAACATTAGCTATAAAATTAGCAAACTTACCATTTATTCATTTTCTCCCCTGTTATTCATATTTAATGGGAGACACCTGACTTTAAGACTAAAAAATGAATAAAATAGTTGTTCTGAATGACATTCTGCTCTTTTCTTCTTAAGTTAACTGCCTTTATGTTCTCAAGTTCACCACAAATACTGAACTACATTACGGATCTAGTGTAGGAGGATGCTTTTACTGGATTATCTCTAGGTTGAAAATCAAAGTTCTAACAGAATTTATGTTCCCCAAAAGAGCAGTAATGTGATATTTGTTGAAGAACAGTACTTCTGTTGACCCAAAACATGCAAGAAAATGTAATGACCAGCAATTGCATCTTTTCTGGCATTTTCATCTGTCTATCCTGTGCTTTGCAAAGGGTCATCTGATGACCCACTTCGATGCTAGCACATCTGTTATTTTTAAAGGGACTTTATGTCTGGCAAATTGACTCAGGAAAATAAAAGCTATCAAGATTTTCTCCATGATAGCAACAGAGTAAGGGTAGGGGAAAACAAAGGTTTTAGTTGTTGGGTGGGTGTTGCATAATCTGAAGATTGGGTATGCAGAGACCAAAATGTCAGTGACAAGGTTCTGCATGCTGTATGACATCCAGACATCTCTGCTTTACTCTACTTGCTCTACATGTGTACATCCTGCTGTACCTCAGACAGGAAAACATCAAGAATTTTCTGTGGCTTCTACTTTAATTTAGATAGATTGGTTTACAATTTAGAAATATGTCAAGGGCAAAGGTTGGTAGAAGAAAAATATATTTTATTTATTTATTTATTTTCACGTGGCTTCAATTTTCCATAACCTAATTCTATTTTATTGCTTGATCTAACCATATGTATAGTTGTGTGTATAACCTTGTAAGTTCATAAAGTAGACATAGAAAGAATCCAGAAGGTCGGAAATATCTCTCCTCCCTTCCTCATTGCCTGACTTGTATGATCTTACACAACCAACTGAGGCTCTGTCACTCCCTGGCTCCTTTCTTACCCCTCCTCTGCTTTCATGAAGGAGAATGTGTGGGACTGCAGGTTTCATCTTTCCACTTCTTGCAGCAAAGGGAATATCTTAACTGTAGTGCTCTGTCCAGCTAGATACAGGGCATAAAAATCTTACCCTTTTTGTTTGAGAGTATGAACCGGAGTGTGAACCAGAGTTTGTCTGTCTGTGATTTCACATCATTCCGACAAGTGCTTGCTAACTTTTTATTTGTGGCCTTCCTTGCCTTCTGTCACCTATCCCTTGTAAACAGATTTTAGTCCAGTGTTTTCTAATATCTTCATATCATCTTCTGGACAGAATGTTGTGCTGGAATCAAAGCCAAGAGAGAGATTGAGGCTGAGATGTGTTGATGATGTTTTGGCTGCTTTTCAAGAAAGCACAGATGCTCTGAACACCTTTCTAGAATTCTTAAGTACTAAAATGTCCTTTAAAATGTCCATTAAAATTTACAAAGGAAATGGAGAGAGAATGTTTAATGTCTTTTAAAAAAAAAAAAAAAAGCATGGCTGTACACTGCTGATGGTGAGCGCCTCATATGTTTTGTTTAGTATTTTTGTACATAGGAACCACTATCTTCTCTAACCACTAAAATAATCTGACTGGCAAAATACATCATCTAATCTCTATAAAAAGGAAAAAAAATGCTTTCAATGTCAGATGTTATGAATAAATTAATTAATAGCAGCAGCAAGCTTTTTTTTTTTTTCCAGTTTATGTAATAAAATAAGGAGAGAGCTCTCAAATATTTTTTTAATGTATTTATTTATATTTTATATCCAATAGGTGAGGAAACATCAATCTTTACCTCACAAATGTGAAGGTAATGTGCTCTTTTTAACTTAAAGAAGAATAGACTAGCTTTTTGAAAAAAAAAAGAGGGTTGAAATCAATCTTATTTAGCAGAGCCTTAAAGAACCACAGAAACCATCTATCTTTTCTTTAACTGCTCATCTGGTAATCACCAAGTAAGAGTCTGTCTTACATTTTAGATGGAAATGAAGTTACAATTAGAAGGTGTTTTAATCATTTATTGCTGTAATTAAACTAAGCATGGGAAAACTAGAAAATATAAAAATAACTGACCCCAAATCACCCTAAGGTCAAGTTGAATTTGAACCAATTACTCTGATTTTTTTGTAAACTGAGAAGACATAATGAATTACAAGGGGAAAAAAAAAAGGCAATTCTTGCGGTAGTTTTGGGAAAACAAAACAAAACAAAACCTGAAAAAAAAGTCCTGAAAATCTTTCTGAAATAGCAGTTTTGTGAGGTTTCAAGCTAGAATGATAGGAAATGTTTAGCAAAAAATATTCACATGTCCAGTTTCACCTACCTCTTCAGATCCTTGCTGCCTGGACAGGATGTTGCCCGTTCAGCCTTTTCAACACAAAGTCAGGGCCCTGAGTGCACCAATGGACCTTACTGGCCCAGTCTCCAGCTGATCTCCAGCTGCTTTGCAGCTCCACCACAGCCCTGCTCTGCCTCGCCTGGCCTCAGCTGGTCCCCATTCCCACTGCTCTAGCCAGCCATCCCAGGCCATTTTTGACCTGGATACTCATCTGAGGCTTGGCTCGCATTCCTGCCCATAAAGATGTAGCAGGTGTTTCGGCACTTAGTGTAGGCTGGTACCTGGTGCTTCCTGCCTATCAGCATGCTTTATTTCCCAGTAATTTCCCTAACAACTCATTCTGTCAGCCTCTTCCCTGACGGATGGATAACCTCCAGAGACAAATGCATCTGCACTGCAGCTCCTCATCTGTGTCTGGAATAAAGCAATGGACAAGGGGTTAGCAGGGGAGGCAGGTGGGGGGAAAGGAGGACTTGCATACTCATGAAGTTAGGCAGCATGGAGACATGGTGGGAGTATGCTACCCCCCGAGCAATTCTCTGCTTGAACTCCTTTTAGTGGAGTTGCTGGTCAGTGTATGCGTAGGAGCAGGAACTGGTGCATCTGAGCAGTCCTTTTTCAACTATTTCTAGATGGAAAATTGCTACAACTCCCCATTTGCTGTTAGCCCCGGGAACAGGCTCTTCAACCAAAGCAGAAAAACAGCCTTGTAGCTAAGTTTAGTTATCTGTGTATCTACGCTGGTTAGCAGCCCTGGTAGGCTGGCAGAGAGATGCTTCACATGGCAGAAACTTCGTGTCTTGTTTAGCAAACTGAATGCAGGTCTTACTTTACCTTCTCCATAGCAACTTTACCTTGTCTATAGTAACATTTTTCCCTAGCTAACAGCTTTCTCTTCTTCCAGACTTAAACAGACTTCTAGAGTTATGCTTCTACAGCTAACTGACAGATAGTCTTTAACTTCAGTTCTTTCAAAAACCTTTCAATGGCAAAAATGTGCCCATTTAATTTAAGCTTTTTCATTCATGTGGATTATTATTATTTCCTTTTATTTTTTAATCCTTTTTTTTTTTTTTTTTTTCATTCTCACTGTGATCTTGCCTGAGCACTAATCATCATAGTACAGGCACCAGGCTGTAGCTCTTTAGGAAGATATGGCTGGCGACCTTTACAGTTATAGCTAGGCTTAGAAATGTGAATATAGAATGATGCAGCAAATTGGAGACTCTGTGGCTGCTTGAACAATAATGGTGTAGGTTGTAGCAAAGTCTGTTGTCTGCCACTTTGATCAGTTGTGGCTCAGCACAAAAGAAACCCAACTCCTCATGGGTATTTGTAGCTAAGGAAAACCTGGCCGAGCAGTTTAACTCAAGTAATCTTTCCTTCTCTCTTTTATCCTAGTTTCTTATTTATTTTCTGACAGGCATCAGCACTTTTGGGAAAACATTCCTTGTATGTAATAAAAATAAGATTACTTTTGTGTAGCTTTTGATTGCCAATGTTTTTCTAGCTTTCAAAGAGCCCTACTTTGATACCCTTTACAGAGAGGAGTGTGTTATTGTTAAGCACTTTAGTTAAACTCCATAATTTGTAGTATGTTTAATGTTGTCCTTTGCTAAAGGAAATAAAATGAGTGCAGGTTTTTAAACCACATTTGTTAGTTACCAGTAAAACCTATGAAGAATGAAAGCCACAGGAAAGAGGTGGCATCAGAATTACTCAGATATAGCTTTTTAACATATGGAGAAATACATAGATGATGTGATTTTTGTTTCTGAAAAAATCCTAAGAAAGCATGAAACACAACTCTGGAATATTTTGTGCAAGTAGTACTTCACATTAATAAATAAATAAATAAATAAATAAAATCAATCAGCAATTTAGTTTTATAATACAAGTTTAGATATCCAAAAGTGATAATATGCACAATTGTTTTCATATGTCCATTCTTTAATGGAAGGAATAGAACCTGTTTCCAATAGTAAAGTGCAGTCATGTCACTGGTTTATTAGTGACCACTCACATAACTGACAATGAATGCTACCATTTAAATTATCATGTGGTTATGTGATCCACAGAAAGTTCTTAGTATGAAATAATCTATGATGCTGTAACAAGACCATGATTAATCTAGGTCAGCTCCCTAGTTAAATGAAAAAGTGTTTTTGTTTAGATGAGAATACTTCTTAAATAACAGCAACAACAACGACGGTGACAACAACAATAATAATAAAGCATGAATCCATTAAATATAAATATGCATAGGAATATAGAGGCATAGATCTTTGCACATCAGCCATGCTTCTGCTGCTAAAATCTTCACAACAGTTAAACAGACTTAAGGGGGAGAATGAGGCATTGCAAGATATGGTCCATTGTTCTGAGGTAGGAAGAGGCATAAGATTATAATTTCAAGGAATTTTTCAAAGATCCATCAGGAAACACCAATTTATTGAGACTGATACTATTCTTGTGAATCTGTTAATTATGATGCTTTCCCAGAATTCCAGTCACCAGTATGAATTGGTTTGTATTGTCTCTAATCCATGACACTATTCTAACCTAGAATAAACAGTAACTCAGTATTTAGGTTATTTTTCTGATACAGGGAAGCCATTTTTTTCACAACATTGCTTTGCTTATCTCTGAAGAAATCTTAAACCTGTGTCTCTCTGGATATAAATCTAATTCTATAAATAAATAAACTCACAGCTAAATTAAGTCAAACATTTTAATTACATTCTCATGAGAATTGTATATGATTGCTTTTATAATTACCCATATATCGTACAGTCCATTCACTTGCTGAATAAAAGTTTCAAAATAATTTCCCATGCTTCAGCAAAGTTCACTGAAAATACAGAGTTAGCTGTGAGTGACCCAGGAGATTAATGATGATCTGCCTGTTCTGTTTGTCCTCTTCAGTCCTCATGGAAGCCCCTCTACTTTAGTGTATTAATATTTACCGAATGGAAAAGTCTCTTCCATTAACAATCTCTGAAGGCAAATGTGCAGATACTAATCGGAAATTAAAACTATTTTTGATCTTATCATTACTGGATCAACAGACTAAGTTTGCAAGTACCTCAGAATTGAGCTATGAGTTTTATATTTGTTATGAAAAAGTTGTATTCCTTGGCATCTTCAGGAAGCTATTCATAACACTTGGTCCTCTTAACTGTGCCAAGGAAATGGACTTAATTTTCAGAATGTTGTCTGTAAGAAAAATTGAAACTCTGCTGAGTTTTACATGTACAAAAGGCTTTTTTTCAAAGTGCTTCATCTATTAGTCATCCAACTGCCAGTGAAAAACAGATTAACATGACATTAGGAATACAAAACTGGCTAGCTATAATAAAACTGGAGACAATGAAACACACATCCATCAATTCCTCAGTAATACTGTTATGATTAATAATGTCAACAATGAACAAACTATTTCATAGAGAATGTTTCCTAACAAGGTTGTCTCAGTATATATCTGAGTTCAGAGTGGAATTCTTACTAAGGCGTTTTTCCAGTTCCAGTTCTAAAGAATCTGTCATTTGTGGCTGTGTTATGCTACAGTGTAGCCCACAAAATATGCAAAGAACTTCACCCTGGATGGAAAAAAACAATCATTCAGTCAATAAATGTGCTAGTTTTGATACTGCCTGATCAGTTTGTGACCTACTAAAATGACCAGAATTTTAATACAGACTCTTGCAGCATGAAGGTACTCAGCATCAATAGTAATATGTTTCAACCATGCTGTTGTAACGTCAGCTATGATTTCCTGCTGCAGCAAAAAATGATGGCATCTTTAAGGAAATTAGTAACTTAAATAATTGTTAAGGAATGCCCCCCCAAAAAAACTTTTTAAACTACATGGAATTTATCATAAAGGCTAGCCTTTTTCCTCAATGAAAGCCCTTGCTCTGATGTATAAATTAGTCCCCTGTCAAGCTGTAAAATCTATATGTAATGAGAAAAATCCTAAGTTCTGCCCAGTAAGTACCATTTAGACATTTGCCCCTTACTTTACAAAACTACAAACTTCATGATACCTGTTTTTTTCCCATTTCTTAATTGCATTTTAGTATTGTAAGGAATACTTTTTCTCATACATTCTTGCTTCATTAAGTAAATGTAAAGCGATTACTTCTTTGTTTCCCCAGAATTAGCACATTTGTCGTGGCATTTTGTTTAGACAGTTTAACACTCTGACATAAATAAATGGATGAGAAAGAAAAAAAAGAAAAAGCAAAAAATTGCTCTTTTTGTCTTCTCACACCATGCAAGCAGAGTGGAGCTTATTGTTATCTGATTTCTTTCTGGTGTTCATTACATTTTACGCTTTTTTTTTTTTTTTCTTTCCCCAGTATTTTTTTCCTCAGTATTCCAAACTCAGTTCAAACAACATTTCTCTGTGCAGATAAATCTGGAAAGTGACTGGATTGAACAGCAGAGTGGGTGGACTTGTACTACTGAAAATCATTGCCTGAACTGATCCTGTCATTTCAGTCTGCTTCATGATTAAATTCAGGATGAAACCCCTCAAAGACAGGCAAGTTGTGGAGGAAAAAAAGTCTGGAGGAAAGTGTCCATGGTATTTAAAGACAAATCAGTAGAATATATCTGTGAAGTCTGTGTCACAGCCAAGAGTATGGTCAGCTTTTATATCTTTCTGAGATCAATTTTGTGCATTTTGTGAACCCAAGACTACTTCTTGCAAGATATATGACTAATATTTGTTTAGGACAATCTGTTTGTCATACATATACACATATGTACATATACATATGAAGGGGCACTAGGTATATGTTTCAAAGGACAAGTATATTGTATTTAAAAATAAAAAATAAAAGAAAGCAATCCTGGATATAGGGAATCTCACTTCTAGTTGACTATTGTAATCCTGTAATCCCTAGGCTACAGAGTTAGGGACCCTCTTCTACTTTTTCTCTCAGCATCCTGAATTTTGAATCATATACAGTTTTGTAGAAAGAAAGCTTAACCGAGAGCAGTGGAGAACAATATCCTGAAGTAGGCAATGCATTATTTTTCAGAACACCCCTCAAGGAAGCAAGGGATCTAACTTTCAGACTATGGCTGGAACTGAGTCTTGAAATTTTCAGATCATGACATTGTTGTAGACAAGAAAATGGCTCTGCTTGCTTTGTCCTAAATAAAATGATTAGAAGCAGGTTTGTTTATCCAAAAGAAAGACTTAGCTGCTCTATATCAGAGGTTGTACACTCTAAGGAACAAAAAAAGTTTCCTCCATGCACTTATGGCACCTAAGACATGGCGGCTAACACTCCCATGTGTCCTGAGTGCAGGCTGTTTCCTATTGAGATTCTTAGCTATACCAAACATATGTATCACATCCCTCTGGTTTAAGGAAAAACACACCTATGGCAGCCAGATTCAGAGTATCACTTCATGACCTTTATGTTTGGGTAATGTAGTGCCTACAGTTTTAAATGAATCCAGTTCTGATGACTTTGTATAGGCCCTTTCTGTTATAAATTTCTGTTGTACGATCCTGAGCACAAATAGTAAAACAATTCTTTTGATGATCAAGTCTCTAATTTTCACTCTGCACTTAAGATAAGGGCTCCAGGATTGCAAGAAGAACCTAAACAGCCAATAGGAGGACCCATAGTCATTACTACTACTATTATGACATACCAGCTGTGTTCAACAACACACCTTATAAAACTCAACACAGTCTTTTGTTAACATTGTGCTGTAACTGTTCAGTTAGTTGTCAGAGAACATTTTAATACCTAACTTCGGGCTGTCTTTCCTCAAAATGCTCATTTATGATTCTTGGACATGTGACTGTGCTTGATGCTGTCACTTCCTTATCAGCACAAGGTGTGGCCATATGTAACTTCAGATCTGGCACAAGTTGTGAATCTTAGAGCAAGACTGGACTCTTGGTTTTGGACTGTGACTACAGAAAAGATGCACACTTGGAGGGAGTTCACACTTTTCAGTACATGAAGCCCACATATCAGAACTCTTTTTCTGCTTCTTCAAAGTTCAGTATTTTCTGGATCAATCCACTTGATATCACATGATTTTCTGTAATGTAATTAGTGGATCAGGAAACAATGTAGATGATATTTCTGCCAAAAAAATCTACAGATTCAGACTGAAGCAATCTGGTATAAACAACACCTAGCATTAGTCATTTCAGTCTCATTAGTTTCATGTAGCTTTATATAACATACAGATGGGGCTGACCTACAAAACTTGGATTTCAGAGTCTTCAAAATTTGGAAGACTGAATCCTTTTTTTTTTTTTTTTTTTTCCCTTTAGCTCATGATATCCATAGCCAACATTGAGAAATAGAACTGTTCCAAAGTTCAGTTTTGACAGAAAATGTCTTCAGTCCTTATAATTATTTATTACTGTTGTTTTAAGCCACATTTACTTCTTGCATTGTTCTCTGTTTACTGAGAGCTCATTCTTACAGGCCTCAGTAGGAAAATACCATTCATGAATAGTTATGGACAGAAAGCACTACAGTGAGGCTATAAGGGGTAAAGAAAAGAAACCAGTCATGACCACAGTGAACTTTCCATACATTTTACTTTTAGTGTAAATTCAGAGAGATATTGTAACCTTAAGCCCTTCTATACACATGTAAGTTGGGGGACTTTTTGTTTTTCTTGGGGGGGGTCTGTTGACTGCCAGTTAAATTCTGTGACAGAGATAATTCAGGAGATATCATGCCCAAATATGAAAAATATACTAAAGAAATCATGTACATTGAAAACAGAGTTTTTTTTTTTTTTTTTTTTTTTTTTGTGAAAGTAAGTATGTATGTCTATATTTTTCAACTTTAAGTACCATGTACAGTTTGCAATTTTATATGGTGCTCAATTTGTTGCTCAATTGCTGGGTATATTTTCTCCTTGTTTTCAATTTTGTTAGATCTTAAACAGTTCTCAAAATGCAGTAAGTATGTAGTAGAGAAGTACATCTTGAAGCCGAAGACAGAACAGATTTAGCAATGCAGAATGAGAAAAATTTTCTAACTCTGTAAGAAAACTACTGTAATTGCTCAGTAGGGAAAAGTAGTTCCTTATATCATTCTATAAAGAGTTCTAAAATGCAGCTGTCATAAAACTACATTGTATATTCTTCAGAAACCTATATGTTTTTTTACTCTAGAACAAAGGTAGCAGGTGACAAATACTCAAAGCATCAGCCACAAATGGTCTTATGTGGATCAAATGGGAAACTTTCTTAAACATTACAAACTGCCAGAAGAACCTAAGGCAAAGCAATAATTTGCATTCCCAAATCTGGATGTCTTCGAGACCTACTTCCAAATTTGAGTCATTTCATCTTGAATATTCTGTAAATATCTTCAAATACCTTTCAGATGCTTCTTAATCCCTGATGAAGTGTGTTACTTGCTGATGAGGAAGAAGACTGGCATGGCTGAGCAGGGAACTTTTGCTGACTATCCGGGATTGTCCCAGGGGTCAGTGTTGGGGCCCACACTCTTTAATATCTGTATTGATGATTTGGATGAGGGAATTGAGTGCACCCTCAGTAAATTTGCAGATGACATCAAGCTGGGGGGAAGTGTCGATCTGCTGGAGGGTCTGAAGGCCCTGCAGAGGGACCTGGACATGTTGGATCAATGGGCAGAGGTCAATGGGCGGAAGTTCGACACGGCCAAGTGCCGGATCCTGCACTTTGGTCACAACAACCCCATCCAGTGCTACAGGCTTGGGGCACAGTGGCTGGAAAGCTGTGCAGAGAAAAAGGATCTGGGGGTGCTGATTAATGCTCACCTGAACATGAGCCGGCAGTATGCCCAGATGGCCAACAAGGCCAGCAGCATCCTGGCTTGTATCACGAATAGTGCAGCCAGCAGGACCAGGGAGGTGATCGTCCCCCTGTACTCTCCTCTGGTGAGGTATCGAGGCCCTGGAGCTTGTCCAGAGAAAGGCTAAAAAACTGGTGAAGGGCCTGGAACACAAGTCTTGTGAGGAGCAGCTGAGGGAACTGGGGTTGTTTAGTCTGGAGAAGATGAGGCTCAGGGGAGACCTTATTTCTCTCTACAACTCCCTGAAAGGAGAGCTGTGGAGTTCCCTGTGCGGAGCTGGGGGTCAGCCTCTTCTCACAAATAACTAGATATAGGACTAGAGGGAATGGCCTCAGTTGTGCCAGGGGAGATTCAATTTGACCCCTCGGGAAAACCACTCATAACCGGTTGCCATCTGGATTTCACTCTGTTCACCACCACTCTCTGGACCTGTCTGTCCAGACAGTTTTTAACCCAGCAAAGAGTGTACCTATTCAAGCCATGGGCTGCCAGCTTCTTCAGGAGAATGCTATGGGAGACTGTGTCAAACGCCTTGCTGAAGTCTAGGTAGACTACATCAACAGCCTTTTCCTCATCCGCTAGGTGGTTCACCCAGTCATAGAAGGAGATGAGGTTGGTCAGGCAGGATTTGCCTTTCATGAACACATGCTGACTGTGCCTGATCTGATATGTGGGTTGTCCCACATATGCTGTGTGACTGCATTCAAGATGACCTGTTTCATCACCTTTCCTGGCACTGAGGTCAGGCTGACAGACCTGTAGTTCCCCAGTTCCTCCTTATGACCTTTCTTATAGATGGGTGTCACATTAGCAAGTCTCCAGTCATTTGGGACCTCTCAGGATGACCATAACCACTGATAGATGATGGAAAGTGGCCCTACAATCACATCCACCAACTCCCTCAGCACCCTCGGGTGGATCCCATCTGGCCCCATGGACTTGTGACAGTCCAGGTGGAGGAGCAGGTCTCTAACTGTTTCCACCTGAACTGTGGGGGGTTTCTTCTGCTCCTCGTCCCAGACTTCCAGGTTGTGAGTCTGAGTACCTTGAGGATAAGTGGTCTGACTAGTAAAGACAGATACAAAGAAGGCATTAAGAACCTCAACCTTTTCCTTATCCTCAGTAGTCATGTTCCCCCCTGCATCCAGTAAAGGATGGAGATTCTTCTTGGCCCTCCTCTTGACGTTAATATATTTATAAAAACTTTTTTTGTTATCCTTAACCATAGTGGTCAGGTTGAGCTCATAATGGGCTTTGGCCTTCCTGATTTTTTTCTCTGTGTATGCTGTCAACTTCCTTGTACTCTCCCTGAGTTGCCTGTCCCTTCTTCCACCAGACATAAACTCTCTTTTTCTCCCAGGCACTCAGCAAAAATTCTATGTTCAGCCATGCCAGTCTTCTTCCCTGACGGCTCATCTTATGGCACAAGGGGACGGCCTTCTCCTGTGCCTTTAAGACTTCCTTCTTGAGGAGCACCCAGCCTTCCTGGACCCCTCTGCCCTTAAGGAATGACTTCCAAGTGACCCTACCTACCAGTGTCCCGAACAGCTCAAAGCCTGCCCTCTGGATGTCCAAGGTAACAGTTTTACTGACCCCCCTCCTGACTTCCCCAAGTATAGAGAACTCTACCATTTTGTGGTTACTCTGCCCAAGACAACTCCCTACCACCACATCTTCCACCAGTCCTTCTCTGTTTGTGAACAGCAGGTCTAATGGGGAATCCCCTCTGGTAGGCTCACTAACCAGCTGAGTCAGGGGGCTGTCCTCCACACACTCCAGGAACCTTTTAGGCTGCTTCCTCAGGGCTGTATTGTATTTCCAGCATATGCCCAGGAAGTTGAAGTCCCCCATAAGAACAAGCACTGGTGATTGAACGACTTCTGCCAGCTGCTTATAAAATGCCTCATCCGTCTCTTCATCCTGGTTTGGTGGTCTATAACAGACCCCCACCAGGATGTCTGTCTTGTTGGCCAAAGCTTTAGCCTGAAGAACAGAAGACTGAGAGGAGATCTCATTGATGTATATAAATGTCTGAAGGGAAGTTGTCAAGCAGATGGGGCCTGACTCTTATCAGAGGTGCCCAGTGACAGGTGATCCTGTTTGACAGATGATCTCCAGAGGTCCCTTGCAACCTCAACCATTCTGTGATTTTGTGATTCTGTGTATGCTCATTGCTGACTTGATTTTGTGCACCATTCTGGTCAAGTTACCTAGTGATGTGTAGTATTGTACTAGTACACAGCATCCCTCACTTTAGTTGTGCTTGTGATCATATGCATCTTAGACCCTCAGACTCATGCTGAATACATACAAAAGGAGTAACATCTGGAACACTATCAGAGTAGCAACATACCACTTCACTGGGTTATCAAGGCAGCCTTTTTTATTTTTTCTGTTCTTGGTATCCTGGAAGTCAATTCCTAGTCTGCAACAAGAACAGAATCTTGCTACAAAATACAGTGAAAGCTAAGGTGCTTGTCTAGGTGGGGGAACCTGATGCTAAGACAGAGGTCTGCAAAATTTTGCGCTCTCTTAAACATATCTATCTATCTATCTATCTATCTATCTATCTATCTATCTATCTCCCCCCTCCCTCCCCATTTATTTATTTTGAAGTTGGTGTAGACTTATTTTGGACACAATAGCTTGTCTGCTAGTTCAATGAAGAATTCTTCTATGTATACTGTAAGACTTGAACATTATTTTATGATATCCATATTATGTGAAGGATGGCTGTTTTGCGGAGTGTAATGGTCACCAAAACTATATCCTGTAACACAGCCTTACAGATGCTATTAAAACAAAAGACTAAACTTTTGCTGAGACTGTGGAAATTCTACAAAATTACCTATCCCCAAAGCCACTTGTGATTGCAAAGCATTTCTGCTTTTATAGATAGAATCAAGAAAATGAAACATTTGCTGAATATATGACTGGATTAAAGCAATTAAATAAGCATTGCCAGTTTGGAGGGAGTTTAAATGATGCATTAAGAGAACGGTTAGTGAATGTTATGCAAACTAATGCAATCCAAAGACAATCTTGATGGAAGCAGATTTGACCCCGAAATGTGTAGCAGCTATTATTATTTCAAAGGTGCCAGAGAGTTACAGTACTTCGTGAAGCTTATACAACAAATAAATTAGATACTCTTGGAAAGCACAGTATAGAGAACTGAAGGATTAGGTGCTTCCAGTGAAAAAACAGTCTCCTAGTACTAATCATTGGCAGTTCAAGGACAAATTCTGAAGGAACTGCGAGTAAGAGACACATTCAGAAAATGTCTGGGTCACTGCAAAAAGTAAATCCACTCTCACATAAGGGCAGTGGCATAAAGAACATCTGACTCATCATCTTACAAATAACCAGTATGAGATGGCAGGGGATACTGTAAAATCTCTCTACCCAGTTAATTTAAAAAATACAGAGAGGAATAATGCTTAAAATGGAACCTGAGAAGGATTCTGTTGTACTTGTTGTTTAATAGCAGAACTGTCAAAGCCTTATTTAGGAAAGTAAAATTAGATAAATAAATACATAAACCTAACCCGTCTAAGAATGTGTACAGAGGAAATTCTTAGTCTTCTGTGTGTTATTCTGCAGAGGTAAGTGAAAACTGTAAACACCATATGCTAATCCTCTGTTCTGTAATACACTGGCCATGCATTTCTCCATTAAGAATGGATGAAAGAAATTCAGCTGGACTAGGCAAGTGTAAAGTATACATGCTCCAAAAATAATTATGAACTCTTGCTCAAAGCAAAAATTAACTGAACTTTTAAACAGCTGATATCTTTATCAGATGGCACCCAGAAGCTTAAAATATATTAATCCAAAATAATTTAATTGCTCTCTCTTCAAGCACAATTATGTTTGTCCAATACCTTTGTTGGCAGAACAGCCAAATACAGAAGGAAAACTTCACCACTTCAAGACCTGATAACCTTTTGCCAAAGGTTAACTGGAGTACAGGGTACCTTTAGTACCAGCAGTAATGAAAAAGAAAAAGGCTGTCAGGATATGTGGTGATTTGCATTCTGTTAATCAAGGAATGCATGGTGTGCTTTGCCAAACTAGATGATATTTTTCTCATTAGTGAGTAGCAAGCATTTCTGAAGGATGATACTGATTTAAGCCTATTGGCAAATGGATACTGGAGACTGTGACAAGCAACCCCTCATAGCTTTTTCAGCTTAGTAGGCTGGTGTTTAGAATGGCACATCTGCTTGCCCTTTGGCATAAACAACGGCTTCTGGTTTTCATGACATATCTGTTGCTCAATGTTATTTGGACACTATATGCACATGGTAGAGCTAGTCCTGAACTCTTTGCATTTGGGTAAGATGGAGTACAGTTTAATGCAAATGAAGAAATTGTCAGTGCTTCAACTTCATTCGGTAGTTGCACCATAAAAGATCTGGCTTACCAGTTTTAGAAAAACAAGCAAACAAACAAACAAAAAACATAATACATAAAATTAAAACAATCTGTAAAGAATCCTGGTTCTCAAAATAGCTGATTTCATAGAATGCAGCATTGGTTTTGCCTTCAAAAATGTTGGCTACTTATACTCTTCAAAAAGTTGGATGAACTTACCACTTTGCCCTATGGAATAGTTTTAGCAGTTTCACAGTTGAAAGTCCAGATGGCTTTGCATTTTGATCTCTGATGATCTCTGATTTCTATATAATTTCTGTATTCTCTATATAGATCTCTATATAGTCTCTATAGTGCTCAGGTAAAGAAGTTAAATTGAATCATCCATAAAGCCAGGATGGATTAAGCCACAAAGCCAATGACCACTGGAGGGAAAAAAATCAAACCAAACCAAACCAAAACAAAACAAAAAAACCCACATTCTTATTTGTTGTTTCTTTTATTATTTTTATTTCTTTATTTTTTTCTCTGGATAGAAGATGAGAAAAAGTAAATAATACCTTGTCCCTGCCCACGACAGAGAAGGTAGACTGTAAAGGGATCTTTAAAATTCCCTTCCAACACAAGCTCTTCTATGATTCTATGATTCCATATCTTGTATGTATCACACTGGGCTTCCTACTGGTTCTTTCATTTTCTGCTATGTCTGCACCTACTAGTAAAGGAAAAGTATATTACAGTTATGTGGCATGAATTTTTCCAACTTGAATGTTACATTTTGGTGACATTATCATGAGCCAAAATCAAGATTTTAGAGTGAAAATTGATAATCATTCCTATTAATTTTTTATGCTGTTAACTTGGTTTATCATGTAAACTTGTATATTTTAACTGATGGTAAATATTTACTGATTTATTTTTAAGAAATGTTAATCTAAGTAAGTTTTATTAAACTCAGCCTCAAGCGTTCAAACGTCAAGACTTGGACTCCAACAGTCTAACTGTGATACCTCTTGGGTTCTTATAGTTTGCCTACCTGCATTCATAACATTAGTGTTCACATGATTATGTTTATCTCCGCAATAAATAGGCAATTAACAATGAAATTGCCTGAGTCAAGGTTATAGCAAACAGTATTGAAACATTTTGAAATACTACGTATCCTTCAACACTGCCAGCACCATCATCCAGACTGTAAAAGAAGTATGCCAACATCCCATTAGTATCAGTTTTCATCTATGAATACCAACAATATTAATCAAACAATTAGGTGGCAATAATGTCACAGTGTCATGAAATCAGTGTTGCTTTTCTGGTGGTCTTATTTGTGATCCTTTATAAACAGTCTTAGAGCTGCTCTTCAATATCTGACATTACTGTCAGAACAATCCAATCTCTTTTTCCAGCAGGTGTTATTCAGACCTTCCCTGATAAAGCAGAGGTATCATGCATGTGGATGTCCAGATATGTGTGCACATAGGAGGAATGAACTATCTTAGAAAGAAGATAATTAATGAAAAGAGAAGTCTTGTATCCCACAATAAAGCAAAATTTCACAGTACTGCTTGTGTAATGGGATGAAATCCCCAATTTGCAGTCCACTGGAAGAAAAGATGTCAGTGAAATTGTCTGAGACCATCCACAAAGTGTTTAGTGAAAGGACACCTGCCATCGCTACCAGCACTCCAAACTCTCCTTATTCCAAAAACTGAACTTCATCTCGATATATGGTGGCATCATGATACATTTTTTAGCAATCAGTGAAGAAGAGATGAAAAGCTATTGAATTTAGTAACCCCATACCAGGAGGAAATGCTCTTTGAGACACTCTGTTAGGTTTCTTAGCACCTCTCATATTCTCACATATTTAAATCTGCAGGGGAGCAAGACATGACAGCTAAGCCTGGTTTGTGTTTTTTATTTATTTACTTATTTATTTATTTTTCTTCACCATTGTCCAGATTAGGAAATACATGAATAGAAATAGAGATATAAAGTCCAGTAGGAAATTAAAGATATCAAATAATTACAATGGACAGATTTTCCAGTACAGCCTGAAACTGGGGGAATTGCGATACTCTTTACTACACTGTGACCACTAACACTGTGTTTCATTAATAAAATAGGACAAATGTAAGTGATGCAGCAGAATCACAGTATTATTGACTGAATAGAAATGACAGATATATTCATGATAGAAAGGCATTGTTGGTTTTGTCCCACCAAACACCCTCCTGTGGTGATGGATCTGATTTTTTCAGCCATTTTTACAAGACTGGTTTTGTCTGCTGACTGATTCTGTCAATCAGTTTGAAACATTTTAGTCCAGATATCTTTTCTTGTTCTTGGGAAACACTTTATTTACATTACTTAAATGTTTCATAACTTTTGCTTGAGAAGCTTCAGTAATGACGATTAGATAAATGAAGTAAGGTATACAAGGCCCTTGCATGTAATATACTACTACGAAACCAGTCACTAATATAAGAATGACAATGATTTCCAGGGATATATCCTAGAGCCATAATAGCTCTGCATTCCACAGATATTGGGGTTTATGTCAAACCTCCTAAGTCAATAGAAAGAATTTACTCCCACAGGCTTTGAATCAGGACTTGTAGAGAACATCAATAATTTTAGATTCTGTCTTTCATTATTTAAGTTTCTGAAAGACTATGGACAAAAATTAACTGTACAGCAGGACTGTTTTGGTAGCAGGAAGTGAATGACTACAGAACACCCATCTGACATGTCAGGCCAGGATTCTGGAGAGAGGATTTCACAATGTCAGGGAGCTACAGATTTTTGAATCAACAGCCCTCTCAGTGAGATAGATTTTATTATTGTGATGATATATTGTGATATTACTGAGCAACCACTGTCAGTAAGTAGTATATCTCACAACACAAGATGTTGTACAAACACACAGCAAATAGAATTTCCTTCCCTGACAGTACTTTATATTTTTGTAAATCAAGTGCGACAATAATTGGGCATAGGGATATACTGTTTTGGCTGGGATAGAGTTCATTTTCTTCATAGCAGCTTGTATGATATTTGAGTTTGGGACTGAAACAGTGCTGATAACACACTGATGTCTTAGATATTGATGAGCAGTTCTTACAGAGAGGCAGTCTTTTCTGCTTCTCAGCAAGGAGGCTGGAAGTGCATAAGAAGCTGAGAGGGGACAGCCAGGATAGCTGACCCAAACTGACCAAGGGGATATTCCTTACCAGATGATGTCATGCTCAGCAATAAAAACAGGAGGAAAGAGGGAGGAAGGGGGAATGTTTGGAGTTATGGTATTTGTCTTCCCAGGTAACCATTAGGTGTGATGAATCCCAGCTTTCCTGGAAATGGCTGAATATCTGCCCACCAATGGGAAGTAATGAATCAACTCCTTGGTTTGCTTTGGTTACACATACAGCTTTGCTTAACTTTGTAAACCACCTTTATCTTGACCAGGAGATTTCTCACTTTCACACTTCTGTTTCTATTCCCCGTCCCTCTGTGGGGAGTGAGCGAGCACTGAGTGGGATTCAGCTGCCTGCCAGGGTTAAACCGGAGAGAGGGAACGGAAGAAAATATGACTGTATTGACACTTGATAATATCATGCATATCTCTGGTCTGACTATAGGCAAGTTTTTTGGTGTAATGGCAAGGTACAATTTCTAAGAAAGGACTTGAAGAATGCTAGTGAAGTAACTTTGCAGCTCAAAACCTTTTGCAGAGCTTTTAACACTATGAGTGGCAACATCATCAATGCCTGAAGGTGGTTTCATCCAAATTTAACAAATCGGTAAGTGAGACTGGCACCTCCACTTAGAAGTTATGGACGGTAAGTGAGCCATTGCTTTGGTGAATATGGTAGCTTAAAAATGTCTGATTATCCACAGTAATTTTGAAACTCAAAGAAAGAGTTATTAACACATGTTCTTACAACACAGTTAAGTCTGTTTTGAGAAGTCTGAATTAAAAATTATTCTCAGTGGTTCCATATACAGAGTTGACTAAATTCAGACTCATATATCAATATTCAAGAAGGTGGATGCACAGCAATATCATAAAAAGTAGAATTATTTCACATAGAGTTAACCATGAATAAAAATCCCTTCCAAGTACTATATGAACAGGCGTGCTGTTAGGATGCCAGTTGGCTCCATCATATGGAGATATTGCTGCCTTTAGTGCCTGTTACTCCACAGACCGACACAATAAACTGAAGCTCCAAAAAGCTAAGGGCTTCTTAACTGCTCATTGACACAAAATAGTGGTCTCCAAGTACTCTTTTAGATGTCATTATGCTCTATCATGTCAGTGAGCCATGGATAATAAGAGTGCCTCATGTAAATCACTGGGGGGTGTTCTGCTAGCTTGTTAGGTTCTCATACAAATATAATAACAGATTTATTTTATTTCCCTTTTGAGAAATTAAAATTGCTTTGAAAAGTTTTAGATATAGTCAGAAAAGTGAAATGGACTCCTATGTTTCAGTGACGTGTGCATCCCTGTTGTTCTGCTCCCTCTCCCCTCTCCCTCTGATTCCCTTTCTTTCATTTAGGAAAGATTATATTTCACCTTATTTTAACCTCCATTAACATATTACAGATCACCTCACATGGTTTTTGTTCTTCCTATCAACATCCAAGCCCCTCTTGATCTACTTCTGGCTGACCCTGACCAGCAGTTCTGGCACTGCAGAAGTTCAATGAGGAGGTCCAAGTGCCCACACTGCATTTGCCACTGCTCTGCTGGCTACAAGCCTGTGTGCAATAGCTTTCGAGAGAGAGCTGTTCCCCTTGCATGACTTTTCAACAGAGCACATTTCTCATGTTCAGCAATGATGTGAATGTTTCGTTACACACCCTTTCACTCTTGCTCGTGGCTTTTGAGATACCCTTCATCTGCAACAGTACATTATTTATCTCTGTAGTTTTGTGTGGAGGGCATGCTGATGCAAGCTCTCAAATTGTGTCCCACAATAAAAATTGCTGTTATTTTTCTTCTAGTAACATTGGGAATTCTGAATGCCATTATAGAGGTCCTGCAGGAATATTTGCTGCATATGAGAAAGAACATATCAAGTCCTTCAATCTGTACTTAACTTTTCTATCACACATTTAGACAGGTACCTGCATTTCCTATGCATTCAGTCTAGTTCATTACTAGTGAAAGTCTTGTATTGTAAAGATTTATATATATATATTTCATGGTTCTTCACTGGATTTGGAACATTAGATTTTGGATCAGTTGTCTGCTTGCACAAAACTTCCTCCATCAGCCCCATAGCAACAAAAGTCTTTACCTGTCCCTGACATATTGGATTGAATTGGGTAAAATTAGCTGACTGTCAGTTGTTTTTTTCAGAACTGCATAAATTTGGATGTTTCAAAAATACTTTAATGATTCTTTGTTCTACAAAATTTTGAATGCTTTCCTGGAAGATAGAAAAAATGTGTAGAGTTTGAATATATATGGACATGTGCATTCCCAAACAATTCAGGTTTCTGAAAAATAATGACAATAAGAGTTTAAATTTTAAGAAACTGCATGATCAAACAAATTATAGTTTTTACTTTTAATTTTGCAATTTAGTTGGAAATAATTGGCATTGGAGCGCTCTAAGACAATGTAAACAAAATTAACTTCTTTTTAAATTTCATTTCTAAGGGAAAGACCTCTTCTCTCTTTCACAGAACTATCTATATATATAACAAATTATATCCTTACTAAGAATAGTCATAATAAGACAAGTTATGTCACTTTATATCCAAAAGACTCTTTTGCCCTCATGATCAGTACAGTCAACAAAGTTATGAGTTTTGATATTGCTACTAGGAAAATTAATCTCCTTTACGTTGGTTTCTCTGTGTGTACTTAGATTTATCTGCTAAGAGCAGTACTCAATATTGACATCATTCCAGTGTATAAATTGCTGTGATACTGTAGTAACCTGCTTGACTGTCTGGAAATCTTGTTGGTCATGTAGAGCAAAATCAATTTCTGGAAGGAAATTTTGATACATGACTGGTGTCTAGTGTAAGTCAGGTGTGCCTCTCTCCAAGAGGCACCTGTGAAAGTGCAATCATAAGCAATGAATTTAATCCTAAACCATCTCTGTAAGTTTGTAAGTTAGTAACACTGAAGGTGTTTATCTTTTAGCATGTTTCAGCCTAGATTATAAGGTAAAACTGTCTATATTTTAGGCAGCTACAGTTAGATGAGATTCATCCCATATTATTATTGTTATTATTTTTTTCTGATTTACTCTAAACCAAGATTTCTCAGAGCTTTTAGATCTGCCTTTTTTTTTTTTTTTTTTTCAGTTTTAAGTCAGTGCTTTCTAAAACCACAGCATGATTCCTTGCATATCACCAGACTTTTTTTTTTTTTTTTTTCCATTTGCTTCATCAAACTACCTGTGTGTGTATTAGTTACTCCTTCTGAAGGAAATAGAGCAATCAGACCTAGTGAAGTTCAGGAGGTGTCTCCCTGATATCATAGTCCTTACATCCAAATACACAGTTATCACGTCTACAATTCTTTTGCCCTTTAACTTAAATAAGGGAAATAGGAGCTTCAGTTCCCTAGGTAGGTTCTTCAGAAACAACAGTAAAGAAATGGTCACACATTTGTGTCCATAGCACTTAAGAAGGACCAGAGAATAAAATTTTTTTTCTTCTACTACATGCATCCTTTCTTTCCACAGAGATCTGGCTCCAGCTTATGGAGAATCCTTTAATTAGAGAAACACTTTTTTTTTTTTTTTTTAAATTTTTATTTTAATGGCTTTATTCTCTTTCCTCTCATGTCCTGTGAAGTAGAGAAAATCTCCTGACCTAGTCCAAGAGTCACCTGACTATAATCTTTGTTAGCTTCCTTCGAGAAGAGTCATAGACATATCCACTAAAATACTCAGGGTTCCAGTTAAATATATCAGTCAAGTATATCAGTCGAGTGTTGATGGCACTCCATTCCTTTATCATGGCTCTTTAGACAGAGTCAGCCCATAGCATGATTTATTTGGTGGCATGATTAGATGGTAAGGATTAGTGTCCTACTTTTAGCATATTTTTTTCCTTTAAAATAGGTAAAGTAAAATTGATATTTTTAAAATGGCTTGGAATCATTCTTTCTGTGTGAATTCATGTGAGTTTGGTAAAACGTGAGTTCAGGAAAAATAAGTCACAGGTCTTTACCAAATCAATGATCCTACTTGCTCTAATTTTTAGGCATCATTCGTTTGTTGTGCATCAATTGTAATGAGTAATCCCTTTTTCTGTATGTGTATTTTATAGTAATATCTTTAAAGCAAAATAAGAAAAGATAAAACTTTCAGCATCTGGTTTTATTACTCCTCTCTCTTCCTCAAATGATGATCTGCTTCATCAGATCATTGTTTGGTGTAAATCTATGATATTTCTCTGAATGGAGTGAGTGGAACTATGGAAATGCTAGATTAGGATCTGCCTCCATAGTTTCACAGTCTGATCTCAGCAAAACCAACGTTGTCTCATAAATGTAAAAACACCCATGATTAGAAAATTCTTTTGTTCCTCGTTAGACATTTAGTTTATGGGCTAAATGAAAATATTAATGAGAAAAATCTTCAGCTTGGTTCAGTTCCATGTATTCAATTCTCAGCTTGTCAAAAAAGGTGAGGGGGCTGCATTTTAATGAAGAATTAAATTGATTTTTAAGTCCTTAGTTAGTTCAAGACTTCCCTGTTATTCACCAAAGCATAGTTAATGCTACTGGAGCTGTATAAGCTTCTAAAGGCCGATAGAAATATCCAGGGCTGGCAGCATGCTATGTTTGTCGGAGCCTTATAAGGTAACTGGAACCAATAGCTTGTCAAAAGTGTAACTGCATGATGAAGAGAGGGTAAGAGTTTTGATGCTGCCTTCTTTCCAGATTAAACGGTCATTAGTAAAACACTGGCCTTTTTTCCCCTTTCACCTTAATAATGGCATTGCTTTAGTGGTCATCAGTCCTTTTGAGACAGTGACTCCAGACTGAGCTCCTTGGGGATAATCCCAGCTGTGAGATGTAAATCACAACAATAATCATCACTCCATGTTCAAGTGGAGATCTTGATGAAGGTGTGCTAATTCCAGGGGAGGGTGAGTTTGGTATTGCTGAAGCAGTGGCAAATCCCATAGATGCAAAATTTATTGTGCCCTGGGTCATTTTGTGCACAGTGTTCATTAAATAATTTTGGCTTGTATCAGTAAACCATAGGGGCTTTTTTTTTAAAAAAAAAAAAAAAATACCTAGAATGTGTTTTCTCTAAAGGAAATTACAGAATAAAAATCTTACATGTTCTCCTCCTTTTCTTAACCTAAAAAAAAAGAGGAATTCCAGTCTGCTCTTGAAAGCATAATAAGCAATAACCTGTGAACAGGGAAATTAATTTTCAGCTTTCAGCTGTCAGAATCACAGTCTTTTCTACAGAAAAAAAAAAAAAAAAAAAAAAATTTATTGAAAAAAAATAATTTGCATGTAGATATACTCTGAGCTTAAGCTTAAGATCTGCAGAATCAGAGAAATGTGGAGGCTGGAAAGTGTCTATGTAAGAGTGTTCAGTTCAACCCTCTGCTCAGAGCAAGGTCAACAACAGCAGCTTTTTTTTTGCTTTGTTTTGTTTTGTTGTTTGTTTTTCACAGCTTTTAACCCTCCTGTACATCCAGGACCACAAAAAGTCTAAAATGTGCTGACTTACAAGCAGTTTAGATAACTGAAAAATATTACTGCAAGAATGTCTCATTACAACAAAGGTTCTCTACTTTTGCATTTTTCTGTCTGTGCCTATTGGAAACTTAAGAAAAGAGTGAATTTTATTTGTTAGTTATTTTATGAAGTGAGATCACTCTAAAGAACAATGTCTTGCATATATTGCAAGCAAGTTAGCTGTAAATAGTATTTGATATAATCAAGTTTTCTCTTTTGTTAGTATGTGTGGCAGTATAATGTTATCAAAGTGTCTATAAAAATGATTGTTGATGTAGCTACAAAAAGGAAAGTACACTATTAAATTTTGTGTAGCTACATAGCTGTTCAGGAAAATAAACCAGACTTTCCTGGAACACAAATAACTTATTGAATGAAATATTTAACTGTACGGGAGAATCTCTATACAAGGAAAAAAAAAAAAAAAAGGCAGAGTCTGGGAAAGACATGATAAGACTCTTAAATCCACAAAAGCATAAATGCCAAAAGGCGTCATTCTTTCAAATCAGGTAATTCATCATCCTGCCAAAAAGCCAAAACCTAAAACAGATGAAAACTGGGAGCCTTCCCCTTTGCTGAGGAGCCAGTGTGCAGCCCTGAAAACACCATGCAGCCACAAAAGGTGGACACAGCCTCCCAGTTCCTCATGTGAACACTGGTCTCACCCAGCAAGTAATTACTGACTTATGGCAATAAAGTTCCTCACACATTTTCATGCATACCTCATGGATCAATATATTATAGCGAGGTTTGTGTAGACTTGCACCTGTCTTGATGGCCAGGAGTAGATTGTGATGAACAGGAAGGTGAAGCATCTCTTGTCTACTAACATAAGAGCTTTACAGCATGACTCTGCTAGTGTTAATAAGGCTTTGCAAGGAATGGGACTCAGAGCAAGGGCACATCCATACGCTAAAATGTTCACAAGCTTCTGTGTTACAGACAGGCAAAGTGAAGGTGCAGTTAATTTGCAAATTAATCTGCAACCAAACAGGCAGGACATGTTTCCAGGAATGTAGTGTGTAAAGATACCCCAACACACCTTTTGTTTAGAAGAGAGATTTTTGGTTTTGTCTAGGGGAATTCAACTTGCTTCCAGAACCAAAAACTCTGGTAAGAGGATGAAGGGCGTAGTTGCCCAGTGTGTAACAGTAAGTGTCAGAAGGAGAAAGAACAGTACCCCTCTGCCTGTCCCTGGGTGAAATGGAGTGAGACCCATACCCCTAGAAGAAGTTCTTGAGCTGATGGCGTGCTCCTATGTTGTACCTTAGTTGTTTAAAACTCTGACCATCAGTTAATGAAGAAACTGCCTCACACAGACTAGGTACTCTTTGGAAAGATAGAAGCCTCTTTTCTGAATGGATAACATAGTGCGTATCAACCATTATACTTCTGCAGTGGGGATAGTACAATCATCAATACCTCTTTGCTGAGTGATATCCAAAATTCATATAGAACATGTATTCTCAGAAAATCAAATATTTAGGTGATGTAGATTAGTGTAGCCATTTTGAAGTTGATGGATCTAGGCTAATCTAGGCAGCAGAAAATGGTAACAAGAACAGAAGAATAAAATGTGGCTATTGATAAAATTTAATATTATTATCATTTTTTATTAGAAAACCAGACCAAAGTTAGACAATAGTTTTTGTTTCCTTAAAAAAAAAAAAAAAAAAAAAAAAAGCTTTTACTTTCCACAGGTATAAAATTCCATAGGTAAATATAATTATTATGGATATAAAGCTTTTTTTCTTTTCCTTTTTTTTTTTAATCTGTCAGCCAACAGCACTATAAAAGATTAAATTGCCTAGTAATATATCCCAGTAATATTGAGTATTCTAGCTGTTGATTTTTTTCTCAGTCTAAACAATTCTATTTTGAAAAATCAAGTGAAAAGTAAAGCATTTTCTCTGTAATTTGTAATAAATCTATAAACCATCTATGTGTATGTAGCCTTCTATAAATTGTTATTAATTTTCATCTCTTGATTTTAAACAGTACTATTTATTGTTTATTATTTATTTGTTTGTTTATTTAGAATGTATGAATGATACAGACGATCATTGTGGAAAAAATGTGGAAAATATTATGAAAATTTTAAGAAAACTTGATTTTCAAATGCTTTTTTTCTCCCTGATAGTTAACCATGTATCATTATATTTGTAAAATACTGTTGAAATGTTTAGGAAATCTAAGCCTTTAATAAAGAAAAAATAATGTAGTTAGATACATTGATTTATGCTAAGAACAGTTTGTTTCCTCTGACAATATGTATAGGAGTTCTCCAAAAGTTTTACTGAATTGATTTTTTTTATTTCTTTATGAAAGGTTTGTCACTGTAACATAATCCGAAACTTCCATACCAGGAAAATCCACGTTTTCTTAATCCAATCAGTGTAAAGCAATATGCATAACTGATAGTTTTTCAGCTTGTTTACAGCAATCATAGATCACAGAATCATTCAGGTTGGAAAAGATCTCTAAGATCATCTAGTCCAATGTTTAACCTAGTACTAAAGTCCACCACTAAACCATGCTACTAAACTCAAAATCATTAAATCAGGTTGGTTCGGGATTGAGTTAGGTACTGATGGTGTTTTCTTCAACATTAAAACCATCCCTTTAGAAAACAGTTTGTTAATTGTGGTTTTTTTTTTGACCATGGGAATTTTCAAGGGAATGAGTTTGGTTGCAGGGATTCCCTCTCTGCACATACAAATTCATCTCCAGTACAAAACAGTGATTTTTTTATTTTTTTTTTTTTAATGGAAGTTAAAATACAGTTAAAAAAACACAGACATGTTTGAATCCTACTTGTATTATGAGTTCTATCTAAGGAAGAAATACTTCAGGATTATTATTATATATATATATATATATACCCACACGTATTTAATTGGAGATATTTTATCAAGCTAAGAAAACTCTGCTTGATCTTATTTCTGATATTAGAAGTGAACTCATGAAGGAATTGTCCTGCTAGGAGACTGAAATTTCATAAGTCACTGTCTAAGCATTGATGCAGAGGTTGAGGCTGAAATTAAAACTGTTCTGAAGACAGATTGACATTCAGGGCCAAGTTTATACCATCTCTTACAATTGATGGGAAAATTTAAGCGGATGGGCTCAGCTGGACGACTTGAAAAATTATTTCATATCCTGAGCTCAAATGATTAATAAATATTTGATTCTTTGCAATAAATCACAGCCTTATCAAGCAAAAAAGTACAACAATTTCTCTAATCTAAGACTGCATCAATAACAAATTTTATATATATATTGAAGAAAAAGTGAATACAAAAAGATGTAAATGTTAGGCATATCACTGAGTCCTTGAAGTGATAGGATAGAGTCATCTCAGTTGCCATGCCCATAGGATATATTTAAAAAATAATAATGTTACATATCCTGATTCTTCATGCAACATGACACATGCCTTGTCCTAGAGTAAGACTTACAAAGATAACAGGGAAAAAGCTTATGATTATCCAATACAAAATGCACATTCCCATAATCAGATTTTATGCATAGAGCTTAATGATTGTTTTTGTATCAGGAATTTCAATTTCATGAGATTACAGGAATTTTTAAGAAGAGCGTGGAGGTACATGGAGACATTTATTTTTAACTTTACTTATGGTAGTTGATTTTGATTCACATGATTTCCTATGACTGACTCTCCCTCTGAATAAATGGGAAAATGATCATGTTAACATGAGAGAGGCACAGGATTGAATTCAGAACAGAGTCCAGTCCTGCTCTGCAAAGACCTGTAAAGATTCCACTGATTTCATTAGGCTGAATATAATAAAACTCCTTTACAAGTATGCTGTATTTGTGGACCTGAAGCCAACATTATTATCAGAAAACTACTGCTTTATTCTCTGTACAGTTCCTTTATAAGATATATCTCTACTGTAACCTCTCTGAAAATATAAATAAAAAATAAAAAATAAAAAAATAATAAAAAATAAAAAAGCAGTCTTCTAGAACACAGAACACTTTTATCAAAAGGAGGAGGAATGTGCCTTAGGGAAAGACAGCAACATTTATGCAGCGTGTTGCAACCTTGAAGAAAACACCATTCTGAACAATATCATGGACAGTGAGACAGAATTTCAGTTTTGCTCCTTGCTCTGTTCTTGTTCTGGTAGACTAAATAATCCCCCTGTACGCACCCAGGGCTTTCTGCTGATGGTTGGTCATCTGCCTGTATTGTGTCCTGTTTTGTGCAACCACTAAATTTTGCGCCACACAGGACTTGCAGTACACAGCTTCATTCTTTGTCCATGCCATGAAGCAGCCCTGAGGTGACTGATGTGAGGTCAAGGGAGTGTCCTCTATGGCACATTGTGTCTGCACATCAACACAGTGACCCCAGGGGAAACTTTTACAAGCTTTATAATTCAGAGCAATCGCCACAGTCTTACGTGGATCTCCCTTCTTGCTTCTGAATGACTTCTTTTTGCACTTTAGCATTATATCAATCTTTTGCCAAAAATTGCTCTCTGATTATGAATATAAACAACCATTTCCTTTTATTATTATTACTATCATTTCTGATAACTATTCATATAACTATTACAGCTTAGTCAAGGGAAAAAAAATCAACTCAAGAAAACTTCATGCAAAGTTATCAGTTTATGTTCTGCATGCATGTGCGTATATGTGCATTGTGCATTCTTCTTCTCCAGAAGAACTTTGGTTTGATCTCTGTCGTCCTTGATATTTTGCTGACAGCTGATTATACTCTTTGTTTATTTGTTTTGTTTTGTTTTGTTTGTTTTAATAAAAATGGTTACATCAGCTCTTAGCAACCTAAATTAATCTTAAGAATTGTGCTGGTGGTCTGCAGAAGACAAAAACATATCCTGGAATCTGAGCCCTTTGTTTGGAATTTGAGTTTCGGTTTCAGTAAACCTTTCCAGATTCTTTGCCCCTTACATAACATGGTAAATCCTGTCATTTGTTTTCTGATAGCATCTACTTGTAAGGCTGGAATGAACAGTGCAAACATTCCTGAAATCTCTTCTGTTTGTCATAACACTGGACTTGCAAGAAATCACAACTGTATACCTGAAAAAGAATACAGTGCTTTGAATGTTTGCGATATATCGCTGTAGCCACAAGAAACAGACTGTACCAGCTGAGCTGGAGAGGAAATAGGGAAAACTTCTGTTCATTTTTAATAAATCTCAAAGTTCTATACATTTTGATCTCTTTTTTCTTTAAGTAAACCTGTCCCAACATCCCCATGACATTCTGTTTTGAACTGTTACTTAAGTTTTCCCTGCTATGTCACTAACGATCATCTAGAAAATCCGATTTACATGTTGAAACTCCATAACTTCTCTGGAAAATGATGATAGGCAGCAGACAAATATGAGAGCTAGTGGGTAAATATCCTGAAAGCACACAGATGCGTTAGTGTAGCAAGGTAGCTCAGGTTAGTTAGCTTGCTTCAGTGCAGAATTGATTTTTTATTTTTCTAGGAATGTTTGCCTTTCTGTTGAAAAAAAATAATATATCAATAAAAGCAAACAAAAAGACAAAAACAAACAAAAAAAAGAAAAAATTCCAAAGAAAAACAAATAAAATTGGCATACCTATAGTTATCACGCTAATGAAAAACAGATTTAGTTTGCACATACATGTTACATCCATACCATGGAAGGGACATTAGTAGAGCTAACTGTCAACAATCAGTCATGGAATCATAGAATCATAGAATTATAGAATCATAGAATCACAGAATAGCTTGGTTTGGAAGGGACTTTAAGACCATCTAATTCCAAACCACCTGCCATGGGCAACCTGTTCCAGTGCCTCACCACCCTGTGAGCAAAAAATTTCTTCCAAACATCTAAACTAAATCTCCCCTCTTTTAGTTTAAAATCATTCCTCCTTGTCCTATCACTATCTGCCAATGTCAAAAGTTGTTCTCCGTCTTTTTTATAAGCCTCTTTTAAGTACCGAAAGGCCACAGAAAGGTCTCCCCAGAGCCTTCTTTTCTCCAGGCTGAACATCCCCAGATCTTTCAGCCTTTCTTCACAGGAGAGGTGCTCCAGCCCTTCGATTATCTTCATGGCCCTCCTCTGCACCCCCTCCAATAGGTCCATGTCCTTCTTGTGCTGAGGGCCCCACACTTGGATGCAGTACTCCTAGTGGGGCCGAAAGAGGGCAGAGCAGAGGGGAAAACATGTAATATGACACGGAGCACATGCACTGAACAGGTGTCCTTGTAAATGTACACATCTTCTGAGTATACGTGTGCTGATCTTCTCAGACTGGGAATAGGTCAGTTTAACTTACTGATTTGCAAAAACAAAAACAAAACAACAACAACAATAACAAAAATCTTCAGAGGCAGTCTGTTTCAGTGCCCTGTCAACCTTACTGTAAAGAAATGTTTCCTCATATTCGGCCAGAACTTCCTGAGTTTCAGTTTGTGCCTGTTGCCTCTTGTCCTGTTGCTGGGCACCACTGAAAAGGGTCTGGCCCCATCTTCTTGACACCCTCCCTTCAGATATTTGTATAAGTTGATAAGATCCCCCTCTCAGTCTTCTCTTCTCCAAGCTAAACAGGCCCAGCTCTCTCAGTCTCTCCTCCCACAAGAGATGTTCCCATCCCCTAATCATCTTAGTTGCCCTCTGCTGGACTTGCTCCAGGAACAACATGTCCCTCTTGTACCGGGGAGCCCAGAACTGGACACAATACTCCAGGTGAGGCCTCGCTAGGGCTGAGTAGAGGGGCAGGATCACCTCCCTTGCCCTGCTGGCAACAGTCTTCCTATCCCAGTCTTCCTATCCCTTATCCCAGGATACCGTTGGCCTTCTTGGCCACAAGGGCACAATGCTGGCTTACAGTTAATTTGGTGTCCACCAGGACTCCCAGGTACCTTCTCGGTAGGGCTGCTTTGCAGCAGGTCAGCTCCCAACCTGTACTGGTGCATGGGGTTATTCCTCCCTAGGTGAAGGATCCTGCACTTGCCTTTGTTGAACATTGTGAGGTTCCTCACCACCCAATGCTCCAGCCTGCCCACCTCTGAAAGCCAGCACAGCCCTCTGGTGTACCAGTGACTTCTCCCAGTTTTGTGTCATCAGCAAACTTGCTGAGGGTGCAGTCTACTCCATCATCCAGGTCACTGATGAATAAATTGAACAGCACTGGACCCCATACTGACTCCTGTGGGACACCACTATATACAGGCCTCCAACTACACTCAGCATCACCGATCACAGCTCTCTGAGCTCTGCCATCCATCCAGTTCTCAATCCACTTCACTGTCCACTCATCTAACCTACAGTTGCTGAGCTTGCCTATGACGATGTTATCGGAGACAGTGTTGAAAGCCTTGTTGAAATCAAGGTTAGACAACGTAGGATTCCACTGTTTGATGCTTCACTTGTTTATTGTGGTGGGGTTTAATGTTTTGCTAACACTGTTAAGCTATTTAGAGCACATAGGAATATTACTAACCTTGAGGCTTGCTAGAGGAGAGCATTTATTTAATTTTTATGGTATATAGATAACTATTTTTTTTTGTTTGTTTTAAGTTTGATTCTAAGAGTAGATGAAAGGCATCATAATTCTAATTGGTGTAAGCTAGGACAGAATTAGTCCCCAAAGGGTTTATGAGGCTTGTTATGAAAACAGAAGGTATCTGAAGTGTAATTCCTTACAGCAGGATAAAATTATATGAACATGATATGTGATGACAGTTTTATATCAATTGCAAAACCATCCTAAGGTGTACTTTAGCACCTGCTAAGTCATTTTATTAATTATTGCACCAATTAGAAAATATTTCAGGAGATTTTTTCCATGGGCCGTGAAATAAATAAGCAAAAACCAACCAGATAAAGCTACAACATAAGTACATAGGAAAAGAGATAAATATTGGTAAAGTGACAAGAACAGAAATAAAACGGAATTGAAATCATTGCACCCTTATTGTTATTGCTGTTATTATTATTTTCAAGTTTATCATAAAATGAGAGTTTTATATAATAATAATTATTATTATTTTATGCTGCTAACATCAAGTTGATTGTACACTGTCTTCACAATGCTAGTAATTGATGGCAGGAAATATTGAAGAGGACAGTCTTGAAAGTAAACTCTGACTGACTTCAGGAAAGACAAAGTTAAGCTATTCGTCACCAAGCAGCTGGAAATAAAGGAAATACAGAAGACTACACAAGATATATGGTGGAGTAATAGTTGACCAGGCTGCTTTCCAATATGTGTCTGGTAAAGAAACAGTGATAGGAAAAGTAACTCTCCAGGAGACAGCTGAGCTAAGAGGCCCAGGAGCACAAATATATATCTTCTAACATGACTCTACAGACATTTAGGAAGCTCTACCATATGACCCATAAATTAAAGAAAAGCTACATTAGAGTAATAAATAACAAGAGTGAAATAGGACACATTTGAGGCAAATAAATATACATTTTGCCACAGGAAGGAGGATGTTCTGTCCAAGGACACCTTCCAGCTACAAGGAGGTAGCAGAGCTGAGATCCCAGCATCAGGCAGTCCCAAGAACTGGTATTGATCCTTGTGTCCCTCTTCAGCATCCACTGACATATCCTCCTGGATGATTAGTGTTTTGATGCACCTTCACTCTCCTCATCAGCCCGTTGTGTCTCAACCACTGTTATTCCTCTTTCCTCCATTTCTCATCCACAAATAAGAGAGTAGGTATCAAGAGATTCACATCCCATCTAATGTCTAATGCAAGCATGAAGCTGAGACTATTACATGGACATGTAATGGTTAAAGAGTACTGGGGAGATAATACAACTTACTGTCCAACCTCAAACTACCTTCAGGAGTGATCCCCTTTGGCCATACTAATGCTTTATATCTGAAAATCCTGTCCACTTTGTGTCTCCAGTCCAGTCTGACTCGCTTTGAAGCTTTTTGACTGCTTTTTAACTCTAACTCATCTTCCAAATAAGATGAGAGTATTCAGTTGTGTTTTTCCTCTTGGAAGCTGGTGATTCCTTCCAAGAAATGCTTTCCATCTTTCTGGATATGGTGACTCCTCACCGTGACACAGCACATAGTCCTGCTCTCAATGATGCCTGCCAAGCATACAGGTCTGGGCAGCAGGAAGATTCAAAAGAAAGGAGTGAGTTCACTTGAGAATTTAAAAGACCCTACATGTTCCTATTATTTGCAATTGCTAAGAATGGCCATGACTGAAACTTTTGTGACCAGGAAACTATTATAGTTTTTTAAAGATTGACATGAAACAACCAGGATCAGTGAAAATTATTTGGTGCTCTTATCAGCTTTGTGTTTTGAACTTCTAGGCCACATCACATCACCGGATTAACATATATTTTGTATATTCCTGTTATCTGACTCTCTACAATTATTTTGACAGTCTCTGTAAATAGCAAAGAGAGTTGAACTGATTGTAGGCAAGGTAAATTTAGTTTTCAGTATTCCTTTTCTGGAAAGGAGGATTAAACAATTAATTCCTTTGTTTTTCAAATGACATTTTCTCCACTTTAATTCCCTTCCTTTTCCAGCCTTTTTACTTTTAACTTCTTGTATTGATAAAGTTTTATCTATTTCACTGGGAGTCCTCTTTTTAACCTTCACTGGGTTAAAAGCTTTCCTTTCTTCTTGGATTGGAGCATAATTTTGCTTTACTGAGGTCTTTGCTGCTAAACTTTGAATCAGAATTGTTTTCATATGTCCTCATAATTCAGTCTGCCAAGATGATTGCAATTTTTTTCCTGTTTTTGACATAATTTTTCTACACAGTTTAGTCACTACCTTTTTGAAGCAAAGGAAGAGGTAGCAGCATTGAAGAGGTACATGCTGGTGTACACAATATTTAATGGGGTTTGGTTTGATAAACTAACCTTTCTTTACCTTGCTTTTAAATATTATTCTTTTGTACGGTACAGGCAAAAGAAATGCCTGACAGATAAGATCTGCATTGCTCAATGCACTATTTCAGTATGCTCATTTCCCAAAAAGTAAATTATCAGATATGACTGTTATTGAAGCACTCTGATTTAGTTCAATGAAAAACTAACAAATGTTTCAGTACAACTGTTATGAGATGCATTAAAAGGTAGATGAATTTTTAGGTTTTCCATTCCCTTTATCAGGGAAAGTTCAGGCTGGATGTTAGGAAAAGGTTCTTTACTAGGATGGTGGTCGGGTACTGGAACAGGCCCCTCAGGGAAGTGGTCTAGGCATCAACCATGCTGGAGTTCAAGAAACCTTTGGACAATGCTCTCAGACATAGGGTTTAATTTTTAGGTAGTCCTGTGTGGAGCCTGGATAGTAGTCTTGTTGTCCTGTTGAACTAAATGATCTTTAGGGTCATTCCAGCTCAGGATATTCTATGATTCTACGATTTCTGTTGAAATTAAAAATATAGAGCATGTTTTCCAACTACATAAACTATCATAAGTATTTTTGCAAGATAAAGAGCAAGCTAATATTTTTTCTTCTATTCTTTACATTCTACTCACTTATTTGATGTATTTGATGACCTTTTCTATTGTACATCTTCACTTTTCAGTTTAGAAAGGTAAAATGCTTTTTTTTTTTTTTTTTCCCACAGAATCACAGAATCGTCTAGGTTGGAAGAGACCTCCAAGATCATCTAGTCCAACCTCTGACCTAACACTAACAAGACCTCCACTAAACCATATAAGTAAGCTCTACATCTAAACGTCTTTTAAAGACCTCCAGGGATGGCGACTCAACCACTTGCCTGGGCAGTCCATTCCAATGCCTAACAACCCTTTCAGTAAAGAAGTTCTTCCTAATATCCAACCTAAACCTCCCCTGGCGCAACTTTAGCCCATTCCCCCTCGTCCTATCACCAGGCACGTGGGAGAATAGACCAACCCCCACCTCTCTACAGCCTCCTTTAAGGTATCTATAGAGAGTGATGAGGTCTCCCCTGAGCCTCCTCTTCTCCAGGCTAAACAACCCCAGCTCCCTCAGCCGCTCCTCGTAAGACTTGTTCTCCAGACCCCACACCAGCTTCGTTGCCCTTCTCTGGACTCTCTCGAGCACCTCCATGTCCTTCTTGTAGCGAGGGGCCCAAAACTGAACACAGTACTCAAGGTGCGGCCTCACCAGAGCCGAGTACAGGGGGACAATCACTTCCCTAGACCTGCTGGCCCCACTGCTTCTTATACAAGCCGGGATGCTGTTTGCCTTCTTGGCCACGTGAGCACACTGCTGGCTCATATTCAGCTGTCTATCAACCAGTATTCCCAGGTCCTTCTCTGCCAGGCAGCTTTCCAACCACTCATCTCCCAGCCTGTAGCGCTGCTTGGGGTTGTTGCGCCCCAGGTGCAGGACCCAGCACTTGGCCTTGTTGAACTTCATACAGTTGACCTCAGCCCATCGGTCCAGCCTATCCCGATCCTCCTGCAGAGCCTTCCTTCCCTCGAGCAGATTGACACACACACCTAACTTGGTGTCATCTGCAAACTTACTGAGGGTGCACTCGATCCCCTCATCCAGGTCATCGATAAAGATATTAAAGAGGACTGGCCCCAGCACTGAGCCCTGGGGGACTCCACTAGTAACCGGCCTCCAACTGGATTTGGCTCCATTCACCACAACTCTTTGGGCCCGGCCATCCAGCCAGTTTTTAACCCAACAAAGCGTACGCCAGTCCAAGCCACGAGCAGCCAGTTTCTTGAGGAGAATGTTGTGGGAAACGGTGTCAAAAGCCGTACTGAAATCAAGGTAGACCACATCCACAGCCTTCCCCTCATCCACCAGGCACGTCACTTGGTCATAGAAGGAGATCAGGTTCGTCAAGCAGGACCTGCCTTTCATAAACCCATGCTGACTGGGCCTGATCGCCTGGTTGTCCTTCAAGTGCCGCGTGACGACATTCAAGATAATCTGCTCCATGAGCTTCCCTGGCACTGAGGTCAAACTAACAGGCCTATAGTTCCCCGGGTCTACCCTCCGGCCCTTCTTGTAGATGGGCGTCACATTTGCTAGCTGCCAGTCGACTGGGACCTCTCCTGATAGCCAGGACTGCCGATAAATGATGGAAAGCGGCTTGGCCAGCTCCTCCGCCAGTTCCCTTAGTACCCTCGGGTGGATCCCATCCGGCCCCATCGACTTGCGTACATCCAAGTGCTGTAGCAGGTCGCCAACCATTTTCTCGTGGATAGTGAGGGCCACATCCTGTTCCCCATCCCCTTCCACCAGCTCAGGGTACCGGGTATCCAGAGAACAACTGGTCTTGCCGCTAAAAACTGAGGTAAAGAAGGCATTGAGTACCTCAGCCTTTTCCTCATCTTTTGTAACTAAGTTTCCCCCCGCATCCAGTAAAGGATGGAGATTCTCCTTAGTCCTCCTTTTTGTGTTGATGTATTTATAAAAACGTTTTTTCTTATCTTTAACGGCAGTAGCCAGATTGAGCTCCAGATGAGCTTTGGCCTTTCTAATTTTGTCCCTGCACAGCCTCGCAACTTCCTTATAGTCCTCTTGAGTAGCCCGCCCTCTTTTCCAAAGATTATAAACCCTCCTTTTTCTCCTAAGCTCAAGCCACAACTCTCTGTTCAGCCAGGCTGGTCTAGTTCTGCGCCGGCTCGTCTTTGGACACGTTGGGACAGACCGCTCCTGAGCCATTAAGATTTCCTTCTTGAAGAGTGCCCAGCCTTCCTGGACTCCTTTGCCCTTCAGAACCTCCTCTCAAGGGACTCTGCCAACCAGTGTCCTGAACAGCTCAAAGTCACCCCTCTGGAAGTCCAAGACAGCGGTTTTACTGGTCCCCTTCCTGACTTCGCCAAGAATAGAGAACTGAACCATTTCGTGGTCACTCTGCCCAAGACAGCTCTCGACCACCACATCTCCCACCAGCCCGTCACTGTTTGTGAACAGAAGGTCTAGCGGGGCACCTCCCCTGGTAGGCTCTCTAACCAGCTGCGTCAGGAAGCTATCTTCCACGCTCTCCAGAAACCTCTTAGACTGCTTTCTCTGGGCTGTGTTGTGCTTCCAGGATATGTCTGGGAAGTTGAAGTCCCCCACGAGAACAAGCGCTGACGATTTTCGCAAGCTTCTGCCAGCTGCCTGTAGAACTCCTCATCCTGTCTCCTCATTCTGGTTCTGGCGGTCTATAACAGACCCCCAGCAGGATGCTTGCCTTGTTGGCCTTCCCTCTGATCCTAACCCACTAGAGCCTCAACCTTATCATTCCCAGCCTCAAGTTCCATCAACATCAAAACACTCTCTAACTATAGAGAGCCACACCACCACCCCTTCTGTGCTGCCTGTCCCTTCTGAAGAGCCTATAGCCAGACATTGGCAGCACTCCAGTCATGAGAGTGGTCCCACCACGTTTCCGTGATGGCAACCAAGTCATAGCCTTCCTGCTGCACGATGGCTTCCAGCTCCTCTTTTTGTTACCCATGCTGCGTGCATTAGTGTAGATGTACTTCAGTTGGGCCATTGCCTTCTTCCCCGGCTTTGCCATTGTTCCCCCTGGTACAGCTCCAACAAGCCTAATTTCAGCCCCATCCCCCTTCTTTCCTAGTTTAAAGCCCTCTCAATGAGCCCTGCCAGCTCCTGGGCTAGGATCCGTTTTCCCCTTAGAGATAGGGACCCGTCTGCGTTCACCAGTCCGGGAGCCGAGTAAAGCGCCCCATAGTCAAAAAAACCGAAATTTCTGTGTTGGCACTAGCCTCTGAGCCACTGTGTTAATCAGGTGGGCTTTCCGTGTCCTCTCGGTACCCCTCCCTGCCACTGCAGGGATAGACGAAAACACCACCTGTACTCCCGCTCCATCCACTAACCGTCCCAGTCCCCTAAAGTCCCGTTTGATAGCCTTCAGGCTTCTCTCTTCAGTATCATCACTGCCAGCCTGGACTATCAAAAGAGGGTAGTAGTCAGAGGGGCGAACCAGGTTGGGAAGCTTTCTGGCAACATCCCTGACCCTGGCCCCAGGGAGGCAGCAGACTTCCCTACGGGTAGGGTCAGGTCGACAAATAGGGCCCTCTGTTCCCCTGAGAAGGCAGTCGCCTACAATGATCACCCTTCTGTCTTTCCTGGTGGAGGCAGTCTTGAGGCGTGGAGTCAGCTTCCTCGCCCTAGGCATCCTCCTGGGTAGACTTTCTACCTCGTCCTCATCCACCAGTCTCTTAAGCTCCAGGGCCTCAAATCTGTTATGTAAGGGCACCTGGGAAGGCGGGGCCGGAAGGGGAGGGGGGGCGTTGCCTGCGAGGTTGAGCCGGGACCTGTCTCCATTCCTTCTCAACTCCTAGTTCACTTCCCTCTGCCCAACAGCGACAGGGCAGGAGGTCCACCCCTATTTGGGGTGTCTCACCCTGGTACCTCTCCTTCAGGCCCTGCAGGGAGTCACTCCACCAGTCTATCTCCCGCTCACACTCCCTGATAGCCCTCAACCTATCCACTTCCTCTGTGAGTTCTGCCACCAGGCGGACCAGGTCATCCACCTGCTCGCACCTCACACACACGGTGCCTCTGCCTCCCTCAGATGGCAGCAACAGGCTCAGACACTCCCTGCACCCAGAGACCTGAACTGCCGCATTGTTGAGCAGGCGGTCAGTCTGGGTGGTTACAGACTTTCTGGAGAGAGTGCTCTGCCTGGTGTAGACCATTGCAGCCTAGCTAGCAGTCGACAGCCGTTAAAGGTGTTGTTCTTATGGGCAGGGGGGAAACTCTGCCCTCTACACCCTCCCTGTTCGCCCTGCCTGTGCGAACTGCCGCGCAAACTGCCGCGCCCCGCCCTTCTGACACGCCACGCCCTGTTTGCCCGCCCTGGTCGCTGCGCTCCTGGTCGCCACGCTCCCTAGGGGCTGCTTTTGAACGGCCGGGGAGGGGGCGCTGCTGGCTCCGCCTACGCCTCGTCAGTCTCCCTCTCGAGGGCTGCCGAGTCCTGGCGGCTCCCTCAAGCGGCCTCAATGTCGGAAAAAAAGCCCTGCGTGTCCCGATCCCCTGCTCCACTGCAGAACACACGTGCCCCGGAGCCGATCGCCTCGGCAAGTGATTTTTATATTTAAGTAATCTGTACTGAAGGAGGAGATTGTGCTAACAAGTTTCATACACTGATCTCAATAACTTTGATAAAAATCTGATATAAATCCATTCATTCAGAATCTATTCATCCTTATTCTTCTTTTTTCAATAACAGAAATATCTATTACTTACAAAATAGGTCTTAGAAAACAAATAAAGTAAACCAAAATCCTAACCTGTTCCATGAGCAAGACATATGCTTGCCTGCAACAACAAGGCAAATCAAATAAATGTGATAAAATTGTCAATATTCCTGCCAAAAATCATGCTTTATGCTGATTACTGAGGTACATAACACCATTTTTCAGAAGTAGCTATAATTTCTTAGAGCTTCTGTATTGCAGAAATGCAAAAATCTGTGGTTCTTGAAAGATGTACATCAACAAATGTTTATATTTATTCTTATCTGCATCATTGCTCATATTTGCTTAACAAAAAAAAAAAAGCAAGGTTCTGAAGACTTCATGATGATGATGAATTATTACTTCTATGACTGTGCAGTTAGCACAATGATGCTACTAGAAGAGATATTAATGCCATATGGGCTGCAAGTTGCTGGAGACACCTAGTTTGCTGTCTCTTCATGAAGAACAGATAAAGCTGTCATTCTGGTTTAAATGCTACACTAAAGCCTGTATAGATAAGTTGATTTCTTTTGTTTATAAGCTCATTTATTTTATTAAAGAAAATTATGAGATTAGTTTGTGAATATCATTCTTATTAAACTGAGGTTTTGGTTTATTCAAATTCTACTGCATAATGTTGACATTTCTGTTTTGTCTCCATTGTGGCATGGAGTCAGTTGAAAATCTGCCTTTGCTGCTACAGGTAAAAGAGGGAACACTTTTTTAGTCTCCTAAAAGGTATTTTGAGTTAGAGAGAGAGATCAGGATGAAGAATTAAAATGAGGATGTCCCAAGACTAACATCAATATTATTATTTATCGAAAAATCAGGTCTCTATTTTTCTTAACTGGTCAAATATCTTTATTTTATTTATTTTTTTACATGTGAAAATTTTATAGAGATAGAGGGAAAAGGCAAGCGATGTTAACAGTGATGATAAATTCAAGAAGAATAATGGGAAGTGAAATTTGCAATACCTGAAATAGAAGAGCGTAAGCTCTAAACTTAAAGGAATACATTTTGAATCATCACATTGTGATGCAATCACAAACATACCAAGATGTAATGATGATAGTAAATACAATAAATAGATGGATCTGTTAATCAGTAATGTCATAAGCTTTGAAGTAATACACTGCAGGATGATTGCCTTTCTTTGGATTTCCTTCTATTGACGAACGACCATGAAGAGGAGCAAACCAAATGTGATGGATTCCCCTATGAGTCAGTTCAGAAGTAAGTACTGACCTCTAGTAAAGCTTTCATATATGTTGTAGTAGTTCTCCTCTCCCAGTTCTGTGACCTCAGCCTTCTCTGCTGAAGGACTGTGCACCAAAATACAACACAGTGTGCTTTCTTGAAGTTATTACAGTCAACAGAGACCTTAGTACTTTTGGAAACAGAAGGAGAATGTTTCCCTTTGATCAGCTAAAGGCTTCATATGCTGTCTTGTGTGGACAGTCCATATGGGGATGCAGTTAATTTTGAGTAAACAAATGGGACTTCCAGGAATTGAGGCTACAAATGATCTAGGTATTTTACCCTCAGTTCTTAATTATCTGCCCATATGGATTTAATTTATAATGATGAAATAAACTTTAAAAGATTTCAGTGTATCTGCCTTAAAATTAGACTAATGTTATTCAATTTTCCTCTGTTTGGAAACAATGCTACCTGCAATATACTATTTACTGTATGCCTTGAAGTTACTATTGTGTAAAACATAATTAAAGTGTTTCTAAAATGCACGGTACAGTCTAGGACAGGTAAATACATAATCAGGGAGTTATTAATGGAGCTGCAATTAATTAATATGCCTGCATCTGAGCCATTAAAACTGATTAATGTTATGGCACACGAAGAGAATTTGTAGCTAACAAATCAATGACCCAGTAGACCTTATTGTCTCCTTTGGAACCATTACACTGTACCGTATCAAATTAGAGAATTTTTAATTTACTGATCATCAGCCCCAGTAGTCATTAGTTGGCCCAGGTTGATGATGCATGTGCATAGAAGAAATGTAAGATAGTACTCCATCAAGGGATAGATCTCTTCCCAATTACACTGCTGTAAATCAAGGGTAACTCAATTGGAATCAATGAATGTACATAGTTTATGGAGGAAAAAGAAAAAAAAGGAAAAAAAAAAAAAGAGAAATCCAGTCCAAGAGGAATGTCAAATCTGTTGAGATTTTAAAAACCTCATTTATTATGCTTACTCAATAACTCATTTCTAATGCACTAACTAGAAATTTTTTAATTTAGAAAGGAAAACCACTCATAACTCAAAAATACAGATATAGAGGCAGGGAAGGGCAAGAAATTATGTATTTTCATTCCTTATATGTTTGGATTTCATCTGAGGTTTAGTTTGGCTTCTGAATTTTGAGTCTGTGATTGAAGCATCCCTGAGATGCATTTAACTCGAGGTTGCTGATACATATTCCCAGCCTTTGCTCTTTCTAGGCATATATTTTGTCTGGAAATTAATTAGCTATTTCTCATTAAGGATAGCTCTTTCTCTGGTTTTCATTAACTTCAGTGGAGTTATACCTGAGAGAATTTTGTCATGAGTGGTTTCATATAGGATTAATGTTCACAAGTGCAGTTACTAAGAACACTTTGAGGAAAGTGCAGAGAAAATGTTGCAATCTTTTACAAAGGCTGAAGCCAAGTCAGCCTTTCCCTGTTTAAATTCACAAACTTAGACTTACTTTGACAGGTTGCTTGCCTTGAGAGCTTTATCATCCCTAGAGTGCAGAAGGGAAATGACTCTGGATATATGATTTGCTAGTAGTCACTTTCTTTTGTTTGTAGATTTTGTTACACAGCAATTCTTTTCAGATTGCTTAAGATGTATGGACTGGAATCTTTTTTCTTGTCCATTCTGAAGCAAGGATTACTATCTAATAGTCTTGCTCAGAAATGTAGATAACAGTTTATTTCATTTACTTTTGATGTGTTGTAGATGATGTGTATATTCTATTTTACACATTTGTTCTTACAATAGAGAGTTTAAATCATTGCTGTGAAGAATGGCATTTACTACATAGTGTACACCTATTATTACCCACCTCAGCATTTCTGTGGTCATGGGTTTTACAATAACTTTGATTGATATAGAATAAAGGTATCATAATAACAGTTTAAATTAGAAAAATTAAATCTACCTTCTGAGATAGCACAAAGTTAAAAGGAAGCAAGATCTCCACCACTTTCCTTTTCTTGTATTAAACAGAAGGAGAGTAATATGGGACTAGTTATATTAAGGAACATTCCCTAAATCATAAACTAGTGAGATTTTTTTTATGCAAAAACTATGTAAATGTGTATTTCAGAACACATAGAACTCAAATTATTTGAGAATCAGGTTTCTATTGATGTTGAAATATTGTTCTGGCAATTCTATTGTTATGGAAGGATGATGCTTAAAATTGTTCTCTCTGATAAAAAGGGAAACAGACCATGGATAAAATGACAGCTCAGTTGCAGTGCTCCAATATCATATGATGCAGAAGGGACAATTCTGCTGCAGTTATTGCAACTGCAATGGATGCTTATTTATTAAACCCTTTTACCCAGTAAACCTCTGAATAGCAGGAAAATAAGGAGAAGGAGAAGGAGAAGGAGAAGGAGAAGGAGAAGGAGAAGGAGAAGGAGAAGGAGAAGGAGAAGGAGAAGGAGAAGGAGAAGGAGAAGGAGAAGGAGAAGGAGAAGGTGTCCTGGTTTCAGTTAGGACGGAGTTAATTTTCCTCCTAGTAGCTGGTAGGGTGCTATGCTTTGGATTAGGATGAGAAGAGCGCTGATAACATGCTGATGTTTTAATTGTTGCAGAGCAGTGCTTACACCAAGCCAAGGACTTTTCAGCTTCTCGCTCTGTCCTGCCAGCGAGCAGGCTAGGGGTGCAGCAGGAGCTGGGAGGGGATAGACCCAGGACAGCTGACCCAAACTGGCCAAAGGGGTATTCCGTACCATCTGATGTCATGCTGAACAATATATAGGGGTGGCTAGCTGGGGTGGGGGGGTGGCTGCTCGGGGATAGGCTGGGCATTGGTCAGCGGGTGGTGAGCAATTGCATTGTGCATCACTTGTTTCGTACACATTATTATTAGTAATACTATTATTATTATTATTATTATTATTATTATTATTATTATTATTATTATTATTATTATCCTGTCTTAATAAACTGTCTTAATCTCAACTCACAGGCTTCACTTTCCCGTTTCTCTCCCCCATCCCAGAGAGAGAGGGGGGAGGGCGAGCGAACGGCTGTGTGGTGTTTAGCTGCCAGCCGGGCTAAACCACAACAGAAGAGCAAGGAGAAGGTGAAGGAGAAGGAGAAGAAGAGAAGAAGAAGAAGAAGAAGAAGAAGAAGAAGAAGAAGAAGAAGAAGAAGAAGAAGAAGGAGAAGGAGAAGAAGAAGAATTATAGTCCGGTGCAGTCAGATTTTTCTCCCCCACACAATTTTTGCAGATACAGTCTGTCATCAAAAGCCTTAGTAGAACTGTTACCATCTTTCTCCACTCAAATTCTGCATTCCAGTTCCTACTGCATTACTTTTCCTCAACTACTGCCCAATTAGAAATTATTTCAACTAGAATTTTAATAAAATCAGGTACACTACAAAGCAAGAAAACACGCTTAACTTTTGCTCTGCTCATGATGGATTTTTAACAGTTATTGGGGTGATATCAATGCTCATAACAAACAACAGAATTAATACATTTGGAAACCTCAATATGCACTGCCAGCTGTGAGCAACGTTCACAGAGGATAAATGCACAAAGCTTCGTAGAAGTAAAAAGCAGGAAGACTGTGCATGAATATACATGTAAAACACTTTTACTATGCCTGAGCTTACTAAGTTTTTTGGTTTGCTTGCTTGTTTGTTTGTTTAAATATTTTCTGTACATCTAAATAGTTCTGCATGTTTATATATCTATATACCTATATCTGTTATTTTATTTTATTTTTTTTGTATTAAATAGATTCAATTTTAACCCTGGTCACAGATTTCTAGTGGAAATAAACTAAGGAATTTAATTCTTTGTTCTTCTATTTCCTAAATGTACATAACATTAGTGTTTTAATTTGTTCAGAAGCAAGCTTTGAAGTTAATCTCCCAGTAATTTTTGTTTTGTTTTGCTTTTTTTTTTTTTTTGATTTGCTTCAAGAGGTAGTTTCAGAGTACGTAAATGGGATTTGATTCATTTGGGATTAAAAGAAACAGGAAGCTGTGCTCCAGCAGTGCACCCAGTGCACTATAGACACACACAAACACACTATTTCATCCACATGACTAAATTAGAATTAATCCTAAATTTAAAAAAAAAAAAAAAAGTTAGTCTTATCATTGTTCCTCAACACAAACTCTTTTGCCCTGACTACCCATACTCTTTTGGTTTATGCTCCTAACTGATATGTAAAACAACATTTCTGGTGGCTTTGTTTGTTTGTTTTTTGGTTTTATTTATTTATTTTTTTTTTGGTAGGGATTGTTTTTAGTTTTGTTTTTGCACTGTGTCTGTACTGTAAACTTTTTGAATTTTCTATGCTGCTGAGACACTGTGTGAAATGGGGGCTTAAATTTAATTGATGTAAATTAAAATAACAGTAAAGGGAGAATGGTGGAAGCGATAAAAAGAGAAGAAAGTGTGGGTTTGCATATTGTTTCTCTTCTTTTAGATCAACCTGGACCATAAGCTAAAGATAGTTAATTTAGATAATTTCAAATTCAGTACATTATTAAACATGCAGAAGATGAATCCTTGATGTTTCATCCACCGATAACTATATGGGTTTTACAAGACAGGAGGAGGGTGTGGAACACCAGGTTCAAGAACTGGAGGTATCTGCTTGTTTTATCACAGGAGTCTTCCCAGCAACCATGCAACACGGTACAAGGCAGTGGTTGTCTGCTTCTGTGGTCTGAAATACCATTGCCATGAGCACTTTGGTATATAATGGATTCAGGGAACAATCATTTCACCTAAACAAAAGCAAATATATACACAAACTGTTATTCTTCGTGTTTAAGCTTCTCCAAAGGTTGACCAACTCCAGCTGTATCATCTCCATGTCACTTAACTATTCTCTCTTGACAAATCTGTAACTTCAACTATTTATATTTTTCCCTTTAGTACACTTCATATAGCACAACTAATAAATTCACTTCCTACAAGATGATTTATATTTTAATTTTTATATTTATATTTTAAAAGTGTCAAAAATAATTTCACAGTCATAATTATGGTATTTTGATTATGTCAGATAAGCACAACACATGATTTTTCTGAGATGAAAGACACATAATTATTGTTTTTACTAAGTCATATTGGCCACTAGAAAATTGGGTTTTTATAAGGACCACTAAAACATGGAATCACATCAAATTCTTTTTTTTTTTTTTTTTTTTCTGACAGACTTTCCAATCATCTGTGATTTCACCTCTGTGTAAATAGAGTACAGATGGAATGAAATCCCCTAAAAGTTTGGCTTAACTTTATTTGATCATCATTAAAGCGTTAGTTATAAACAGGTTTATATTTGAAGTGAAATTCTGATTTTAGTCTATTTTTTTTTCTGAAACGTGTCAAAGGATGAAGAAGGCATCAAGTGACTTGACCCTAGAATCACAGAATCATAAAATCATAGAATATCCTGAGTTGGAAGGGACCCACAGGGATCATTGGGTCCAACTACTGGTTCCACACAGGACCACCCAAAAATCAAGCCATATGTCTGAGATTGCTGTCCAAATGCTTCTTGAACTCCAGCAGGCTCAGTGCCATGACCACTTCCCTGGGGAGCCTGTTCCAGTGCACGAACAAACTGTCATAGAATCACAGAATGGTTTGGGTTGGAAGGGATCTTAAAGATCATCTAATTCCAATACCCCTGCCATGAGGGTTGGACACCTTCCACTAGACCAGGTTGTTCAAAACCCCATCCAAACTGGCCTTAAACACTTCCAGGGATGGGGCATCCACAACTTCTCTGGTAAACCTGTGCCTGTGCCTCATCACCCTCATAGTAAAAAACTTCTTCCTTAAATCTAATCTAAATCTACCCTTTTTTAAGTTTAAAGCCATTCCCCCTTGTCCTGTCACCATGCTTGCTGACAAAGAGTCCCTCCCCAGCTTTCCTGTAGGTCCCCTTTAGGTAATAGAAGGCTGCTATAAAGTCACCCTGAAGCCTTCTCTTCTCCAGGCTGGAACCCCAACTCCTTCAACCTGTCTACATAGGAAAGGTGTTCCAGCCCCTAGATCATCTTTGCAGCCCTCCTCTAGACTCGTCTCCTAATATGTTGATGTCCTTTTCTGCTGGGGCCCCAGAGCTGAATGCAGTACTCCAGGTGGGGTCTCACAGAAGCAGAGTAAAGGGGAGAATCACCTCCCTTGACCTGATACCTGACAGCCACGTGTTTGTTTTTTTTCTAATGCAACCAGCCCAGTGGGCTTTCTGGACTGTAAGCGCACATTGCTGACTCATGTTCAGCTTCTCATCAACCAACACCCCCAAGTCCTTCTCCTCAGCGCTGTTCTCATCCAGTTGGTATTTGTGCTTGGGATTGCCTCGACTCAGATGCAGAGCCTTGCACTTATACTTGGCCTTGTTGAACTCTCAGTGAAGAACTAAAAACTATTTGTTTCCAAAGGAGGGCCATGAAGATGGTGAAGGATCTAGAGAGCAAGATGTGTTAAGAGAGGCTGAAGTTCCTTGGCATGTTCAGCCCAGAGCAGAGCAGGCCGAGGGGAGGCCTCATGGCAGCCTGCAGCTCCCTCACGAGGGGAGCGGCGGGGCAGGCGCTGAGCTCTGCTCTCTGGGGACAGCGACAGGACCCGAGGAAACGGCATGGAGCTGGGATGGGAGGGTCAGGCTGGGTGGTAGGTTCTGCACTGAGAGGGTGGTCGGGCACTGGAACAGGCTCCCCAGGGCAGTGGTCACAGCACTGAGCCTGCCAGAGTTCAAGGAGTGTTTGGACAACGCTCTCAAACATGTTCGGATTATTTGGGGTCCTTTGGGGACCCAGGAGTTGGACTTATTGGTCCTTGTGGGACCCTACCAACTTCGGATATTATATGAAGATTTATTACTGTTTATTTATTTTTTTCTCTTTTATCAAAATGTGTATGTCCTATCATAATTAGTTTTTAAAGTATTGTCTCCATAATTTACTTCTGTGAAGGTTTATGACTTGGTTTATATCAAGGTATTATGAACATACCTTTGAGGACTGACCAGATGAAGTATGTTGGTTGTTTACTGGAACTGGAGTAGAAATATTGTAAACTCTTTGTCTCTACCCAGACCTATGATTAACTTTACATAAGGAATATGTGTTTATTTTCCTGCTTCTGCTTCATGGTTCAGAAAAGCATAGAAGTGCTGGGAACAATAATAAATAAATAAATAAATAAATAAAGACATAATTTCACTTGTCAAATCTATGTTTGCATTAGAGTCCTTGATACGTTTGGCCCAAACCTTCTACTGATACAGATAAAGATAACCAGATTTACTTCAGATGAGAACTTGCAGCATGAAAAGTTGTTTTTAGTAATAAAATTACTTACGCATACATATACACCATCACTTGCAAAAAACTTTCTTACATTTTAACGTTTGTTTTTTTTTTCCTTTCCTCCAAATGTACTTTCAGCAAGGTTCACAAAAGAAATGTAGTGCATAAGATGGAAAACATAATACATTATTAATAAATCTTGAAAGCAACAGCTTAAATGGTAATCTTTGAGTAAACTGCAAATCCCTCCAATATGTCCTGTAAATTATGTAAGCATCCTGAGACAGAAGGAGGATACAAATTAGAGAGAAGTAGGGAGGGAAAAATCAGCAAAAAACATTATGAATTGAAAATCTTTTCTTTTTGTTTCTTCTTGTTTTCCTGAATAGTGGAAATTATGTTCTCAGCAAATACAGCAAAGATTGCACAGAGGACTTTAAATTCTCATTTAAGTCATAGTAATGCAAATCAGGAACAATTCTATGGAGCTCAGTAAAATAACACTGTTGGGAGTGAAATGAAAACCAAGCTCCAAAACTCAGCTCTTGATCTCTGTTGCAACAACACAGATCAAATGCTGGCAACTACACTGAAGGAACTGTGCATCTGAATCCTTTAGTCCACTTACTAAAATACTGATAGAAAATGAGTTCTATAAATACAAGCGGAATGGGAGGGATATTGAAGGGTCATATTTAATGTACAATCGTTCCCATTCTTCCTCTTCCTTCCTCAGTATTGCAGACGCTCCCGAAGTTCATAATGTTCACATGGAAGCACTGGACTTTCTCAGGAAGGCAGAGGCATCATGGCATGTATCACAATAGAAATTTCTGGGCAGTTAAAAAAGCCTCCTGTAAAGAAGGGAAGAGATTTTTAATAGCTCCAGTGTCTGAGATAGCTTAGTTCAGACTGATGTATTGAGTAAACTGAGTAAGGCACTTCCCTGCACAGCAAAGACAAAGTCTTAGCAACTTGCTGAAGGCTATGCATGACTTCCAGGAGCAAAGGTCTGGTTCTGCCTTATCTCAGACTGATGCTCCAAGGCTAATGGATCATGGTTTGATACTGTGAATTCTCACGTAGTCCAGGTCCAGTCAGGATTAGTACACTTCTTATGTTCCCAGGAAAAAATGACAATTTTTCAACTCTGAATTCTGAGTAAGGAGGAGAGAAAAAGTGAAGACATTCTTTCTCTCTTCTGCCATTGCAATTCACAGTTGTACCCCCAAAACAATACAAAAAAAAAAAAAAAAAAAAAAACCTGCACAAAAAAAACCAAACCAAACCAAAACAACAACAGAAAGATTAGCTCACAGTATTTTGTTGTTGTTCCATGAATGACACTTAATTTTGCCTCTTTGCCATTCTCCCCAGCCAAAAAGTAGAAATCTGGACTAGATAGCAGGCCTTATGAACATTTGCAGAACTGTGCAAAGTAATGAAGGTTTACATGAGAAACCATAACATTAATTTTTCAAAATCTAACTTCTTCTTCAGTAAAGAAGTTCTTCCTAATACCCAACCTAAATCTCCCCTGGCGCAGCTTTAGCCCATTCCCCCGTGTCCTATCACCGGGAACATGGGAAAATAGACCAATCCCCACCTCGCTGCAGCCTCCTTTAAGGTACCTATAGAGAGCCATAAGGTCGCCCCTGAGCCTCCTCTTCTTCAGGCTGAACAATCCCAGCTCCCTCAGCTGCTCCTCGTAAGACTTGTTCTCCAGACTTACATTGCAGCCGTGCTCAAAAAAATCACACACATACCACCCCCCCCCCCAAAAAAAAAAAAAAAATCTGAAGAAAATGGTTTAAATCAATAATAAAATGTTATTCCACTTTTTTTTGTTTGTTTGTTTGTTTCTTGCTTCTCTCTTAAAATCTTTTATTTCTTAATAGTTAACCAGTTAACCCCTTAAAGCAGGTAAATGCTTCCCAATGAAATGCAATGCTTGCTAATACTCTTCCAATTAGGCAGTAGCAGTGCTTTGTACTGTCTTAGGTCTAACAGTCCACTGGGAGCATCTGTACAGATATCCATTAAAATAAAGAAAGTCTAAAGTTTTTATCTGTCTTGATTAAAAAGAAAATACTGTTGTAGAATCGATAACAGGTAACAGATTCATCTAAAAAGTTTAGTCGTTATTTCCTATCCACTTCATTAAAATCCCTTCTTTCCATGTAAATAAAGGATTCCCTGTATTGCAATCAGAACTCTATTCACACTTTTAGCAAGATATATGTCTGCCTTGCAAGTTAGTGGCCATTAAGCATGTCAGCTGGGAGAGAGGGAAATGCAGGATGAAGACAGGCAGCAGACAAATTTTAACGTACCTATCCAAGAGCCCTCGTAAAACCCTTAGGAATTGACTGCACTGCTCTTGATGGCAGGAAGAGTGATAGTGAGTGGTGCCTGAGTGGGAACCAGGCTATCCTCTGTGCTGAGACACATTGCAGGGAGTACAACACAAAAGCGGACTGGCTGCTTGTGGCATAACACCTGATCCATGTTACATCTCCTTGCAGGACCTGACTAAAACCCATTAAAGGACTATTAATGCAGGTGACACTCCACCTCTTACTCTCCATCCCAAACCATAACTAGTCGTACTGGCATGAGCTGCTTTCCCACTCTGAGCATTTCTGAGATTTTGAAAAAAATCTTTCTTTCTTTCTTAGGATATAAATAACACTTTTTTTAAATCTCGTAATTTATTATTTTTTTTTTTTTTTCTTAAGCTCACTGTCGGAAAAGAATGCATTTTTTTACTTTGAAAATGGTAACTCATAGTATTTTAAAATTTAAAGCTTTATTTCGTTTTCCCAAATTAAAAAACAATTAAAAAAAAATAAATCAAACTTTTCACATATCCAGAATAGGTTTTATAGCTCAGTGTTGTGTCTTGCTCTGTAGTCAGTGGAGAAAACAACATCTTGAGTAAAGCATTCATTCCAGTTTTATACAGTTGAATAATCTTCTCTTTGAAATGTCTATTTCTGTATCCTTTGTCATCCTTTGTCAGCAACCAGAGCTTTTATGTGTAGCTTGAATTAGATGGGGGGGGGGGGGGGGGAAGTTGTCTTCTGAAGTTTGAGGAGATTAATAATGCTAAGAAAATGAATTCTGTATTTGTTGGATGGAAAGCTTCATTTTGTAAGGCAAACCGAGTGGTGTTTGGTTTTTCATTGTTGTTGGTAGTAGGTTTTTGTTTGTTTGTTTGCTTGTTTGTTTTAAATCTCTAATTTGAGCTAAAAGTCTTAAAGGTTGATTGTAAAAAGTGAACAAAAGAAATGTATTCACTCTAAAATCAGAATTGGTTTATCAGACAATGTCTCACTGCAAAGTCAGCTGACAGCATTTTGTATGTTCCATGTTGAGCTCTAGGAAATCACCTGGAACAGGAGCCTGGAAGCTTAAAACTAAGGCAGGAGAGAGACTGGGGTTTTCTTTACCTATTTTCATCAAGTGAGAAGAAGAAATATTTACAGAAGCTTAATAAAATAGAGGGAATCTTGTTCCCTGAGCTGAGAGATAATCATAGGTAAACTAAAAGGATTACTATGATTCTGCTATGTTTTAAGTTTATGGTCATTCTTGTCCTTTAAGTTAAAGGGTTATGTCTTGAAATTCTGTTCAGAGACTGCATACATGTATGCATACTGCATCCATTTGCCCATCTGTTTTTATGTTTCATTTACCTGATGAACCCTGGTAGAAGGTTTATTTAAGATTAAACAGCAGCAGCACTAAAACCCAGCATGCAAACTAGAGTGGGAGATGGAGAATTAGACTGACATATGAAGGTGTCTGAAGTCCAGACAACCTCAACAGTCAGAGCCGTCAGATCTTGGGCAAGGCTCAACATAGTCTACAGAAAACAACATGACTAATTAATTTAATTAATTCTGTCTTAATAAACACTAGCAAATACATGGGAAAATTATGAAAAAAAGCAGCTAGCAGTAAGGACAGAAAAGAAAAAAAGAAAAAAAAAAAAAAGGATATTTGTAAAGATAAAACAGCTATGGCATTAGTCTTATTAACTGGAGTATTGTTCATAAATGGCTCCTAAAATATCAGGACCACTTTTTCAGAGCTCTCCTTGACTTTTTTCTCTTACTGTTTGCCAGTGTAAATGTGCTAGATCAGCTTTAAGATACACTTGGAAAGTTATCTGTTAATTCCACCAAGAAAGTTTAATTCTTTGAATATATAATCATTTCTGTAAATCCTAATTTCCTCATGAATTAGATTCCCAATTCATAATTCTATCTTTAATCCTTTTCCCCCCAAATTAGATATATTTCCTGGAAAAATGCAATGAGCTATTGCTTCCTGAACATATCTTCAGGCTATGTTTTGTTGTCATTGTTGTTGTTGTTTGCTTGCTTGTTTTTTTTTTTTTTTTTTTTTTTTTTTTTTTTTTTTTTAGTATATATATGTAGTAGGAACACTTTTTAGATTTTTATGGATTTTTTTATTGATTTTTAAAGCTTAAACATTTTTGGACGTGTTCCCAGATAACTGTTTAGAAAAAAATATATATGTGGTTATGAAACAATGTAACTGGTGAAAATTAGTACATGCAAATTAAGATTTTTAACAGCTTTACACTTCTCAGATTGCTGTCAAAAGTGACTTAGAGTGTTAAACGTTGTAATGGATAAGAGATTCAGCTCTTCATTTCTTTTTTCATCTTCAGGTTTCCTCAAAGTCTAACCATCTGATTAGTGAAACAGACACCTCCTATTTATCTCTATCATTCTTTAAAGACATCTTACCCACCTTCAGTCTGCAAATATCGATTGATAAACAGAATTGCCTTGAATAGCAATAGTGTTCTCGAATACTCCCATCTTGACAGTATATATTTGGAGTAATATTTACAAATCTGTTCATAACTCATAAATCATTGTCTTCATGTAGAAATTGTTGTAATCCACTCTGTCAGCCTGCCATTTATTATCGAGCTCTGTGCATGGATATTTTAGTTCAGTTTTCCCATTCAGCATCCGAAGTACATAGCATGAAATTAGCATAATGCAGACAAGAAAGCTGGGTTACATAATGGGCTGTTTTATTGCTTTGTTTGGTAGTGGCTTGTTTTCCAAAGGCAAACTTTCTCTGTTATGAAGACACCACTTAATTCTTTTGAAAACCACAACTACAAACCCAGATCCACTACCCTCCTAATTTTGGTAGGAAGCTACCATTTTTTGTAAAAAGGTGCTATTGTTGTGTCTTGTGATTTAATGGTTCTCTTGATGAATGTCTGTTGTGTCTGCAGACAACTCCTGTTGTTGACACAAAGTGAGTCTGTCCCAAACGTATACTCCATACACGTGTTCCATTGGACCTAAACACATGGAGTTGTTTATTGAATTTGTTGCTCATGCCTAGAACAGTAGCACTTAGGCAATAGGTCACACAGAACTCAGAATACAATTATATTTTTGCTTTTGGATCTTCCAAAATTACATGCTCTGCAAAACATCCAAGTATGACATGCTCAAATACCATTGATCTTGATCTAGTACAGAACTCTAAAGTATTAAACACAACTGATGTATTCCACAAAGACTAGGTGGGATCTTAATTTCACTGAAGCTGATTTAAATATTGATTAAATATATTTCAGTGGGATCGGGATATTTCCTCAGCTCAGTGATTTCCAATTTTCTTGCCAGGCGAGACTGACTGATCTATTTTTCACATAAAAGACAATGTTTCTTGAAGAACCGGCATGGAAAAACTGATACCAGATCCGCCAGTTTACTGTTGTCCACCAGTTGTTGTCCACCAGTTTTTTCCTCCTTTAGAGGAAACAAAAAACTTTTCTTTGAATAGCCAACTACTCTGTCATTGAATGCCTGAGTAGAAATGCATTTATCATTGCTATGACTTGCAATAGTGCCAGTGAAGTTGACAGGAGCTAGGCATGCATAATCAGTTCATCTCTAATAATTAAGAATAATGTGTAAATAAAATTACCTTTCCCAATATTTTATAAGACCTTTTTCTGAATCCAAATGCCAATGCAGAACTGTTTCTATATTGCAGACTATAGCAAAATATCTATAGATTATAATTTGAAATTTGCAGGTAAATAATATAAAAGTTCTACTTAATTGTAGTGTGTTCTGCTTTAAAATAAATGTTAATTACATGTAAATATAATGGAAATTAAGGAAAACTAACTGGTCAAAAGGAAAAGATAACTTTGTGGTTCAATGATTTAGATAAATTATATATTTTTTTTTCTTTTTTTTTGTTGTCGGTAAAACAAAGCAAATGGTAAATTAGTCCACATTATTAGCAATAACCAGATCTCTTTAGAAAAAGTTTTGCCAGAATTGGAAACTGCACTTAAATCACCAATATATCCTTGTCTTCCTTTTTCTTCTTAGAGCCACAGGACAGAAGGTAAATTGACAAACTTTTTGCGGTGACTTGTTAAAATCTGTTTTTCAGCTTTTACATCATGAAAATATTGAAAATTGAATGGCTAAGGAATCCTTACAAACCAAGGGAGAGTTAAGACTCCAGGCATATAGAAAGCACATGACCACAAACTGTGTTACATGGGCCTGTATCCATTCCTTTCCATAAGTTATCAAATTTGGCTCAAGCAAGAATGAATTATCCAACAACTCACCACACTCCCAAGTAAGCAACAGTCCATAGACGCATTATGGTTCAAAAAGATGGGCTATGGATTTTGGTCCACAGATGCTTGACATCATAGGCAAAATATGAAATCAAAGCACTACAAACAAGTGAACTGTAGCCACAAGAATCTGGAATAAATTTGGGAGATAAATCCCAGACTTTTTTTGATACTGTAGTGTCCCATGAGATAATGTGCGACAGGGTGAAAATGACGATGTGTGCTTTAAAACCCGAAGTATTGACATAAGTCCCTTTTGATTCACACAGCCAGACAATGCACAGGAAATTGTTGTCCTGCTGAAGTAGTTTTACCACTGGCTTTGAGGGGAGAAAATTTTTGTCCTCTGCTTCACTGAACATTTAATTAATTATGTAGTCATGAGATTACATCATGGAACTATCCTTAAATTGTAAATTCACAGCCATAGGTTCTTAGTTCTAGGCTTCTGAAAAATTCAGCATTTTAATTTTTAATATGCTTTATTTTAGGAGCAGTGAAGTAAATCACTGCTGCTGTCACTTAGTCTTTTATCTGATCCTGCTTCTCTTGGCACTTTGTCCATGATTCATTTGCACATGTGACATGTTCATTGTGAAAGGCAGATAGGTAATTATGAGACAAATGTGTGGTGGAAGGTGTACCTCGGTCAAGCTATCAACAGCATTTTGCATTTTATTTAAAACATTCACTGGCTGTAGTGACAAAGTGGCTAAACCTCCACTTGTATTTCATAGATTCCTGTGTTCTGGTCTTTAGGAAATGTGATCACTTTCAGATATAAATGAAAACTCAACTCTTGAAACTATCTTCTAAAGTTATTTTTCTACAAAGTAATAATAAGACAGCAAAAAAACATGTACGTAAAAGAAATGTTGAAAATATAAAGCCTATTCAATCAGTACAATTGAGTTAATTCTGATGAAGGGTATTGATTAAACTATTGAGAGGCTTTTGAATACTTAACAAAACAGGAAGTTCTTTACTCTTTACTTTGTACTATTGTTGTTGGAAAATATCTTTGTCTTCCTAAGAATAACCTTAAATAACTATCTTCCTTGTTTATGACATATTAACAATACCTGAGAAAACAGGGTTTTTAAAGTATATAGTATAGATTACCAGAGCTCCCCATTCTGTACAGTTAAAGACAATTAGCTTATTGACTGAAGAGCAAGATTCAAATCTCACTTAAATTTCTAGTTATGGATACTCAGCCTGTGGATTTTTAAACTACAAAGTAAACAAAACCAAACCTCATTTATTAAATATGTGAATGCTTTTATTCATTAATTTAAGAATTAGAGTAAATAGAGAACTAGAATAGAAATAACTTATATGTGTAGCCACTGAGACTACTGTACTGGATATGATTATGAAAAGCTTAAAAATAGAATAAAGTAGGGAAACTAGAAATTCATTTTAAGGGAGTTTGTATATCAAAATTCCAAATTGTGTTATATGGAAAATGGAATTTCTTAGCAGAATTCAAAAGTACAAATCCCAAGGTCATCTAGAGCTAAGTGCTCTCTAACTTAGTCTGTTAGCAGCCAAAAACATAGCAGATCTCTAGATAACTTCAGAAGAGGAAAAAAATGTTGTTGATTATTGCTTTTGGCAAACTAACCAGTTCTTTAAGATATAAAGAAGGATAGATATAAGCCTACATATCTAAATTGTTGCATGCATTTTAGATTTTTTTTTATTATTTAGAATTAATTTAACCTCCTGAAAAATATAGTCTTTTAGAGGAGGAAGACATCAACAAAAGTTGAAGTCCTCATGGTAAAATATAAAGGCCCAGACTACTGTATTGATAAAAAGAATTATATTTTTAGTTTTTGTAAGCAAGTTGACCAGATGTCCTTGAATTTAATTTATTAAAGCTAACACTCCTGCGGTTGCTAAATAATAGATATAGACATCAATGTAGAATTTTGCATTTGGTGACTTATTGAATCATTTTTTATTAATACAGAGCTTTTAATTAAATATTTAAAGCTTCACAACAGTACACAATTGCTTTAGAAAAAAAAATATAATCAATAAGTTTGGGATATCATATCAACAACCACTATACATCATGTTGCTAATTCACAGTCACAGGCATTGCTGTCATTATTCCAGTGAAATGTAGATCCCTTCTAAATGGTATTAACACTAGAACTGATGGAATGTAGATGAACACGAATTTCAGTTTCTTTTCTTTAAAGTAGATACAAAGCCTTATTTTATTTTATTTTATTTTATTTTATTTTATTTTATTTTATTTTATTTTATTTTATTTTTTATTATTTTTTTTCTAACACTACAGCTGTGTAGAAATCCCAGAGAAATAAATAGGAAATTTATTCTTAAGGAAGCACATGCCAATATTGTTTGGTTTTGGTTACTGTTTTGTTTTGTATCTTTTGCTCATAGAAACACTCGTCTAGGCTAACATAACTCTCTGTCAATATTAAACACTCCACATTTATAGCTTGATTGTGGAATTTCCTAAATTTTCAGAAACTATGAAGGCTAGCTTGGATGAATGCAGAAATAGAAAAAAAAGATCAAAATTGGACTGTGAACAGAAACAATTTGGAATTGGAGCATATCTCTATTCAAAAACTTTCTGGTTGGTTTCAAAAAAACGTGCCTTACTTTCCACCTTTACTATGGACAGACTTTTGTCTGTTCTCAGATGGAAAACTGGCTCTGGTACCTGTAAATTCCTGTATTTAACTGTAATCAAAACTTAGAGGATAGAAAGATACTTTCAATAATGCTAAGAGTAAGAGACCATATCAACATGTTTATTATAAAGTATTGATGTACTTTAGAGTGAACTCAGGCTGCTACAGACAGCATGTTTGTCGTGTACCTTTTAAATTGTTCAAAATTTTTGATTGATCAAAGTGGTGAATTCAAAACCAGTTTATTACTTATTTGCTGTATCGAATGTAAAAAATCTTATAACCTGTTAGGCTTTCTCAGAATCATTGTCTTGTTGAAGTTGTTGTGTTGTGTTTTGTTTTGTTTTTCTTTTGTTTTGTTTGTTTGCATTTAACCATGTTGTTTCACTTTAAATATCATGGCAATGTTAAATCTAAAATTTATACAACTGCAAATCCTAAGGTCACACAGATGCTTGAACTTTCATTTCTAAAATATTCTACGAGTAAATACAATGTTTGTGTGTTACGCATTACTCAACCGCTATGCCTGTTGGTTTGGCTACCTAATAATGATGTTACTGTGGATTTTCTCCAGAACCCTTAGCAACAAAAACAAGAAAAAAATCTCTTCTTTTCGTACAGAGGTTTGCTTAGGAGTTTAGTTTCCATGGAAACTCCTAGAAATAGCAATTCGATTCCAACCTTTACAAACCAAGCATGAGTCTTTTTCATCTAGATTTTTTTGCTTTAATAAACTCTAATATCCTAATTAGAATAACAGAAATCATGTCCATGTGGATTATTAATAGCTTATTAAAATAATTTTTTATTTTTAGGTCAAAATGGAAAATAAATATATCATTGTCCTTTTGCTGCCAAATAATATAAAGCAATATCATTTAAAAGAATATTGTTTAAATTAACAGTCACTAAACGGCTTTGATTGAAAAAGTTTTGTGTTGCATTTTAGGTCACTATTTGATACAATATGAGTCACACATAAAAATTATACACCTAACTCTTAGAGCTATGAAAATAGCTGCAGCTGGGAGGTGTAACTCTATCATGAATGAATGAGATAGTAAAAAAAAAAAAAAAAAAAAAAAAAAAAAGTCCCCTGTAAGGAAGCTTCTCAATGAAAACGCTAGTAGCTGGTAAACAAGTCTGAGAAAAAAAAGGAAACAGATGCTAAGTGATAAGAATGTGCCTGTTCTTCTGTGCCTGACAGGGAACACCACCAGCATGCGTGTGTGATGGGTTGAATGTGTGTGTGTGGGGAATTATTCAGCTGTTTCCTTGCTACACTCAACAGTGAATCAGTAAAACAAGATTTTGCTTTTCAGCTAGGAAAGGGCACTTTGCATCTGTGTTATAAAGGAAATGACCCTTTTGTTCTTTAATGTAAATTCCTCTTTAGGAATTCAAAATGGCTGGGGCACAACCAAGATTTGGAGAAATAATTTTATAAGGCTCAGAAGATGTGCATTGTTACAAAAATAACCCAATAGCCACCAAGGACTGTTTATGGAGCTTGACTGACTTTTTGGGACATAAAAGGTTCTCACATTTAGTATCTGAAACTTAATACAGCTCATAGATACAATCTCATGAAGCTATGTAAACTTGAAATAACAGTATTTTTACGTGTACTGTAGAGCTATCAAGAAGCTCAATGTAAAATACGTAAATGTAAAAATGTTAAATACGTTCTGACACAAGTTGCTGTAAACATGAAAAATGCTTTTCTATACATAAAGGTGTCTTTACCTTGAAATGACAAATCTGAAACTAAAATTGTTCTTCAGTGGCTGGAGCTGGAATTGTGAGCAGTCTCTACTGACGACTCAGAATAAGGAAATCAAGAAAATGCTCTCTCTGTCTTAGTCTACAGGCTAGAGAGAACATGCCAGCTTTAACATAGTCTGAGGTATGTCAAAAGTTTCCCATGACATATTCTATGTAGATCATGAAGTAGTTAACATGAGTATGAATCTTAATCATGCTAATACTACTTTTATCCTAATAGATAACAGGTTGCTTATTATTATTATTATTATTTATTTTTATAGGTAATTTCAACTTTATTATGGCTAGCTAGTAGGTTTGAATATGGATGAGATGGGAAGCACTTGTGTGTCATATCCATTTCTTTTAAACACAAAGTTGCATCATAATTCTTCATGTAGCCTGTGCGGTCTTACTGCAGAAAGCAAGTACCATAGTGGATTTCGATTTTTCTCAGCTGGAAAACACTTTGGAAAAGTACTGTCCTATTGTTCTGTCCTTTACCAGAGAAGTTGTGGATGCCCCATCCCTGAAGGTGTTCAAGACCAGGTTGGATGGGGCTTTGAGTAACCTGGTCTAGTGGAAGGTGTCCCTGCTCATGGCAGGGGGGGTTTGAATTAGATGATCTTTAAGATCCTTTCCAACCCAAACCATTCTATGATTCTATGATTTGATAGAAATGATCAGGTACCCTCTTTGAATAGTAAAATGTTAGCATTTTTCATTTTTTTCAACTGCTTATATATTGCTCAGTGAACTTTCTAGATGCGTTATCGCATTATCACTCTGATTTTGGTTCCATTAGAAGTAACATTAAGAAGAATGTTATGCTGATGATAAAAGCCTGGCAAAACTGGACATTCTTATGCTCCTTGAATTCTTCATTTGGTGTTTATCAGTTAGCAATATTCAGAGAATGCTGCAGTATCACAGGCAACAAACACATCAAGAACAACTGCGGATGGATTTGTTGGTTTGTAAAAAGGACTTGAATGATTCATTCTGTAATCCCAGAAATGAAAATGTAGTGGGTATCTACAAAAAGTTATTACCTGCCTACTGTGAGCACAATTGTGATGGTTTATTTTACATAGAAGATGAGAACTTTTTGGACAGTTAACAAATATTGACATTTATAGATCACTATGTAGATAGCAAAGAATTTATTCATGGATTTATCTCTTCCATTAGGTCATGCACAATCATAGGATTTTGAATCTTCATTATTGCTTCTTAACAGACTTTAGAATAACAGGATATCTGCTAAGATTCCTTAAATACAGAATAGATACTCTCCTTATCAGATCAAGAATGTTGTAACACTTTAGAAATGAGTAGTAAGAACTGATTCCTATCCTTCTTGTTGAGTCTAGCCCTAAGAAAATGGTTATTTTCTGGTCCATATCTGTTTTTCTCTTTAGGGAATGCAAAGTTAAGCACACTGTTAAGTGTGGAGAACCAGGAATTCAGAAACGCAAGGAAATAATGAAAACTATTAATGGATGCACTGCAAAGTCAGATACAACCTTTTATTATTTTGAAAGAAACAGCTGGATCTTTGATTCCCTTGCCAGCCTCAGCTGAGCTTCGCTAGAGAACACTGTAACTCGCAGATAGTAAAGACCAATACTGAGTCAATAAAATTTCTTTCCTGCACTTATAAAACAAACATCCTATAGTTAGGATTAAGCTGTCATGTAAACCCATAGTTAAATGCAGTTAATTCTTATCCTTAGACTCACAGAATCATTTAGGCTGGAAAAGACCCTTAAGATCAAATCCAACCATCCGCCACAAATACACCGCTAAACCATGTCCCTATTCAATCAATAGAATTCATCTTCATTCTTCTGAGGTTTGAGGATGAAGGAGATCAGTTGTTGCAATCATGATACTGTAAGAAAGACTCATTTAATATCTACCATTGTTTCTCTTTTTGCCTTTTACCTCTTCATGAGTAAGGCAATATGCATATTAACAACAATGCACCTGTACACTGAGGATAGTAGCTCTCTTTCAAACAAACACAGACACAACTTGGTAAAGACTAAAAATTCTAGCCTGATTTCCTCTCTTATGCTGTCTGTACAGATATGTTAGGACAATGCATCAAAAGAGGGTTGGTCATCGGTTTGAGGGAGGTGATTGTCCGCCTCTGCTCTGCCCTTGTGAGGCCCCACTTGTAGTACAGTGTCCAGGTCTGGGGTCCCCAGCACAAGAAGGATGTTGATCTGTTTGAATGGGTCCGGAGAAGGGCCGCAAAGATGATCAGAGGGCTGGAGAACCTCTCCTTTGAAGAAAGGCTGAGAGAGCTGGGACTGTTCGGACTGAAGAAGAGAAGGCTCCAAGGAGCCTTAGTGCATCTTTCAATACTTAAATGGTGCTTGTAAAAAAAAAAAGGAGAGAAACTTTTTGCTCAGTCAGATAATGACAGGACAAGGGGGAATGGTTTTTAACTAAAAAAGGGGAGATTTGGATTAGATGTAAGGAAGAAATTCTTCACTCAGAGGGTGGTGAGGCACTGGAACAGGTTGCCCAGAGAAGTCATGGTGCCCCATCCCTGGAAGTGTTCAAGACCAGGTTGGACGAGGCCCCAAGCAACCTGATCTAGTGGGTGACATCCCTGCCCGTGGTGGACTTAGATGATCTTTAAGGTCCTTTCCAACCCAAACAATTCTATGATTCAGTAATTCTATGATTCTATGACATTTTTTTGTCATCTTCATATTTAATCGAAGAAAGAACTTTTCCTGCCTGTAGTTCTGTAATAAAGTGTGAACTCTTGAAAATCCAATCTCTCATGTGAACAAGGCTATGGAGAAAAAAGTACAAGGAAAATAATATCTGTTGAACAGTTTTGGGGCACGGTTCATTTTGGAAAAAAGTGTTAAAATCCTCGCTCAACATTGTTAGTTTTTGTGCTTGAGGCAAAAGACCAGTCAGTGTCTTTACCTCAGAACTAGAGTAAGGATTAAAACAGAACTGAACTTCAAAGCCCATAGGTGACTGACTGGTTCTCTTATGCTGATACTCAGCACAATCAAGGGTTTTGATCATTCATCACTCACCTCCCATCAGAAGGAATAGAAATAAGAACTTTTAATCTGTTGTGCACAAACATGCTATGAGTAACAGAACAAAGTGCTTGCAGAGAAATAAGAAGGTGCCTTAAAGGCCTCTGAGGAGCAGCAAAGGCAATATTTCCAAGTTCTCTGCGCTACTTTTGCCTTCAGCTGAATTTAATTGCATGGGGGAGGAATGGAAAGTTGGGTGTTCATGTATTAAGGAGAAACTTTTGGGCTCAGTGAATTAGACTGGCTCATTACAGACATGCTTTCTAAATATGTTCAAAGTATGAGGATCTATGGTGTATGCTTTCTTTCAGAACCATATACTCAACTTTATAAAACGGTACTTGTGGAGAGCTAAAACAAATGCTTAATCTTATTAAAAAGTGGCAATTGATTTTTACCTCTCAGCTTTTTGGCTGAGAGTAGAGTTAATTAGAATAGAATTGTACTAGGAAAATACAGCTAGTATACACTGTACAGCCAAAATTTGTCACTACTGAAACTGTCATTAACTGAAGTGATAAAAGTTATACAGCTTTGCAGTAAGATACATGTTTCAAGTAATATTTAACAATGTTCCTCTGAGTCCTGCAATGAGATAATGACAGAAACTAACATCTTCTGAAAAAAAGACAGAAGCTCCTTGCAATAACACATTATTTAATTAATATTAGACTCCATGCATTTTTCAGGAAATAATTTATCCATTACACTTTAACTCAGTTGGTGTTTACAACTGATGTAAATTAAGTTGGATTGTAAAGCATCTTTTTCATATGAACAAATCCCTTTGCTGTGGAGAAATGATATTTTATATAGACAAGAAACTATTATTATGAAGACATTTCCATTTGCACTGCTGGCATCCTTGCAGCAGGGAACTGCTATAAATAATAACTTCAACTGTTATATAGTTTACCACCTCTGGGTTATATTTTTTTTTTTTAACCACAAAAACAACAACAAAAGTGGTTTCATTTGAAGGTCTGCACGAGATGTGGTGAGATGTGGACTGGATCTTAAAAAAAAAAAAAAAAGGCAAAGACAGAAAACAGAAGGTTCTAAAAGGTTCTAACCATATCTTTAAGACATTTTTGCAGTGTTAATGGAAATCAGTATTTTACCCACTTCACCTAAAATTGCCCTAGCTTGAAGTTGGCAGAGTTAAACACAGAAAGGTGAGAATTTTTTATCACTGAATACACTTCAGTTTCCCCATTATAGCCATGACAGAATGTTTTAATTATGGGATTATAATAACCCTCTGAACTGAGGGACCTGGAAAAAAACATTCTGTCTGATTTCTCTCAGGCAAAATGACAAGAAGAAAGAAAAGAGGTGACAGGATGACATACCTTCTGAGTCTTTGGTATATTGTTTGCAAACTTTATTTTTACTTTGATAAGAAAAAAATAATTAAGATAACAGATTCTGTACTGAAGAGATTTTAAACTTTTCTATTTATATTAACTTCTAATGCAGAGAGACTAAGCCTCTCTTGCACTTGAGGTTAATTTAGATTTGTGGCTTTGGAGGAATAGTTCAGTAGTCATCTATAGAGTATCAATTTAGGTGGGAGAATTTTAGATAAGGCATGCAATTATCTTAAAGTCCAATTCCACAACTTGTTCTGAGAGAAGAGATGTTGCTAACACATCTCTATCCTGTGATGTCAGACTGGTGTCTATAATGAATTCTTCTCAAGGTGCATTCGTCATATATTATAGTTATCTTTTACTGATAGATATGTTTAGCAAGTGAGCTGTTACTCCAAGAAGATTAATAATACAGAGGTGGAACAAGGACAGAAAAAGGGCTGATCATGCAGAAATGCTGGGCATTCCAGAAAGGAATATAAATGTAGCAAGACCTTTTTAATCTTCCCTTTAATAGATGTGATATCCCTGTATTTAGCTGAATGTGATTTTTTTAAGTAATAAGTAGAATCTTCCACTGGAACTTTGCTATGAGCTTGTGTTTTTTCCAGCTTGAATTACAAATTTAAAATGTCCTTTTCATCAGTTTTTTTTTTGTTTGTTGTTTTTTTTTTTTTTTTTTTTTTGCGGGGGGGGGGGGGGCGAGGAGACTACCCATATTTCCTATTTCTGGGAATACTTTCCTTCCAATGAACAACTTTATTCATACTTTACCAGTCAAAGGCAACCAATGCCACTATATTCACTACTACTGCTTGCACAGTCTGTTTTCCAAGAGTACAAGATAATATCCTTCAGTCCGAACCTCTATGGAAGTAAAGACTCCTTTCAGCAGTCCCTACAGTGATCAAGCAACAAACAGTTTAGCTACTTCTCTCCAATGCATATATCATCACTGGCCATTCACCTGGCATGGTGAAAGCTCCTTAAAAACATATAAATAAATAAATAAATAAAAATTTGGAAGTGGATAAAAAACATAGAAGCTCATCCTTTGTGATCATCTCTTGATTTCTTGGGGAAAGGAGACAAGGCTGGAAGGGTTGCATTGTTCTTAACAGGGCATGTGTTAGCTAAATAACTGTAATGATGTTACATCTTATGAAGGCAATTGAACTTGATAGCCAAAGATGCATGCATGCTTTATAGATACAGAGCTGGAAATACTTTGTGTTTTACAGCAAACAATACCTCGTGTTTCTTTGGATTTTTTTTTTTTCCCATTGTATTATAAATTAAAATTGAAACATTGGTATCTAGGGAGTTTTTAGCTAGTGTATATTTTCCTTGGGTTTTCTAACCCATTCTAGATCCATCTATATTACACTTCACAAAAACTGGACGCTTTCTTTGAAAGATATTTAGCAAGTGCTTTAGAAAAGTAAGTATTGCTACCTACATCTCACAAGCAAAATGTAAGGGATTGTGGTCCCCTAGAGACCTAGAAGACTTCTGATAGTGAATGGCATCTGAGAAGATACTATTATCTATCATCTAACAGCATTCATACACATTATAATAGTATTAGTTGTGAAGCGGAAGGAAATAACTAGAACTGATCAATATCCAGATAAGTATCAATGCAGTCTTCAAACCACAAAAGTGTGGTTTAGGTCAGAAAACTTCAATCTGGCCTTAATTGACAGACTACAACAGTGAGAAGCAACAGGGAAGGGACTGCTAACTGCAGAGGTGTTTCTGCAGATAAATATATTTGTGGATCTGCTACCACATGTCAGTTTAGAGGGACAAGAGTGATGAATTATGCTGTTGTATCATTTTTGTGGGAGACTTGTGTGAGATGCCTAATCTGGGCTGTAATATGAAATCAAGCTTTACAGAATGGATAAATATTGAATCTGGATTTGGTTCCAGTCATACAGTGTATTAACAAACCAATGTAAAAATTCCTTCACTGATTTTTATTGGTTTATATATAGCTAAAGCACTATAAGCCATATCTGCTTACATAGTAGTCAACTGGTAAATTCTTTGATTTCAATGATAGCATGACGGAAAAGAAAACAATGGGTATGGCAACCAAATGTCAAATTTAAAAAATACCAACGGGGACGGAAAAAGAAAAAAGGGTCAGTTCTCCATCAATAAAACTGACATCAGGAAAGAGTATTATTATTATTTTTAATTGATATATAAGAGGTAATCTTTTCCCTTTTTACCTCCCACTATTACTGCTCTTTCAGGCTTAATCTGGATTTTTAGTCTCAAACCAAGGAAAAGTTGAAGTATTTGTCAAGCCTTAATTATATGGTTAGCTTCCTTAGAACTTTACTTAAATTATTAGAAAATAATAATGAGATTCTTAAATACACATTGAAGAGTGGTTTTTTTTTTTTTTTTTTTTTTTTTTTTTTTTTTTTTTTTAATCTAGGCCATAAATCTTTGCTCTTTGCAGAAATGAAAGCTTGCAACAAGCAGTATCATGTCATACAAGAAAACCTTTTAGGCTTGATTTCCACAGGGTCACCTTATTTCTAAAAATGATGTAGGAAGAACTGCAAAGGTGAGGAAAAAAAAAAAAAGATGAGAAAGAGGTGATATAGGGAATACTACGTAGCCTCTTCAGTTTAGAAAATAACGAGTAGGAAAGTCTAGGCTGTTTTTTGAATGTTAAAGAGAAGATGAATTTGCTTTCTATTTCTAAATTTATAAAGACAAAACACAACCAGCAAAACTAATTCATAGTGGTCTCAATGACCAAATTAAATGCTTTCTCTGTATAACACAAACTCTGAACACATAGTTTTGGACTAGCAGACTAGAGTCAGGCCACCGACTCAAGCACTAATGTGCAACTGCTTCCATTGTGTAACTGCTGGTGTTCTCCGGCTTTAGCTTGTCTGTGTGACACACAGACAATTCTTCCATATAGTTCAGGGAACTGTCTTTTTCATGTTCCACAGATGGGATGAGTGAAGACAGGCTGTCTGGGGGATGAAGAGAATGATGACATTTACATGAGACCCTCAGGGTCAGAAAAAAAAGGACCCTGGACTATTTCATTTACTATGTAAATACAACCATGGGGTAACAACCACACTGATAGTTATTCATTTTGCAGTTTGTACCTCAGCTTTAGGATAACTTTGGAACTGTTGTAACTTTTCTCTGCAAAGACTAGGAGAAGTTTGGGAAATATTTAAAATACTGTCCCCAAAAGGCCATATAGACATTGCTGTATGCCTTCCTTTGATTCTAATTACCCTATACAATATCCCAGCAGGTTTTATATTTCAAAACGTTATGCCTAGTCTTGTCACACCACATTCAGAAAGGCATTGAATAACCTCCATTCCTTGTCACGGAACACTACTGCTCTGGGCTTCCTTACTATTGCACAACCCAAATGTTACCTCAGAGATTTTGAACCTAGCTACCACAAGAATAGTTGTCTTAGTGTCATGGGGAACCACTTGGGCCCACATAAGGCTGAGTGTTATGTAGTAGGGATGTGACCAAGCTATTCATTTGGCTTCAAGTTTCACTTTCTGACCTCTTTTTTTATTTAGCAGTTAGAACATATCCATAGAAACCAAATATTGCAAAGGCCAGAAGTAAATATGTGTTCAAGAATGAATGAGATAAAATCATGAGTATGAGAAAAGCAATGGTTCAGATATAATTTACATTGTGGAAATCCCTAAAGACATATCTGTTCAAAGAAAAGATCATTTCATGAAAATGTTCCAGGCCCACTCTACTGGCAAGTGTCTGAGACACTGATAAGGACCTCTGGTCTCACCTAGCAATATTAGACATCAGAATTATTGTATCAAATATAAAAGCTATTTCTGAGCTGGCTATTTTAGAATTTCTCACTTTTCACTTTTTGAATGTGTAGAATTCACTTTAACTATTTGTTGCTGTTGTTGTGCGTGTGCTACATTAGGTCATTCAAAAATTCTCTGATCAAGCTTTGCTTTAATTCCTTTGAACATATCTGTTTTCTGCCAAGTAAATATTATAAACATATTCTAATGCCTTTCTTAGTGCCAAGAATGTTAGTAAAAAAAATACCGTAACTTTGCTTCCAAGAAACAAACATTTTCCTTCAAGATGCACTGGTTAATGATGACTGAAGATACATCTTTCAATGGTTCAGTTTAATTTTTAGTTTTGTTTTTTTTTTTTTTTCCTCCTTTTTACAGTATTTCAGAGCACAAATTTGCTATTTTACAGAACAAGATGCACTTATTTTGTTTCATACTTTGCATCTTGTATTTTAATAATCAAAGATTTATTTCCCTCAAAAAGCTTTTTATTTCCACAGTTCCTATAACCTGTTGCTGTCATCTTTCATCATGTCCATGGCAGCCTGTGTGGTCTTGTGTGGAGAAAAGCTATTCTGTTTTAAAAACTATTCTGTTTTAACACATGAAGAATTAATTACTTTCACACTAACATTTGAATGCTTATGATACCTGAAATCTTAAGCCAAGCAATAGAGTAATTTTTAAAAGTAGCACAAAAGTCTTAAGATTGGAATCTTAATATAAAAATATTGCAGTACTGACAGAAGCAAGCAAGCAAGAAAACAAACAAAACCCCAAAAAATGACCTTTTGCACAAATTTTCAAAAATAAATGTGAGCTTAAAAATTAGATGTCAACTGAGTTAATAGAAAAACTCGCTTAATGGTTTTCAATTATTTTATTGGGCAAATATCAGTATTCACACTTCATAAGGGAATTTTAGCTCAGCTTTATATTTAATGTGCTACATCCTCTACTGAAAACAAAGAATCAGAGAATAACAGAATGGTAGACATTGGAAAGGACCTCTGCAGGTAACCTGGTCCAATTCTCCTGCTCAAACAGGTCAGCTTGATCCAGTAGCTCAAGACCATTTTTTATTTGCAAGAAGGGAGACTTCACCACCTCTCTGGGTAGCAAGTACTCAGTCATCCTCACAGTAAGGAAGCCATTCCTGACATTGAGGGGGAACCTCCTGTATTTCACTTTGTGCCCATTGCCTCTTATATGGTCAGTGGAGACAACTGAAAAGAGCCTGGCTCCTTCTTCTTTATAGTCTCTTTTCATATTTTTAGATACACTGGAGAAATCCTCTCTGAACCTTCACTTCTCCAGACCAAGCAATCTCCTCTCTCAGCTTTTCCTCATATGACAGATACTCTCATCCTTTAATCATCTTAGAGACTCTCCATTGGCCTTTCTCCAGTAGCTCCATCTCTGTCATGCTGGCAAACTCAGAACTGTATATTTCCATATACTTCCTTTTTATGTTTGAATTTTACCAGGAGCTCTTTGTTCATTCACACAGTCCCCCTGGCATTTTTCCCTGACTTCCTGCTCATTGGGAGTGGCTGCTCTTGAGCATGGAGGAGGTTATCACTGAATATTAATCAGCTTTCTTGGGCCCCTCTTCTCCCTGAGGTCAATGGTCCATGTTTATTTCATGGCTATTGTCATGTTTATTTCATCAAATGTTTATTTCAATGTTTATTTCATCCATGTTTATTTAATCTATCAGATCATCCATATTTATTTCATGAATGTGATCCTCTACACTATCTTCCAAAAATTTTAAATTTACTTTCTGTTTTTTTTAATAATAACTTTTATTTGTTTATCTGGTTAATAAGTAATTTAAGTGTTAAAACATATTTTATTTAAAACTGCTCCTCTTTTTTATTTTTATTTTTTATTTGCACTGTATACATTTTAGAGAGGAATTCAGTGATTCATACAGAAGTAATTGGTAGTTTAATCACACATGAAATTCAACGCAAAGACCTTATATTTACACCACTGTGCATGAGATCAGAATTTGGCTTTTGGTATTTGTCATAAAGAGCAACTCAAATGGCAATCTTATACCAAACTAATGTAAAGATAAAAAGCATTCATTCCAGTCCATGATTTCAATATTGAAGCAGTGCATTAGGAAAGGTCATCACAATTAAAGGCATAATGTAAAAATGAAACTGTGAGCAAGTGTTCGTGCTTCGTCTCTATCTCAAGATTTATGTGATTGACTCTTAATTGGAGACCTAGGGTTTCATTTCACAGCTTGGACAGACAGACTATTAGACCTCAACGAACAGGGAGAGAGCAGCAGTATTTTGTATGTATGTAATAGGGAATTAAAATACTTTGCGACCTTCTGTGTTTATTACTTAAAGAAAAAATGTTTAAAATACAGAAATTATTTGAGTATAAGAGCTGAGTACTAGTGTATGATGGTGAAATGGACAAAAATAGATCTTATTTGGTTTAACACAGGTTTACAACATCACATGTGGGCATTATCTGAATGTATGTTTGGATGGGGAACACTGGCATTTGAGAAAACTCATGGTCCTTTCTTGCTGTCCCCTATTTTTTGGCTATAAAATAGCTGCATAATATAAAAAGTTTATTATGGCCTTAAGCTTCCTTGGATAATTCTGAATGTGGAATTTAAATTATTGCTTAGATATGCTTCATAATTAATGTGAAGCAAGATGACAGGTTATCTACCTGCCAAAACTGCAAGACTGGGCACCTTCAAATATATCTGGCTTTAACCTATCATCCAAAGCCCTGTAGGGTAGACTTTATTTCTAGGCAAACTGGCACATGTTACAGATCTTCAAGGCCTTCCTGGATTGCTTGCATTTCTATCCACATTGGTGAAAAAAGAATCCCTTGTTACAGAATAAAGATTGCCTTTGAGTAGCTTTAGTATGCTACCACAAACAGTAGCATGGTAACCATGTTGAAAGTAAGAACTTTGTGGATAAATTAATAGTAACTTAGCATATTGTAACATCCTAAAAGTCTTTCCTTTCTTGCTATCTGGAAAAAAAAGCTAGCAGCTCCAGACTACATCTGTTGCAATGTAATGATGCCTTCCCAAATCAGGCGGCCTGGGGAAAATGGCATATTGTGCTTACTTCTTTCATATGTAAGTAACTTCTTTCAGCTCTGGGTTTCTAATTTTTCGTAGAATCACAGAATCACAGAATGGTTGAAGTTGGAAGGAACCTCTGGGTCCATCTGGTCCAAATCCCCTGCTCAAGCAGGGCCACCCAGAGCAGGTTGCCCAGGACCTTTCCCAGACGACTTTGGAAGATCTCCAAGGAGGGAGACTCCACCACCTCTCTGGGCAACCTGTTCTAGTCCTAGTCATTCTTACAGTAAAAGTCTTTTCTGATGTTCAGATGGAACCTCTTCTGTTCCAGTTTGTGCCAATTGCCTCTTGTCCTGTCATTGGGCACCACTGAAAAGAGCCTGGCTCTGTCTTCTTTGCACCCTCCTTTCAGGTACTGATATACATTGATAAGATCCCTACTGAGTCTTCTCTTTTCATGTCCTTCACTCAGTTTCTGATACTTTTTTCTCCTAGCATATTCCAAGGCCAATAAAATATTGGCTCCCAGAGATGTAATGAGAAAACTTCTCAGCCTTGCATTTGCTGAACTGCAGTTGGTAATTCTCAATGGAATATTAAACTAGAGAGTTATTATTTCAATATATCATCTCTATTCTTCAGATGAGACACACACATGCAATAAATAAATAAATAAGACATGACAATGTGGCAACTGAACTGTAGGTGGATAAACAGTGTGTGCAGCTGAAATCTAAATCCATCAATCAAATAAAATTAAAACCATAGTCAGCATCTTGTGTCATAATCTCTGTGAAGAGATAATCAAACCATTTGCTTGAGGTGGAAAGAAGGCAAGTGTGCTTAAACAATCTTATGTTATTGATCCAGTGCAATTCTTAGAACAGCCCCTGTAGTGTAATCTGTACAGCTTGATAGATTGCATTAGTAGATACACTTAGCCCAGTGAGATCATCTTCAACATTGGTTAAGTAATATAAATAAAAAATAAAATGACAGCATGTCTTAAAGGAAGAAAAACATGGATCAGAAAATACAAAAATGGTACTTAAATGTCTTCTATCATCAGAGTATCTGAATATGCCTCCCTTTTGAATGTAGCAATCTCACACATCCGAATAAAAGTTTTATCACTGCTTTACAGATGTAGGAATCAAGGCACAGAGATCCTAGTCAGACCATGTAGCTTCACAGGACTCCTGCATTGAAAAACTGAACTGACTTGTTCAAAGGCCAGAGTATCCTTCATTCAGTAACATCTTACTAACAGGTTCAAGGAAGTTATAAGAGACTATGGGGATTACTAGTTATTTGAAGATAATATTAGCAAGCAAAAATCTTAACTACTTCAATTCAGATTAAGTCAAAATATCAGTTAAGAAATTCAGCAACCAAAAATGCATACAGACACTTTCACATCTCTATGTTAAAATATGAGTTGCAGAGAGGCTTGGGAAGAATGATGCCACACACAGTTCTGCTGAGTTACCCTGCTATATGAATGGTGTAATTTGGCAGAACCTGAATAACTTTTTGTAAGGCTCTGCTGCTTTATATACGATGAAGAGTTGGCTTTTCAACATCACTTTTATATTTTATTTATTCTGTAACTCAATTTATATCACCAAGTTCATGGAATCACTGGACTTTCAAAGCTTTAACTCTTCAATAAAATCTACTCACTTTCATATATTGTGAATTTGCAGCCATGGAGAACAGCATTAAAATATCTTTCTTATTGCAGTTATTTTACATAGGCATTTATTGTGTATGACATTATCAAAAAGGGATAAATGTTAAAAAAATAATTTGCTCATTTGTGACTGTAAGGGAGAGCATATCTGAAGTTGACTGTTTCTTTCAACTTTTATAAATAACTGGACCTAATTTTTCCTCTGAACCTGACTTCTCATGCTTTCCATTTTACTCCTCCTTATTTAGAAGCAGCAGGGACTGAAGTTCAGTTGACCTCCATTTTAAATCAGACCAGAGTTGTGCTTGTTTGAGTTGTCTAATATATAAGCAAAAATCCCTATGCATAATATCAGCTTTGCTATAAAAGGTCATAGTCGTAGAATTCAGTAGCATTTAAATTACAACAGAAAGGAATTAGTCAAGATTGAAATAGGTGAAACGTAATGGGAAGTGAGACACTAAATAGTTTTTAAATGGCCCAGTAACCTTCATGTAATTCTTGAAAAAAATGTCATATTCCTCAAACTCAATATGTTTCCACCTTCCTATTTTTACTTTCTAATGGTCAGCTCAAAAGAGATGTATATTTCTAAGTTGAAGGGGACCTTTAAGTCCAAGAGCTTCATTAATAGTTTCGTCATGCAATGAACTCATCATCCAATTATACTGCTTTGTAGGCTGTCTGCATGGACCTGATCTAAGGGAGAAGAGAAATTCTGTATGGTGACTCAAGAGCATGTATTAGACCCAAATCTCCTCGTGTTAAGCACTCCCTTATTGTGAGTAAAATCCCAGAAAGGAATCAAACATGAGAGTATCAATGGAGATTTGAGATGGATGCAGAGTAGATACTCAGTGCAAGGAGAAGCATTGTGCTGCATTTCTTCCCCTCCTGTGCAGAAAGCCCCAGAGCTGGGCACAGGAGCATGCTGTGCAGTGGTTTGTGGACACAGTCCTCTGCAGACACATGTGGCAGGTGCAGACCCTGAGGGATGCAGCAAACCTGGAAAGAAGTTGTGGAAAGGCAATAAGCATCCTGCTGGTATTTTTTTTGCCCTGACATCTGCTATGTTGCTGACAATGAGGACCTGTTTATAGCCTCATCCTGCATTTCACAAGAACAGGTTCATGCCCTTGTAATTGGCATTCTGGTGACTAGCATTGAAGATCTATTTATTTATTTAATGTTGCCATTACAGTCATTATTTTTCCCTGTAGTTTCAAGCTTCTCCTAATTTAGCATCTTCCTCAAAGCCTTTCCTGCATTTATCTAGCCACGTTCTTTGCTCTAAATTTTTGCACATTAAACAATTTCCTTTGTAAAGATATATTTGCCCTATATGTGAAGCAGAGCAATTTAAAATGAACCTGTGTTGAAAACACAGAGAAGAGTCCAAGATCATATTCTCACAGAAAAAGCTAAGCTTTTCACTTGTCGTTTGCCGTCAGGCAGTTGAAAATACAAATAAGGTGCATTGAGAGATCAATGTAGGCCTTGAAAATGTATCAACGGGATCAGGCAGAGTAAGAGACTGTGCATGAAACCTTCAGGCCTGGGAAGTTTCACATTAACATTGAAGTCACAGAGTGCTGTCCTTGATTCTTTTATGAACATACAAAAAGATTTTGCAGACTTTTCTTCTTTAGACGATAACTGTCAACAAGCAGTAATCAATTCATTTTATGTGAACCTTCACTGATGTCATACAAAGAATTCAGATCTTACATGAAATGCCCTATCAAACATATTAGGCAGGATTATTACTGAACTTTTTTTTCTTTTCAATTACAAATACAATTATTTCAGTTTGTTGTGGACTGTTAGTCACTATAACTATTTGTCTGGAAGCCATACTAAAAATAAGTATTCCTCTGTAACTGAATCTAACCATGTTATCAGTTTTTAAGGAGAAATTTCTGCCGGCTTCAGCAGTGAGATCTACTAAAAAATTATTCATATGACACACCAATATTAAGTAATACTAATGAACGACTAAAACTGTCAGCTCAGCTTTCTTGGGGGAAGAAAAAAGGTAAATTTACTTTTTAGGATTTCTAAGACTAGTTATGAAACACCTGCCATAATGGAATACAAGAGTGGACAGACCATTTCCCTGATTCCATTAAAAAAAAAATCACTCTCTGTAGTATACTTTAGGTGGCCTTTGGTACTCTATAGCTTCTTTAACTAGAATAATCTTGCATAATGTGCTAACCCTGGCAAGATACTGAATTGTATAATAGCATTACCTTGAGTTGCTGAATGCAAGGTTATATAAGTTGTTAAATATGGAATAATTATTCTGCCATAAGATCATCAGTGGCCACATGTGCTTCACATAAGTGAATGGCAAGATATAAATCCAGTGTTAGGAAAAAGTCTCTAATGAGCTCTTAAAATTTTAATACCTGAACTGAGAATGTGCTTTGCATTGCTGTTAAAAAGCTGTTAAACCTGGTATCAAAGTCTTTAATAAATTAATAAATAAATAACAGAAAGATGAGAACGTGTGAAATAGTTGGATAATTCCCTGACAAGCTTCAATACATAGTAATGAGGGGAGAGAAAGAACTCTCACTGCCCCCAAACTTGTACTATTACAACAGCCCATAGTGAATAGCAGCTTGACAATGTAACCTCGAGGAGTTTGCCTTTGGGAAATCTTCATTTAATAGAGAGGAAGGGAGAAGATATGTATGAAAAATCAGAAGGAGCGAAAAGGATGTGATGATTCAACAAAACTGATCTCACAGCTTTGCCTGTTTACTGTAGGACTCTGTTCTTTATTTAATCACAATCTGCACAGCAAGCTAGCATATGGGCTGGGGGCGAGGGGGCCATGATTTGGCATCTACTGACTAATTTGATATATAGCACATTTTTCCTATCTTCTCAATACATATGATGCTGAAAATTATTTGAAAATTAATGAGGAACAAACTGACCCTTTTTTATTATTATTTTTTCTTTCAGAGCACGCAGTTCACTGCACCTGGTTTGGAGGAAGGAAAGTGGAAAACAATTGCAAAATTCTTAAGGGCACATTTTTCAACCTGGTAAACAGAAAGGAATGAATTGGTTACATTTAGTTCTAGAATACACCAATGTTATGGGAAAACAAGGGAGAGGAAAGACTTGTAAAGATGGGATAATCTTCTAAGCATTTTTCTGATTCATCTTGACTACTGTCAGTGCACTGAATAAGAGCAGCTTCAGGCTGTGAAAAATGCCTGACCTTTTTTTTCAATCTGCGGAAAGTCGAGATCAACTTCAAAAATAACGGAAAGGTTGGAATGGAATTACAGTTAGAATGTTGTAAAGAATAGATTTAGAAAAATTCTAAAAATGCAAACATTTTGATAAAAAAAATTGCAAGTAAAAAATGCTTATTTTAAAAATTCTCATTTTCTGACAAATCCAAAAAGTAGATTGTACTTTTTTTCATAAAAAAAAAAAAAAAAAATCTTAGAAAAAACATTCTTAAACAGTCTAAGTCAAGACATTTCCAGGAATACTAAGTCATGACACTAAAAATGCAATTTAATCAGGTGAAATTTGTGTATTAGACTTGGAATTAAATATGATACTCAAAATACACACAGAAAATATAAATAATAGGCTCTAAGAACTTAGAACTAAGAAAGGGAACTAGGTATCTTTATACACACACACAAACACACACATATTATATATATATATATATATATATATAGTCCTTCTACACAGAAATGGAATAATTGAATCCAGGTTGGAAAAGACCTTCAGGATCATCAAGTTCATCCATAAACCTAACCTTCTGAGTCCCATCACTAAACCACGTCCTTCAGTGCCACATCCACACATCTGTTAAAAACCTTCAGGGATGGGGACTCCTCCACTTTCCTGGGCAACCTCTTCTAATGCTTGACCACCCTCTCCATGAAGAAATTCTTCCAATCTAACCCAAGAAACTGTTGTATTGGGTTTATGTGACAAGGGTTTGGTACCAAGGGGCTGCAGGGGTGGCCTCTGTGAGCACAGCCTAGCAGCTGTGCTATGTCAGATCAGAGACAGCTCCAGCTGGCTCCAAAAGGGACCTGCGGCTGATGCCCAGAGCCAAGCCAGTGAGCGATGATGGTTGGGCCTCTGGGAAAACAGAATGAAGAAAAGGGAAATAAATAAATAAAGAAAGAAAGAAACTGCTGCACAACAGCAGCTGGGAGAGTGAGGAGTTAGAACCAGCCTTGCAGGCGCCAAGGTCAGTGCAGCAGGAGGGCAGGAGGTGCTCCAGGCATGCAGCACAAGTTCCCCGGTGGCCTGTGGAGAGGCCCCTGGTGGAGCAGGCTGTCCCCCTGCAGCCCATGGGTCCCACATGGAGCAGATCTCCATGCTGCAGCCCGTGGAGGAGCCCCCGGTGGAGCAGGTGGATGTGGCCTGGAGGAGGCTGCGGCCCATGGAGAGCCCCCGCAGTAGCAGGCCCCGGGCCGGAGCTGCAGCCCATGGAGAGGAGCCCACGCAGCAGCAGGGGGTCTGGGGGGAGCTGCTGCCCATGGGTGACCCATGCTGGAGCAGTTTTCTCCCATAGTATGGAGCCGTGTGGGAGCAGTTGTTGAAGAGCTGCTGCCTGTGGGCAGCCCATGCAGGCTCAGTTCGGGAAGGATGGCATTCCCATGTGAGGGACCCCACGTGGAGCAGGGGCAGAGAAGGACCGTGAAGGAGCAGCAAAGACGAAGCCCCTATTCCCCGTTGCCCTGCACTGCTCTGGGGGAGGAGGTAGAAAAGCGTGGATGGTGGGGAAGTTGGTTTTAGTTTGCTTTTAGTTTCTCATTGTACTATTCTGTTAGTAGTAGGCAATAAATCATAGTAATCTCCCTTCATTGAGTCTGTTTTGCCCATTACAATAGTTGCTGAGTGCTCTCCCTGTCCTTATCTCAACCTTTGAGCCCTTTCCATAATATTTTCTCTCTTCTTCCTTTGAGGAAACGGAGTGAGAGCAGTTTTGGTGGAATTTATCTGTCCATTGGTGTGAAACCACCACAGCTGTACACCTGTCCAAGCCATAAGCAGCCAGTTTCTTCAGAATACAGTGGGAAATGGTGTCAAATGTTTTACTGAAATCCAAGTAAACAATATTCACAGCCTTTCTCTCATCTACCTAGCAGGCCATCTTGTCATAGAAAAAGATCATGTTAGTCAGGCAGGACCTGCTTTTCATAAACAATCCTGGATGCATCTGATGACTCAATTGTCCTGCATATGACATATGATGCCATTCAAGATGATCAGCTGCACAACCTTCTCTGGTACCAAGACCAGACTGACAGTAATATAATTCCCTTACATGCTTATATGTTATATACATCTTTTGGCTGAAATAAATAAGAGAATACACAGGGCTTTTGTTAGTAAGTATGATTGTGGTCAGTGATAAGTCTGGTGTAAAATAAGCTTGGGTCTACATAGTATAAATTAATGTCTGATTATTGTACTGGTGTGTATGAACTAAAGTTAGATAGAAAATAAATTATTTGTTTAAAATGTGTATTATACTCAAAGTTTCAGAAGCTTTTAATTCCCTAGTTTTCTTTGAAATTTTGCTTGTGGTGTCACCTAAGAAAAAAATATAACAGATTGACATCTTGGAAATTATTGACATGGAAGGTATGGATTGACATTGCTGTTCCAAATGAGACTCCAAATGATCTTGATTTTCTACACTTATTTTCAGTCTAGCTATCCATTTGTAGTGTGATGGATTTCTTTGATTAGAAAATCCATTTTAGTCTTGGGATAATTTCCAGAAAAGGCTTTGTTTGCTTGGTTTCTGCCTTTTTCTGCCTTTATATATATATATATATATATAATTTATATTATATATATATATAATTTATATATTTATTATTTCAAAACCAATAATGCTGTGTTTTGTTTTTTATTTTATTTTATTTTATTTTACTTTTGAGTTGATTATCTTCCAAGTAAAATATTTTGAAAGATGTTCCTGATTACTTAATTAATTCTTTCCCAAATTTAGTTCCTCTGTTTTTGCAGAATCATTATCATGTACAACCTTCTGCTGAAAACAACAGTATTTTCCAAAGATGAATTGTGGTCTATTAAAGAATACCTGTGAGGCTCACCACTCAGCTCTGGTCACTTCAACAACAGTGACAGCACAAACAGTAGCATCTCCCAGAGGTTATTCTGAGAGGCAAAAAATATCAAAAAGGAGTCAAATATGAAAGATACCCCAGCAGCCTAGAGTAAGAGTTTTGCATAATCATCTCACTTTGTTAATATAAAGTCTTTTCAGTCTGAGTGATAGTTCTTGAAATTCACTTTCTTTTTATTACTGAATGTTTATTTAGTTATTTGTGTGTGTGTGTGTGTGTGTATGTGCACGTGCAACAGAGCTCCAGATTTCCAACTGCAGTTATTTAATTGCCAGGTCTATATATGACAGATATAATTTTATGAAAATAGATTGCATGTAATTATTCAGGCAATGTCTACTCTTTATAATCTATTTGAAAATGCAGATAGAAAGTCCTTTCAAATTTGTAATAGTGTGCTTCAGAAAAGCGTCCTGTTAAGCTCTTCATTACTGTCCCCTTCTTGTAAGTTCAGGGGCTTCACATTGTTAACTGCACCTAAACTGAAGTCTGTGCTTTTGGTGAGGGAACCATATTTTACATGTTGTACCTTTGGGACTGGAGGAGGTACAGAATTGATTTAAACAAACAAACAAAACACTGAATCTATCTGTGACTAGATTATGTCTCCAGGTACCCTGAAAACAGTTCACAAAAGGTGTTTCTCCCAAGGAGAGTGAAGAGGAGAGCCCATCAGCCCACTGTTGAAGGTACTTCAATCCCTGACATGAGTACAGACTGGGAGAAGAACTCATTGACAACAGCTTTGCAGTGAAGGACTTGGGGATTCTTCTGGTGGATGAAATGATATGAGCCGGCAGTGTGCGCTTGCAGCCCAGAAGGCCAACGGTGTCCTGGGCTGCATCAACAGAAGAGTGGCCAGCAGAGTGAAGGAGGTGATTGTCCCCCTCTGCTTTGCCCTTGTGAGGCTCCACTGGGAATCCCGTGTCCAGGTGTGGGGCCCCCAGCACAAGAAGGCTGTGGAGCTGTTAGAGCGGGTCCAGAGGAGGGCCACAAAGATGATCAAGGGGCTGGAGCACTTCTCCTATGAAGAAAAGCTGAGAGAGCTGGAGCTGTTCAGCCTGAAAAAGAGAAGGCTCTGGGGAGACGTTATTGCAGCTTTTCAGTACTTCAAGGGGGCTTATAAAAGAGATGGAGAGCAACTTTTTGCTCAGTCAGATGATGACAAGATGAGGGGGAAAAGGTGGGGAGATTTTGATTAGAGGTTAGGAGGAAATTCTTCACTCAGAGGGTGGTGAGGCACTGGCACAGGTTGCCCAGAGAAGTTGTGGTGCCCCATCCCTGGAAGTGTTCAAGACCAGGCTGGACGAGGCTCTGGGCAACTTGATGTAGTGGATGACATCCCTGCCCATGGCAAGGGTATTGGAACTAGATGGTCCTTAAGATTCCTTCCAACCCGAGCCATTCTATGATTCTGTGATACTTGCTGCTCACTGAAATCAGCTGACCACTGGTAAATCAGGGCAAGGCTATTTCCTTCCATGTTCTCCCCACTCTATTTAGGCATGTGAAAAGACACAATGTGGCTTTGCAGATCCTGATGACTATGCCTGAAATAAACATACAGGACTCAGGTGCATTGTGTGCTTGCAGAAGAACTGACCCCCATTGGATGATCTGCAGACTAGCCTACCTATTATGAAAGGCATCTCTTCCTCTGCACTGTTGGGCAGGCTTTTCAGGGGAGATTATCCAAAGCACATGAACTGCTAAATGTTGGAATCCTATCAGTCACTAGACAAATAAAATTAGCAACAAAAAAGTTATATATATATATATATATATATATATGTTAAAACATTATTTCAAATAGAAAAGGTGGGGAGACTTGCAAGTACAACCGTCAGTCACAAGCCCTAAAGACTCCAGTCTCATCTTCCATCTGACTACTTCTAAGATGCTTCTGTGTTGTATGATTCCACACAGAGTCATGGCAGCAAATTTAGCTGAACAAAAGACTTTAAGAAAACCAGAGACTGCAAAAACTGCTTTCAATGACTGAGAATTAACACAAAAATATGCCTGGCAATATTCAAGAAATGCTTGTGCGTAAGTGGACCTGAAGAAAAGACAGAAAAAAACGTGGTGGCTTTGCTGTGAGTGCAAATATTATCGCACAGCTCTCATTATAACATGGTAAAAGATACAGCCATATTCAAGGAACCGAAGACATCATCTGATTGCAGAAATATTATGATTTGTTGAGTTTCCTTAGCAAAAGCTAGAAAGCAGGAACCATTGGTTCAAGTATGTATGAATTTTTGTTTGTTTTGTTGTGTTCTTTTTGTTTGTTTGTTTGTTTGTTTGTTCATTTGTTTGTTTTAAATCTTTCTCACTGGGGTTGTTTCCCAGATTATTTCTTATCATGGCTCTAACCTGCAAAGCTTTTACCTCCTCCAACTTCGGCAAGTGAAGATAGGCCACTGAGTATGTGCTGAGCATTTCAGCTGATCGCCCTTAATCAGCAACTCTCATTTTTTGCTCAACACTTTAAAATGAGATGAAATGTTCATCTAGTTTACAGGCCGTGTGCTCAGCATCTTTCAAGACAGTGTATCAGCACTGAATCTTGATAACAACAAGTCTTTGAACAAAAAATACTTTTTTCTATCTGCTTTTTAATATGCATGACTACATTTATTAATTTATAATAGTAATTTATTTCTGGATCCCAGTTCAAGGTTTCATTTCTTATGTATTCAGTAGAAACTAAACCCAAACTGCTGAGGGCAGAATTCCTACTAATTGTCTCAGTCTCAAATTGATTCACATACCATTTATGTTACACAGTCAAGTAGCCCTATTTCCTAGCAATGCAATCAGAAAATTATTGACCAGCAACAATCCAGGTTTTACTTTATATTACTAAAATGGACAATCCCTGCAGTAAAGTGTAGTTTTCATAAATTTTGTGTGATTCACAGAAATGAAACTCCTGCTTTTCATTCTTTTATTCTGTGTAAACTTCTATATTCTCTCCCTTCCTCTATAGAGAGGCATTTCTCACAGGTGACCCATAGCCTGGACACACAGGAAGCAGCCAACCACCCTGTGGAGATCATCATAAAATTTATTTATTTGTTCATTTTCGAGATAGTGGAGAAGCCTGTTCCTGACATACAAATTTGTATGGTCAAAGGCAGGGGAGATGAAGCCCATAATGACTCTATTTCCCATTCATTAAACAAAAAAAATCTTTCTCCATACTTTTTATTTTGTCTTTAGTTGCAATCCAACAAGTAAGGTACAGTCCCTAAATTTGAAACTACGTGGTACTCAATGTAATTGGACACAACTTTAGTTTCTGTATCTCATACTGCTATTCATAATAATTAGAAAAAATATATATGGAAAAAAATCTAAACCAAATTAAAAAATAAGAAAAAGAGAATCTGAGGCTTAAGATAGTGATTTTTAAGTATTAAAGATCTCTGTATGTTACAATGTACTATCCTTGGTGCAGAAATCTTTGTGACATATTTTATCAGGAGATGCTGCAGGTTTTTACTTCTTTTTGCATTGCAAGTTAATTCAGTAGTGATCTAGTAGTTACCTAGGAAACATATTTAGGAAGGAAGTATTGATAATACTATAAGGACTAATTTAGATTTAGTTTTATTTATTTATTTTAGATTTTCAGAGGTTTAAAAGAATTTTGTATTGCTAAATGTAGAGGAATTTACAAAAATACTTCTAGTGTTTATTATTGGTATAATAAAACTGACAAGCCATGAAAATTGTAATAAGAGAATAAGCTTTTTAAACATTTTAAATAAAGTGTACAACAGTTGTACTGTTGTAAACAGCAGTTATTGAGCTGCACCCTGTCAACACTGTTGATGACACTGAGTTATTCTTTCCATACACATTTATCATATCACAAACTTCTTTACAACTTTGGCTGATCTATTAATAAAAACAAGGATTTCCTATTGTAAACATACTCAGGTGATAACGTGTCCTGGATTCAAACCCGCCACCTGTGTCACTACATTCTGGTGATTTCAGCTTATCTGTTTAGGCCACAATGAGCTATACCCTCATAAAAATTACTTGTTCTCCTGTGTGATGCAGCTTAATATAGAAATCTTTCCCACTTTACATGATTCAGATAAACTAAAATTCTTATGCTGTTGAAGGTTGCTCTAACAATTAATAAGATGTTGGACATGAAATTTTCAGGGGAGAAATACATTATGTCTTTTAGATATTAAAGGAAAGAGTGCATATATTATATTTGTGTGTGCCTGCGTTAGTCTCTTTCCTTCCTTCCTTCCTTCCTTCCTTCCTTCCTTCCTTCCTTCCTTCCTTCCTTCCTTCCTTCCTTCCTAATTTCTTCCTTCCTTTCAGCAAATATTTATTCAAAGTTTTTCAATGAAAGAAATAACAGATCTCAACATCGGGGAAAGTGAAACATGATATTCTATTAATTCATAGTAAGAATTTCACTTCATAACAATGATTGAGTTCACAAAACGAAACCATTTTCTCTATAAAACTTCTTCACTTTGGTTGGCTATCTACTTTCATGAACTCAGTATCTGCAGCGAGGATGGTTAATGTGTCTGTAATGTGTCTATTAAGAAACCAGGGTAAATAACACACAATTTAAATTGCTATAGTTTAATTCAATAAATTCCTAAAATAGCTTCCTAAAAATGCTGGTGAAACAAAGCAGAAAGGCCAAAAAAGTGTATTGACACATGTTTAAAAAAATGTGCGCAGATTTTAGTGATTTTATCACTTGCCAATAATATGACTGTAAAATATGTGTAATAAGAGTATATAATCCAATCCTCATCATCACTATGTGGAATTTAAAATATTTCAATACAGGACTGTTGTACATTGTTGGAAGCTCACCCCAAAATAGTGCAAATGTTTGTTCATACTTGCTGCTTCCTTTAACATTTAGAAATGTGGGAGATTTCACATAGTTCTAATGGATGTTGTTGTTACTCTTTTCCTTCATTTTTTCCAGTGTCAGTTTTTCATAAGTTTAACTAATCTATTTTGAATAAAAGTTTCTGTGTATGGTTTCTATATGGTATTATTTCATTGTCTGAAGGTTTTCTTAATATATTTATAGTGTTTTTAGACCCTTGTGTTGAAATGTCTGGGCTTAATGAAAACTATAAATTTAGGCAGTGAAAATTTATTTTTGTCTGTAGATCTCAGGTGAGAAGTAAAACAATCTTGTACTATGCAAAGAAAATCAGTTCAGTGTTTATATAAGTTATGACTTTCAAGCACTATGCGTGAGCTTTAAAAGCCACTTTTTTCTTAGAAAAGAGACTCACATAGTTTTAATGATACAAAGAACATGATTAATGAAATATTTTCTATACTTTTGTTAAGAACCTGAAATGAAGGATGCCTAATTTATTTCTATATAGAAGATTTTGTTTTAATTTAACATAAATCACCTGGACTTAATTCTGTTATAATTTTGATTATGCTCCCTGAGTGTTTTTTACCCCTATATGTCTACAGCACAGGTCTGTGTATCACCTTTCTCTTTAACCTCTGATGAATAAATTTCATTCACAAAAATAACCGGTACATTTCATCTGTAGTAAACTGTTACAGCTTTTTTGTATTTCACCTTTCATGCCTCCAATTCACATAAAAGCACCAAGAAAATTATATTCAAAGAAGCTAAGAGCAAAACTACTTTGAGTACAACATCAAGAGGTGGAAATTTAGCATCTAAAGGCCAAGAAATAAATTACTCTTCTTCTTAGTACAACATTACCAGAGTCTTGTTCTGTATACAGTTCTTCTCAGACATAAACTTTGACGCTTTACCATTTATTATCTAAAGTCACCACCATGCATACACAGGACAATGAATACACCTAAGTAACTTTTGGATTTTTCTGATTTTGATATATATATATATTTTTTCCCACTTTAAACAGTGCAATATTTTTGCAATTAAAATTGTATACATATGCTGTGCACACACATCACTCCCACTAGAAAAAAAATTTGCTGGGTTTTGAGACTTTTATTTTTATTATTATTATTAGAGCTAAAAAATGAAATCAGGTTATTGGATAAGTCTGCTTTTCCTTTGCTCCAGCTCTCCAAAGAGCTGGGCAAGGTACTCTGTGTTCCTGCTGCTCCTCTTTGTTCTACCTAGCACACTCTTCCACAAAGATGGATGATAGTCAGAGACACCATTTGTGTTTTTTACTGAGATGTCTCAAGTTGCAAATTTCCCTGGCCAGGTAACCCTGGCACATTTTTTTCTCTCTGTGTTCTCAAGCCAAGAGTCTCTCCCCATAACCAAAGCCAATGTGACAGCAGCAGTGTAGTGTCAAGTAGCATTAAGAAAATTGTGTTTTGGGGGACTTAATTCTATCCATCAGATAGTCTTGGAAGTATTTCCATTTTTCAGTCTGAAATCTATTTTAACAGAAAGACAGCATGTTATTTCCATTTTTCCATTCATCTTCCTTTCCCACCACCCTCTTCTCTCTTCCCCTACCACTCCTGATGCAGAGAAATGGATTTGAAACTAAAGGTCAAAAGGGTAAGTGCTGGACATATCTGAATTTAATTTAGCTGTTGTTGTCTTTCCCTTGCAGAGAAGAGTAATGTTTTTGTATATTAAATTAAGTTGTTGGTTTGCTTTTTTCTTTACAATGGTTTATCTTTTCAAAGAAAAATCAAATGACATGATGTTTTAGCACATGTAAACACATTTTTAAAATGAGAATTAAAATCTGCCCTTTCTGATGATATGCATGTATTACATACAAATTGCATTTCAAATTACATACAAATAACATCTCCCCTCTGCTTTTTGTTACTAGTAAAATCAATTATTCAGAAGAATAATGTTAATTACAATTAGAAATATCACACTTGAAGTTTTAGTTCATTAATGTAGATTTCCATAAATGTAATAATGAATTGAATTGGTTTTGCTCCAGAGTTAGTCTTTTGTATAAAACTCCAATCTTTTATTTATTTATTTATTTTTTCCTGCTAATGGTATATTTAGCAATGTAAGAAAGACTACAGACTAGAACATTACACCATGTGAGATAAGGAAGCAATTTGCTCAGGTGTGTGAGTAGAAAATAACAAATGAATTGACTGCAGCATTTCTGTGATTCAGCTTTACAAAAGACATTGTTACTAAAAAGAGAATGCTTTCTTCTATTTGGAGTGAGTGTATAATGGCAAGAAATCAACAATTACAGCTGCTGAAAATCACATTACATCAAATACACCACCCCTTCAAATGTCTTCAGAAAAGAGACTTTTTATGGACATTCACAGTTCCGGGAAGAAGTTAGTCCCTGATCTCATGTGGATCTTACACTGGACCTTTGAAAACAGTACTTCAGAGTCACATTAAGTGATATGAAATTCATAAACTTTATGTGGCCTACTGCCTCCTGGAAGACCTTTGGGTATAAGCACTTTTCTTGATACCTTGTAGGACATTAGGAAGCTTATCTGGTTATTCTGATTTAAAAACAAAACAAAACAAAACAAAACAAAAAAACTATTCCATAAGATCTCTGGATCTCTGCCTCTTAAATTGTCCCTTCCAGTGCAGTGAGTGCAGTGGTGGAAAAGAGATATAGAGAGAGATACAGGTATAAATTTGTGCTTGCTATCTGTTTTTCTCTGTTTGTCTACCTACACCCTGGTACATAGGATAGTTTTTACAGGAACTTATTTGTAGAGGCTGTAATGCCTTCATTTTATGGAGTATTCATCCAACTTTCAAGCTTGGGCTAATGCACACAATATTGACATAATGGAAAAGTAGCAAAGCTGTAGAAAAATGCTGACTGAAAACAATGGAGAAGAAACTAGGAATTCCTGGATGAAGTAGCAATAAATTTTATTTCTCTCAGTTCCTAAGCAACTGCATAAGGAAAGTTTTTCTTTAGTTTGGTTTTCTTTTTTTCTTTTTTTTTTTTTTTTCCCTTTTTAGGGATGGGAAGAAAAAGCTCTCCAACGTTTTTGTTTGCCTCTTTACTTCCTACCATAGTAACTATTGCAAAACTTAAATGCTCTGCTACCGAAAATATATCTGGTTACTACAAAAACATCAGAAATGTCACAGAAATTCTCTATCACCCCTTCTATAAACAATCTAGTTATATTGTCTTTCTTTGAAAAAAAAAAAAATTCAGTTTTGCTGATACCATCTCTTGGCAGCTTTACTTCCTTAAGCAAAATTTCTCTTTCGTCTTCCTCATGTAGTTGATAACAGTTTTTATTTGTCTGTTTGTCTGTTTGCTTGTTTTATTATTCCCTGGCTTTTTTTTCTTCAAGGTGACTCGGTTTTCACTTACTATATGCTTCCTCCTGGTGTTTGAAATAAATTAAAAGTTCAAAAGTTGACTGTGTTGCTCTCCTACTTTCCTCTATGTGTGCTTCTATAACACTTCTTTAAAGAGTTACTGGTGGGATCCATGTTACCTTCTGCTGTAACATTTTTACCAATTTCCTCTTGACTTTCAGGGAACAGGGCAAACACAATGCAATATTTCTTCGTAATATTACCCTGGAATATAATGAACTTGGATTTCAGAAGTCTACATCTTTGGAAATCTTCAAAACCCATCTGTACAAAACCTTAAGCAATCTGGTCTGTATTCTCTGTTGGCCCTATTTTGAGCACTCCTGGAGTCCCTTGTCACCCCAATGACTCTGAGATGCTGTGATTTCCCAAGCTGGGGTAGTACACCATGACTTCTCTCTCTGGATTCTATATTCAGAATCAAACAAAACAACAATAACAACAGCATCTTTCTAAAGAACTCCGGAGCTTGCTTCGCTATTCCTACTCCTCCAAACTCCTGAATAAAGATAGTTTCACAGTGTCCTATGCTTTCAGTGGCACTCTAAAGATACTTGGTATAATATTTAATCAGCATGATCTAGTGATTTATAAGGACCAATGATAACCTTCTTCATTCTTCTATTATTTCTATTACTAGGAGACTTTCAGAATGTCTATCCTTTCCTTGATCCAGACTCAGGAAAATCATACAGGTGAATACCTATGTTTTTTTTTTAATTATTTTCCATTGATTCAGTTGCTTTAATAGTGTGTTTCTTGAATGAATCCCATTTGACTGCTCATTAGTTTGAGATTTTCTTGTCTAGCATTTCTTTAAGCTAACTTGACAACAGCTAAAAAAAAAAGTGTGGATATACATTGTACAAAATAACTAGGAATCTCTGTGCATAGAAGCGTTTGGTCACTATTAAAGCTTTTATGTTAACTAAAGCTACTGCAATAGAATCATAGAATCATTAAGGTTGGAAAAGACCTCCGCGATCATCTGGTCCAACCTTACCACTACCATCAATATCACCCACTAAACCATGTCCCTAAGCACCACGTCCAACCTTTCCTTGAACGCCCCCAGGGACAGTGATTCTACCACCTCCCTGGGCAACCTGTTCCAATGCCTGACTACTCTTTTCAAGAAGAAATGTCTCCTAATTTCCAACCTAAACGTCCCCTGATGCAACCTGAGGCCATTCCCTCTAGTCCTATCACAAGTTATTTGTGAGGAAAGGCTGACCCCCAGCTCCTCACAACTCCCTTTCAGGTAGTTGTAGAGAGCAATAAGGTCTCCCCTGAGCCTCCTCTTCTCCAGACTAAACAACCCCAGTTCCCTCAGCCGCTCCTTACAGGACTTGTGTTCCAGGCCCTTCACCAGCTTCATAGCCCTTCTCTGGACACTGCTCCAAGGCCTCGATGTCCTTCTTGTAGTGAGGGGCCCAAAGCTGAACACAGTACTCGAGGTGCCGCCTCACCAGAGCAGAGTACAGGGGGACGATCACCTCCCTGGTCCTGCTGGCTGCACTATTCATGATACAAGCCAGGATGCTGTTGGCCTTCTTGGCCACCTGGGCACACTGCTGGCTCATGTTCAGGTGAGCATCAATCAGCACCCCCAGATCCTTTTACTCTACACGGCTTTCCAGACACCTGCCTCAAGCCCATAGTGTTGCATGGGGTTGTTGTGACCAAAGTGCAGGACCTGGCAGTTAGCCAAGTTAAACCTCATCCCACTGGCCTCTGCCCATCGATCCTGCAAAGTGTTTACCTGTCCAAGCCATGGGCTGCCAGCTTGTCCAGGAGAATACTGTGGGAGACTGTGTGGGAGACTGTTGTTGACTTCACCATGTCATTTTCCTTCCAACATTTCCTCTTCTAAGGGTCATTGAAGGGTCATTGGTCCTTTCTCTAGCTTCTTCTTTTCCAGCAGTTCTAAGATTTTGCCTCTGTACCACTGATGCTTTTGTTAATTTCCTCTCATTTTCTCCTCTTCTAGAGCATGTTATGTTACCAGTGTCTCTTCTTCCTCCCTTTGAGCTTTCAAGTTTAATTCTCCTGTTTTTCCCTTTCAGTATTAAAAGGGTTTTGAAGAGATTCTCCTCTTGATCAGATATTCTGATTTCTTTTTTTAAAGACTTTATTTCATCATTTTAAGCTGTTTTTCCCATTATTTCTTTTAGTCTTCTAATCCAGTGTTGCTTAAGATAACCAAACCCATGCCTCTTCTTTTATAGACACCTGTTGAACTCCAGTGAAGTACAGTTCTCTCAGTAACTGTAAATGCCTCACTTACAGAAATTTCCAGAGCATTTAGGCTCCTTCCTATTGCACTGGATTGCTGAGTTTGTCACACTGGGCTCAAACTGCAGAAGAAACATAGCTCTTTTTACATCTTGGCAGAAAAGGCTCCTAGGTATTTTCTATAGACGGTTTCCTTTCCAGTGTTTACAACTGATAAAAAGATCAAAAGCACTGACAGTAGGCTATTGATACAAACCTTGACACAGATACCAATAACCTCTCTTATGGGCAGAGAGTGGCATGAGGAGACAGGTTCAAGGAAGTGCAAGGAGATTGATTAGTTGCATCAGTAACTGAGACAAGAAAATCACATCAGGCCAGGTCAAGACCAGATCCGTGTTACCCTCATGAAAAAAATAACTTTTTAAGAAAAATCTCACTCCACCACCTGCCCTAGTTCATCTTCAACCCCACATTAGAGACACAGCAAAAACTTGCTATTATTAGTAGCCTGTTCCATGTGCATCACACATTTTTCTCTTCACTTCCACTTCCCTTCACTCTAGCTTGTATCTTTTATTTTTCTGTTTGTTTGTTTGGGGTTTGCCCCTCCATGTCATCCACTACTTACATTTTAGAAGAAAGAGAATTACAGTAGCCAGGAGCACAGCTATTTTAAGAACTCAGCCAGGATGCTCTCAGGTGTATGATTAATAATTTACCAAAGGGCTTCTCCTCTGACCAGCAGTACCTTGCTCCCACAAATGCTCAGGTCATTCATCTGGACCAGGCATTCAACTGCAAACAGAGGATTTTTAATGTGCTGCTAGAAGTTTTAAATATCAGTTCAATTTAAAAAGACAAATGAGCATTCCTAAGCTGTGACAAGGCAAGATGGTGATTCATCAGACACAAGGGCACATTTTTCCCCACCCTGTTGTTTGCTGTTCCACTAAGAGAAAGCAGAGGTAGCAAACTGTGCCTTAATACTCTTCAGATTACTATTTTTGTTTTCCTCTGCTAAAAAAGACTCACATGGGAAATGGCTCCAAGTACTGTAACATCATGGGTGATTCATCTCCACAGGAATTGCTAGAGAAAAAGTACCTTTCTTTGCGAAGTGGATTGCATTCACTGAAGCCATTTGGTGTTTATTTTTTTCTCATTGTTATTTATTAGCATTTCATAGATTCTCATAATAATAACTCATAATCCATAATAATGTCATAAATCAAAAAAAAAAAAAAGTGGTGTTAGACTTTCTGTTTTACATTTTTGCTTCCATAAATCTCTAACATTTCTTCCAAAAATAGAAGGAACACCCCATTACATTTCTTTGAATCAGAAAAAGGCTGTGGTGCTATAAATATGTCTGTGATTTCATCTATGACACTGGTCCTACAGCCACAATGAAGCAAAAGCCCGTTCTCCAGTGGAAGCTCTAAATCCACTCTGGATACTATTTAAATGCTTTTTGCTCTTAGGGGAAAAATAATTTGGTGGCTAAATTGCTTAGGTGTAGGTGCATTGATGTAAGCTGATTCTGCATATTTCTAGCTGTTCCTATCCACATTATTTTCCAACTGGTGATTTCTATTTTCATTTCTAGGTTCACAGTTCATTTGCACTTGATCCCCTAGAGATTGTTTTCTTGAGCAGGCATTTTGTAAAGTACAGAAAATGGATTAACCCCAGTACTCCATTGTATGCTGGACAAAGTACTATCCTTGTTCCATATTTCATGTTTCTTTACAAATGAGGAATACAATACATGTTTTTGGTTGTTTTTGGTTGTTTGTTGCTTTTGTTGTTGTTCTTTTTTTTTTTTTTTTCCCTGTACAGTAAGTTAATGGTATTTGCTTTTCAGATATTCCAGATTCCTTCTCAAGTCACTTGAGACACAGCACAAGAATGAATTAATCTGAACCGTCTTTCTGATTCCTGACAGGTCTGCTTGAAAAGCTGCTTGCCTCAAGCTGAATTCATTGTTATTTCACTTATCTCCAAGTCAGCAAGAGACAGTTTTACAAATCTCTAACATAAGGCATGAAATGGAATTCAACAGCAATACTTATTTTCTTCTTTTTATTTGGCTTTGGCCAGATGAATGGAGGCTCCAAATGTGGATAGCACATTTTGAGTTGTTTTCTTGAAATGTTAACTTCATTAAAATCAGTCATCCTATGAGAGAAACACCAGTCTCATGGAGAATCAGCTCCCTCTGACATATTTATCTTTCCCTGAATCTACCTCAAAATGCAGCCTTTTGGGTGGAACACGATGAAATTTGATAGCATTTACTGAGGTGTAGGAGACTTATTAGTCTTTCATTTTTGACTATTGTGACTCTAATACATTCCTACTAATAAATGGTAACATATAAATACACAATTAGTTTAAGACCACTAAAGATGTTCAATTCTCAAGAGGAAGAATACTTCCCTGAATTTTCCAGGGCACTGGGATGATTTCAAACTCATTTTACTAATTATAGTGTTACGGGTAGTAATTGACTTCCACTCATGGAATGACTCCTATCTATATACTTAGATGAAGAGAAGCCAAGTATTGAAAGGATATGCCTATATTAGTAGTCTAAAAATTGCTATGACCCCAGTGACATGATCATCTACATAGTCATATTATCAGACTGGTTCTCACTGCAGGCCATCTTCTGCCCCAAACAGTGAGATTGACCAATCCAGTAACTGTGCTAAGTGACTTAGGACCAGTGGAGCACTCTCTTCCAGTGGTTTTGAGTATGGTCACCCCTCTGCACCTTGGGGAACTGAGGTTAGCTGTTCAAATGCAAGCTCTGCCATTTGGCCTCAGAGTTACAGAAATTTATTGATCTCTATTTCTAATCATCTCAATATACTCAAAAGCTGTGTCCATCAGGAAAACAGAACTTTCAAGGCTGTCTTGACAGACTCCGTGCTTGTTGGGAACGCAGCCCCAAACATCCAAAGTAGTCTTAACCATTAAGGAAGGTTATTGGATTTTCTTTGACTTGTATTTTGCTAAAGCAATACTAAGTACTAATTTTCTCATGGAAAGTGTCTTCCTCCTTCTCACCACTTCCCTCCCTTTAGCTGAAGGTTGCCTACTGAAGAAATAATTGGGGCAATGATGTGAGATTCTGGGTTTGTCCCCCACAGCTTTCAAGGCTATGTCTGCAGCAGGAAATAAGAATGGGCTAGGAGCTTTTCTGTGGCCTAGAGGGCAAGTGATACAGTTCAGTTCATCTCCACAGGGCTCAGCAATCTTTCCACCCCGACTGTATGGCCTTGTCCGTGCTGGAAATATTCCTGTGCCCTTGAACTGCGCTATCATTGAAATACAAGTTCAGAGATCAAAACTCTGTCGGTGTCGTAACAGAATATCGTGTTCCAATGTTCATGCCTCTTCAATTACATTCAATTACACCTGATAGGGTAGCTCATATAAACTGTCTTCAGATCACTGAAGCTCATTCCCCTGCCTGAGAACTTTGATATTCATCACAGACAGAATCTTGCTCGGAGCATTTTAAAAACACATGAAATGCACTGAAGTACTATGGATAATCTCATTCAGAAACTGCCATTGCCCTCAATCTCTTTATGGAATACACAACACATGGGGAAAAAGAAACTCAAAGCAGAGTCTGGAGCAGACCAAATGAATCATTTATTTTTTTATTTATTTCTCTTTCCACCACAAATACTTGGCATTTTTCAGAGACAATCTGTCAGTCACTGTAAAGAACTCTCCATTAAAACCAATGAGCAGCTCTTACTAAAAATCAGGGGCTGACACTATAAAAAGGTTCTGAGTGGCTGAGGTCAAAATGTTAAGTTTAAGACTGTATGAACCAGAGATATTTTCTTGTATTGTATCAGAACAAGAGCCTGGTGAGTGGCAGTACTAGATCCTTAATCTAACTTCACAATTACTAATGCACAGTAAGTTTTTTCTATTTTTTTCTTTTTGTTTCAACAAAAAGACTAGGTCAAGTGCAACCTGCTATTGTAGGGATTTTTTGATCAAATACAATTATGTAATTAATGATACAACACTAAACCATGGCAGTCCGTTTACCATTGATGAACAGTCTTTAAGGATCTCCATCTCTTCATAGTGGAGACTGGCACAGAATGTATTCCTCATAGGCAGCTCAAACCCCTTTGGGATATGTCATAGATGAAGTGATTTTCACATACTTGTGTTGCTCCTGTCTTACTCTAACAGTTCCCCTCCTATTCATACTAAATGAGTTAGGCTTATTCTGCTGAAGATCTCTTAAAAGTTCTGCATGAATGCTTTAACCAGCAAATGCAAATGTTGGAGAACAGTAGTGTTACACGTAGTAATTTCCTCCATCAGCAACAAATTTCAAAGTAGGAAATTTCACTGTAGTTAAATCTTTTAAAAATTATATTAACAACACTTTTGGTCAAATATCCAAGAAAATAAATGAATTTGTGGTTAAGCAGTCAATAGCCTATACTTACACAGCTTGAAACTGAACTACAAGAATACTGGTATAATTAAATCTGGCCAGGGATGTCAAAGGTAACAAGAAAAGATTCTATAGGTAATAAAAGGAAGACTAGGGAAAATGTGGACCCTCTCCATAAGGGAATGGGAGACCTAGTTACCAGGGATATGGAGAAGGCTGAGGTGCTCAACGACTTTTTTGCCTCAGTCTTCACTGAAAAGTGCTCTAGCCACACCACCGAGCTCATAGAAGGCAAAGGCAGGGACTGGTAGATCAAGGAACTGCCCACTGCAGAGAAGACCAGGATCGAGACCAGCTAAGGAATCTGAAGGTACCTAAGTCCATGGGACCTGATGACATGCATCCACATGTTTTGAGGGAACTGGCAGATGAAGTTGCTAAACCTGTGTCCATCATATTTCAGAAGTCATGGCGGTCTGGTGAAGTTCCCATTGACAAAAAGAAGGGAACATAACTCGCATTTTTAAAAAGGGAAAAGGGAAGACCCAGAGAACTACATGCCAGTCAGTCTCACCTCTGTGACTGGCAAGGTCATGGAGCAGATCCTCCTGAAAACTATGCTAAAGCACATGGAAAATAAGGAAGTGATTGGTGACAGTCAGCATGGCTTCACTAAGGGCGGATCATGCCTGACAAATCTGGTGGTCTTATACAATAGAGTTACAGCATTGGTGGATAGGGGAAGAGTACTAATGTGAGTACTCCTGTAAGTTTCACTTATCTTTGTTGAAAATTTAAAGTCTGCTTAAATTATAAAAATAAAGTGTTGAATTTTATGTAAATACTTCTGAAGAGAACCTTGATAATGTTTCTTGCCTTTTAATGATTATAATATGAACTGGTTCCAATCTATAATTTCTTCCAGGTAATAGCAGTGTATTGTTATGCAAATATCACTATTTCTTTATTGTTAAGAATGTGAATAGTTTTGACTTACTACTCACTGCTACCTCTTACAATCCGTTTTCTAGGAGGATGCTAATTTAATTATATATATACATATATATTTATTTTTTCTTCTGTTTGGCTCTTGATCAGGACAACTCAGAACTCCTTGACTCAAGAAAGGATGTGGAAGTAAGTAATAATATTCAGCTTCGAATGTTGATATCAGAGTTAATTATATATACATATTTTGCTAAAAGAAACTCTACTTTATTAATATGTTTTTTGAAAGCCAAACCATACTGTTCTCAACACAGTTGTTTCAAAAGCAGAACAGGTCTACGTTAGGCTAAACAGGGCTTATCTTGCATATCTCAATAGCATGTGTACTGAACTATTTTTTAGAAAATTCCTGCCTTCTTACACACAGGCCAGAAGGGTATGTGGCTGAGCAACCATGAATCCTGTTTTTCCAAGGAATTTTGCATGCAAAACAATGTCAGATCAAATTCAACAGAAATCTAAGAAACTTTTATTTTTTTTCCTGTTAATCTTATTTCCCATTTCCCATTTCAAAATTGTGTGATACAAACAGAATATGCAACTGTCGCTGGATGTTTCAGCTGATACTGTTTTACTCGTTCTCACTGGTTTTGCCTGTTTTCAAGGTCAAAAATGCATTTGAATGAACACAGAATGAAACACCAATCTTGTCTTAAAATTAAAGGCATTTCTATTATAGAAAGGTGCCATAATTTCTGTTTATGCATTTATTTTGTTGAAGAACAAATTGTTAGTGGATAGAATGTTCCATAATAGCAATAGGGGAACTGCTATCTAACAGACAATCATGGTAGGTGTTTTTTTGTTTTGTTTTGTTTCGTTTTTTGACATGAGCAATATAGGCATCTGTATCTGGGCATGTCATCCAAATTTCCTTTCTAGTCAGCGGAGACAATTACACATTTCTAGAGCACAAGTCATAACACATATTTGAAAGTACCTAACCCTCCCAGTTCTCTCTGTTAAATATAGAAGTGAGAGAAGTGGCGAGATTATATGTAGATATTTACACTATACATATCCAAAGGTTCATGAAATGCAGACTAACCATGGAGGCCATTTTAAACCCCAAAATAATCAGTTATAGAGACTTTCAAAAAATTTTTGGTCCACGATGGAAAATTACTGAGCAATGCAAGCATTTTTTGTGTTATATATTGGTACATTAACGTCACTGCAAACACATAGTGAAGGCTAATTTCAGTTTAACAATATAATCCTTGAAAAGCCTTCACTTATTACCAAGAGTATTGGGGAAATGGGTCAATGAGGCTGTTTATGGAGCAGAAGCTGACACAAGCAGAAAGATACTCTTATCAGCACCTGAGTGTAAAATAACCACCGACTGCAGCTCATCCATGCGTGATTCACTGCAGGAATTCAGGAAGGTGATTGATAAGGGGAGGACACTAGAAATGTAAGCAGGCTGCATATGTAAGAATGTAAACAGTTCAGCATTCCTCCCTGCACTTACCACCATGGAAACGATAACAAACCTCTCTCTGTTGACATACTTTGCAGCTCAGTGTTGCCTCTCCTGTGCATATAGATGCTGAACTGGCTACAGATCCTCTCCAAACCCATTGTCTTTCCAGCCAGGGAAAAGAAGCATGTTGTCCCCCTTACCCCCCTGGCACACCAGCATAGTGATTATACTGAATCTATTAATCCTCCAGAAGCACTCAGCAGGGGCAAAGGTGGTCAGTCACACAGGCCTAAACATCTACAGAGTTTCTCACTCTTGCAGACAATCTCAACAACAGTTTAAACATGTCTAATCCCACCTAGAGCATTAATGTAAGCAAATCAAAATGAGATACCAAGGCAGATACGCAGAGGGACCTCCTTATGGGCAAGTTGCTTAGTATACTGCTGCCTGGATCCTGCTGCCAGCGTTCAGGAGACAGAAAGGGCTAAACTTGTGGGGCTGCAGATAGGAAATTATAATCAATACTACTGCCCACCGAATGAAAACAGAATTTCTGTAGAGAGGACCCTATTGAAGATTGTTTCTGTAACAGCTATATGGTATTACAAAGCTATAGTGAGATAGGAATATGTTGAGGGGTCACTTCAGTCCTCTTTCCTTTCATACTGAAAAATAAAAATAAAAAAATCATAACTGTTAAATCTTCTATGTATGAGAACAGATTGATTATTTTAAATTATTGAACATTAATTTATTTTAGCACTTTGCAAGATTTGAAAACTCCAGTAATAACATCATTATATTCTTCAGAGTCAGGTCTGCTTTCAGTGTGTCTTTGTTTCCCATTACTGAGAACTACCCTGACAAATTACAGTAAACTCTTAAGCATGTGGGCTCCTGAGCTGTTTTTATATCCTAAATTAATACTGATGTTTTCATCCTGCTTATTTTATAAGGTGATCCTGTTGCTTCAATGCAGTTTCTTCACATGAGAGTCTTGTAGATTTATATCAAACAAGCACAGCATGTATCAGATGATTATTTCATATGACCTTGTTCAGAAGAACAAAATCCTTGCAAACAGCTTTTTAAGTTGTTTTATACAGATTCCCCACCTGCCCCTATTTATCAACAACGAGAGTTACTCATTGAAGCATTTGACCACGGAAATGTTTTGAACATTTTTTTTTTTCTTCACAGAAGTCTGAACTTATGCATAATTCATTATTCTTTCTGTGTATGGATGATTGTGCTTAGATATGCAAAGTCCAAGGAAGACTGAAAATGGTGTCTAGCACAGACATTGCTTTTGTATGTGTGTGTTTGTTTGCTTTGGAAGAGTGTGGTGAGGTTCTTAAACCTGATCTTTTTGATTTTCATAGCTGAAAAGAAGACATGGTTCAAACTGAAGTGAGAGAAGAAGGAGTTGCAGAACACATTGCCAGAACCAGGTATTTTACTCACCCTGGAGTCCTACTCGGTTGCAAAAGGTGAGTTATAACTGTGGTATGCCATCTTTCAGTAAGATTTGCTTAGGTCTCTGAGGACTCAAAGACAGTTAATATGGTGCCAAATACTGAGAATTATTTGAGGGAAAATCTGGAGAAATTTTGATCTGTAATTCTCACAGCCATACCACACAGATCAGGCAACATGTAATAGAATTTACATAATGTATGTGATATATAGATATATTAGGAGAGAGCGATCATGCATTTTGTATAGGTTAAAAACTACTAGACCTCTTTGGTGAGATCAGCAGTCATGGGTATGGGAGAAAATCGGTTAACACAATCTATTTGAATAACTAGAATTCCTTTGGAAATTTAGCTTGCTGAAGGTTTTGTTTGCTTGTTTGTTTTTTAATCAAATTGTCATTGGGACGGTGCTTACATAAATAAACACATGGGGGAAAAACAAAAAAAAAAAACAAAATAAAACAAACAAACAAACAGTACAGCAAAATTTTCACTAGTATACTTCAGTGATCTGTGCTCTTAACTTATCCATAAATGATCTGGAAGGAGGAATAAGATGAAGTAAGAAAATCTGCTGGGAAGCTTATGCTGTTTAAAGTAGTAAAAAATGCATGCCGACTTCAGCAGCATTTCAGAAGGACCTAGCCAAGTCCTGGCTGTGCTGAATTCCTGACTGATAAAATGGAAGATGAAGTTTAGTGTAGATAAATGTAAGGTAATGTATTTCAGTGGGATGTTCCTCATTTTAGGTATGCAGTAATAGTTTACCAGTACTACTTCAGAGTGAAGGTTAGTATCAAATTCTGTGCAAAATGCTGACTCAGGGCCCACTGCAGTTAAAAAAAAAAAAAAAAAGCGGAGTTAGCAAAGAATAAAGAATGAAACAGAAGATGGCATTTTTCTATCATAATATAATGTTCACTTTTGATTTGCAAAATCAAGGAAAAAAAAAAAAAGGTACTTCCACATGCTTTAAAATAATAACAGCAATACCTCTGTGAAGCCAGCTTCTCATGTTAAGGCCATTTGAAAGGTCACCAATTCTAATGGTGCTATGATAAGTGCTGATAGTCCTTGTTAATTAAAATAACCTCCTACACACTGGGGTTGCTTTTTAGAAACAGTTGATTACGGTCTTTGAGAAAATGAGTTTTGCAACTAATGGCAAATTCTCAAGTTAGTCCTCAATTACACACAAATGCAAATTCAGTTCTCTCTTTTGTTTTTTCTTTTGATTCATTTTTCCTTTCTCTTCCCCTCCTTTTTCCTTTCTGGACATGGCACAGTAGGAGAAACAGCAATTGAAAGTGTTGAAACCAGGCCACTACAAAACAGTTGTAACTGCATTAGCACCAGAAGTGCTTTAAGTCCAATTAATGGAGAAAATCATTAAAAGCTCCATTATCTCTTTAAAAGAGCTTTACATGCTTATGTCATGCAACTCATAAATAACAGGGATCTAAAAGGAAATCCCTTTGTAAATTGTTCTTCAGGCTTTGTAAGAGTAGGTGCCAGTCAGGGAGCTATTGAAACATAAGTTTATGCTCTGAATAAAAGCACCATAGAATGAATCATGATTTGAATTCATGATTTGGAAATTACTGTGGGTGGAGATGGAAGACTTTGGCCAGACTGGTTATGTTACAGACACACAAGGGAACTGAGGACATTTGAATTAAACAAGAGGATGTCAACCATGTTTTATTGGTGATTTAAAGATGAAGTTAAAGTTAGATGCACTGGAGAAAAAGTAAAAAGGAGAGCGTGAGTATATATAAAGCCATACAGGTAATTGATGAAAACCAGAAAGAATGAAAATAAGCTAACAATCAATTTTTACTTTAGTAGCAGTCAGTCAAGGAAATATGTAGAGCAATAAATCAACTGGATTACATGTTTACATTGTTACATGAATGAAGGAACATTCGAGGCATCAGGCTTCTCCAGAAAACCAAATTCCTTGTTTGTATTGGCTAGGGGGGAATTGGAGTGAAATTTATTTTGTTTTGTTCATTTGGAATCTTGTCTCAGTATAATCTTAAGGAGTTTTAAACAGTCTTTGTGACCTGCTATTTGGTGACAATTGTTATTAACTATCACAAAGGTATAAGAAGAGCTAACTTATATGAAGCAGATGGTGATTCATCTTATTTAATATGCTTTTTCACAGTGTCCATGCCAGATAGACAAGAAACGTTATGAAGAACAGCAACAGAATAGTCAGATGCAGCAAACCCTGATGTATTGTAGTGGGGAACTGCAGATTCTTTGTCTCTCTTAGGTGAAATTCTCATTTGGATTTTCTGTTGGTGTTACAGTATTCTAAAATATCATGATTCAGCTGCCAGAGACCAGGACTTTCTTAACACTGCAGCCCTATATCAGGGATATATGCTTATCCTGTGTGTGTATGCTGGTTATAAATTTGGATGTTTAGGAAGGGCTCTCACTGAAATATGGGCTATATGTGGTAATTAATCTGGCCTCAGTGACCAGATTACAACCTAGCTATATTTTAACTTCCTGTTCTTTGGGATTGTTCTTGGAGAGGAAAAAAAAAATCCCTTAGGAAAGAAAATGGACAAAAACAACAACAAAAATAACTTAAATTGTACAAGTTCAACAGTGTGATTACTGTCCCAAGCTTTGCAGTGGTTCTGTTTTAGCCTTTGGGTGTCAGGCTTTCATTTCATACTACCAACTACTTCCTGAATTCCTGTGTTTTTATTTCTTCTGCATCTGCTAACATTTCCTTTTTTGCTGCCCTTACCACTCTGTCATGCTCCAGAAAGTGGGTTAAAGTTGATTTATGCTGAGGAAATCCCAACAACAATATCAGATAGCAGCATTGCTTTCATCTTGTTGCTCGTTCAACGAACAACCCCAACTCTGTTTCGCTAATTTTGACAGAGAAAGTGTTTTAAATAGAATTACTGAGAGGTATCTGGTCTCGTGTTGGTCAGTGCCTTCTTGTATGATACCAAGGCAAGTGTTTGTCTTATAGAAATTAATGAAACAACTTTTTCTGCAGAGGAAGAAACAAAAGAACAGAAAACCTTTCATGTTTGCCATGTACTCCTTCGTCTTCATCTTAGTAGGCACCATTAACATCAGACAGTCTTTGAAGAAACACTCTTTTAATGCATGTCATCTTGTTCACAACATAAAGAGCAGTAACAGTAAAGCTGGTGAGGGCATTCTAACATAACCTCTATCAAGTTGACATAGACCTATAGAATCAGAGGAAACATCAGCTATAAATGTGTCTGTAGATGACTTTTCAAATAGAAAGCTTTTTATCTCAAATTCAAGCTTGAAATTTCATCAAGGTTGGTGTAGTACAAACTAATGTGAAAGAACACACAACACAAAATGAAATCCTTACAAGTACTTTTTGATGGAAGGAAGCGTTCTATGCATACATGTATGTGCAATCATTAAATAAATCATTAAAAAATGTTCATAATAAATTAGCTGTTGGATAGTGTTGGTTCATTATTATTGCACTCAGTGTCTCAATATTGCAACATTTTTTACTGCTTTAAATTACATAAGAACTACTGTGATTAAATTGCAAGATTGTTTTTAATACACCATTACGTTACAAAATTGTTATCACTTTCTGATTTCTGATGGAATCTCTAATAGATCTGGTAACTTTGCATTGTATCTTGTTTCTTTAGCTAAGAGCTAATTATCTGAAAAAAAAAAAAAAAGGATGTAATGGGAAGAAAAACTACTTACAAGTTTGTACTATACACTCATAATAAAGTTCCGGACATAACGAGGAGCATGTGGTTGACTAAACTCCAAATAACAATACAGAATTAGGGGAGATGACTTCTGTTCCTTTTGCTAGAAAGGTCTAATGTCTCCTAGAGAGATCTATGAAGCTTGGTACTTGAGATAGGTGGCTTCTTCAGTCTCTCCTGTTATTCTATTCCATTTTGCAATTCAAAATAAAATATTCATCAAGGCATGAATGTTGCTTTATAGTCTGATAATTAGGGCAGTCATATGAATCCCAGTTCTTGTGCCAACTAATATTTCAGAATGAAGGCATCCATCAGCTTGTATTCAAACCCTTGTTTTAAGTCAGGTGGTCTCCTAAACTACTAACCCATAAAGAAAATATTTTTTTTTTTTTTTTGATTCAATTAATGTTTCATTATGTCCAAAGTGAAGAAATGGAGAGCAGCATTATCTGGGAAGCTGGAAAATATCATGGTCACTGCAGTGCCAGGGCAGCAGCTGTGAAGTTTTCAGAGTTTCTAGGCTTCCAAATCCACATGAGCCTTTGTATTGACCCATGAATTTGAAACTCCTGGAAACCTTCAGGCAAGTTGTAAATGACATAGGCTTTAAGCATCTTCGTCCTCTCACCTGTTTGTTTATTCATTAATCAGGTGCTAAAGAACGCAGCAGGTACCCTGGCATGTGATTATAGAGGGTTTTGAAATATTTTTGGCATGATCTGATCATCAAAACCCTATCTTCTACTACAGTTTCACAGGGATTTTGGAAAAATATTTTGCTTTCACTGATTCAGCATTCTTCAATGGAAAAAGCAAAATCATTCTTATTTTCCGAACAGCTAAACATTTACTTCACAGGCTTAATTCATTACACGTAGTGTAGCCAGACAGCTGAATGACATGCATTGAAGAAGAACTCTCTATAAAGGAACATGACAGACCGTGTCACTGCCTTTTAATACATGTGTGCTTTGGTGAAGATCGTGTTTCTGATATTTGCGTAAACTAGGATGCCAGGGTCTTATTGCTGTGAGTGGGAAGATGAGATGATCTGATCAGTGTGCCAAGTTCCTGTAATTCATCACTTTCTATCCTCCATGAAGTGGCATTCCTCTACTCTGGCTGCCAAAAGCTGGGTTTCATTTCACAGTCCCAAGGACAGTGTAAAATCTCACTTATTGCCTGCTTGTTAGGCTAACTGCTGCAAAACTTATTTCTGATTTGTGCTTGGTTTGAACTGGTCAGGTCAGCTAATAACAAACTGCTTTTTGCTCTAGTTTTCTTTTCCTCCCTCTCCCTTCTTCTCCTTTCCACCACCCCACTTTGGGCATAATTCCAATCGTTAGGAAAAATTGGGTCTTCAGCCATGTAGAATAGGCAGTGCTTGCTGTGTTTCAATCTTCTTTCAGATGGGTTGAAATACACAGTGACACAAGATGGTCACTATCTTGCATCAGACTTGCTCAGAAAGGTACATTGGTATGTGAGACTAACATTAGACAATGCTTTCTGTGACACTGACACTTAGATTCTTGAAATATTCACATGTAAAATGTCATTAACTTTGGAAAAATCAACACATATTGCAAATTGTGCCTAGAACAAGCAGGTGTAATCCTGGGAAGATAAATATAATACAGTTTCTAACACTGATTTCTTTAGCATTTTATCAAACTCCCTGTTGTAGCAACAGTCTTATGCTGTTTTTTCCATTCTGCTTAACCAGCAGATGACTCAGTCTACAGACCAAGATAATGTAGTACAATTATAGCATTCAAAATGGTTTATGTGTGACTACTCAAAGCTTGTCTTCACTCTGTTTATTGGCTACTAGCACACTAAGCTAAATGCAAGTTAACAAATTCCTAAAAATACCCCAGGGATGAATCATCCCTTTCAAAAGGGTTCTGGAGAGTGTTTAGCACTGTGATGGTAAGTCACGGGGTAGTAGGGAAGCCAATTTTTGTTACAGAAAGAGACAAGCTTGAGTCAGCCAAATGCTATGTCACAGATTCTGAATGCTTTGCCTAGAAGATGGCTATTACAAGTTAACGTCCTCAAGCTTGGGCAGCTAAAGGAGAGTGCTAAAGAAAAAATGTCCAAAAGTATCCACATATCCTGCAAACCTGATTTCTGTTACCTTCCTTAAGAATTCAGGAACTGGGATTTTTTAACTTTTGGAAATGTTATTTCCAAATCTAAAGTAACTCATTGTTTTCAGAAACAGTGAAAATGAGCCTGTTCACTTTGAAGTTAGGTGCCTGAATTTCAACAGTTAGATTTGAAAATCTGTTCTCAAATTCATGGAATTGATGTGTGCTTAAACATTCAAACATTCTCTGCTACCAGCAGAGTAGACTGGAGATTTTATTTTTTTGAAAGGAAGAGATTCAAATGCTTTGTCTGTTCATTCAAAAAGCTTTGTGTTTGATAGTTCCAGAATTAAAGAAAAAGTGCTAGAAACCTAATGGTTAATGAATAATTATAATAATAAAGTCAAAATGAAATCAACATTGGCATTTCAACCTCTGTTCTGTAATAAACACCTAATAAACCATAATAGATGTACTCATCTCTCCAGACGTACTTAATTTAAATTTAGTCCCTGTATTACAACTTTCCACTCTGATTTAATCCAATTGAATATTATTTACTGTAAATTAAAGAGTGAAGAAATGACAAAAAGCTCTATTTACATAGATCTTTCTGTTTGCTAAACAACTGCTCTATGTTTGCTTTCTGACCTCTGGCAGATGGCATAGGCAAGTGTGGTCTCGTGTGGTTTAAGGAGTTATCTTCACTCCTACTAAGTGTTCTTCTGATGGAAGCTGCCATTCGCATATATCTGAGATAACATAAGATGACATATGGCTGTATCATGGCCTCATTTTCATTGCATTTTGGGCACCCTGCTCATCCACCTAATTAACCCAGATGGTGTGGGCTCATTAGTTGTTTTTAGTAGCACCTTTAGATAACTCAGATTTTAGACTGGAAAAATAAGCTCCTGAAAGTATTGCTTAGTGTTAGCCAAAGAGGGAGACGAAGGGTGATGCTTCTGTTAGGAAAGAGACAACAGTTAGATGGGTCCTGGTCAACTTCAGTGCAAAAACAGATAAACTGAAACATTTTGAAAAGTTAACTTAAAACCATGGCAGCTCTTCCAAATTTGCATCTTGACCAGCTCAGAGATATGGCTATGCTCTTCAGATAAATGTGGAAAGACCAGGATAAAATACTTTTTTAGAAATCCTGAATCAAATAGTTGAATATATAGGAAAAACCTCACAGACCAACCCTGACACATCTCTATTCATGCATCACCTGCTGTCTGATACATAACAAAGGAAAAGGAAGATAGACTTTCACTATGGCAAATTAGAATAAAGTTTGTGACCAAGAAAATTAATTAAACAGAATTTTTAAATAACAACATTTTGAAAATAGAACAGTGCAAATGAGATTATGCTTTGTCACCTTGTTCTCTGCCATCTTTCATTGCAACCAAACAAGTTTTATATTCCTCACAGGTGACCAGTGAGAAGTGTCACATGAAATAATATGGATTGACATCTTCCTCTTCACACATCAGATATCCTGAATCTTCTGGAAACCACTGCTCAGAGACGGGTAATTCATTTTACTCCACTGTGAAAGTTCAGTAAATCCTTATTTCTGAACCAAAAACTTTTTTTTTTTTTCACAATAATATGTTTGCATTTTAATCATACTAGTTGTTCCCTGACTCCTCCCTGTCACAGTCATTCTATATTAGACATGTTTGCCTGGAAATTGTGATAGATCTTTGAAAAAATAGCCTATGAAAATGCTTACTTGTGCTCACATACCTCTCATCGGAAGGTAAAGTTTTTCCCAAAATGTGTTTCTGCAATTTCTGTAGAAGCTGATCTGGGGAACTGCCTGCTGGAAACCATTTCTATGAAGAGTAAATGAGGATATCTTTAGATAATCACCTGTGTTTGAGGCTTTCAAACATGCACCAGAAATGTTTGTGATAGTAAAACCTCCCACTTGATCCCTACGGAGGTTTGGAGGAAAGACTGCTGTGCTGAAGTAGTGTGTTACATCACTATGGGTGCCCAGGAAAAGTCCACTGCAAAACCCCAGCTTTTAGGTTGATGTGAGCTGAAAGCTCTCAGCTCTAGCACTTTGTCAGGTGATCCATTTGCTGTCCTTCCAAGACTGTACTTTCAAAGAAGTGCTGTAATATCGCTTCACAAAGGAAGATGCAAAATAAATGAGCCTGTAGGCAGGATGCTACTTAGGAATCTTCTGGGAGCTGTTTATCAAAACCCAGCTCTGCATTACATCCATTCTCATGTCCATCACTGGCTGTAGGAAGGGCTCAGGACATGCACTGGGACATTGGATGGTTCCAAAATTACTCAATTGTCCAAATGCATGAGATGCCAGGAGATAAGTGTTTAAAAACTGTACTTCAGAGCTTTTCCTCATTTTTTTTAGAAGTAGAAGAAGGCAGCCAGCAGGCTGAAATGACCTCTTGCAAATATTGGAACCATAGAAATTTGTAATCTCCTGTGTCACCTGAGATTTAGCAGGCCCAAAATTGACAAGGACCGCGTGGTTATATGGTAAACACATAAGAATAAGAATAGGCATTAAAAGTTGGTAATGAGAAATAGTTATTAATAAATATTTTGGCGAGAAGACCTCTCAAAATCTGGATTGGCCTAGGAAAAGAAACTTTCTGATGACTTCCTCTTACTCCTAAAGCTAATTCACATTCAGCTAAAGGGGGGGGGGGGGGGGGGGGGGGCGGAGAGAGAGAGAGAAAAAAAAAGAAGGTATTGAAGTAAATACAAATGCGGGGCTAAAGCATTGCATATACCAAAGTGTGCATCTGCATAGCATGAGTGGACACAAACACACCTTCAGACAGAGATTTTTATGTATTCCTACCTCACATCTGGGAACAATGTACACTTTACTACTTGTGTCTACATTATCTTGTAACATGTTAAGTAAGAACAGAACAACAGCAGAATGACTTTGCATGCACCTCTAAATTAGGTTTTAGATTTATTGAGCTGGCAAATTCACTGTTTTACACTGATTTTAGCTTCTGTTTGGTTTTTCTTTTTCTCCTTTCTTAGAAAAGTGTGATGTTATTAAAATAGTATCCAGAAAAATAGGAAACATATATTCTGTATTAAATTTATACACATGAAAAGAGTTAGTCCGTCATAAAAGAGCTTGCAGAAGTCCAAACACAAATAATTGTTTTAACTTTGTATGGTTTTCTCAATTGCATATGCATGTTCTATAAATAAAGTTGCATGAATAACAGGTTTTTCTGTTTGCTGGCAGCTCTAAAAGCAGCCCCAATCAATGAATACACTGGCATCAAAGGACTTTTAGTATTGATTAAAAGCAAAACATTTGTTTTATAAAATGTTGAAATGAAATGTTTTCTTTTTTTTTTTTTTTTTTTTCCTGCATTTTTAACAAGAACAATTGGTGAAGAAATGAATTTATTAAGTGTTTCAATACAGCTGTACATGTATTTTTTCACATGCAAAATTCTGCCTAGTATGGTTTGTACAAATCACAGACTAGAAAATTACAACCTGTTTAGCAACTGCAGACAAAATATCAGTATTCATTTGCGTACCAGCATCATTAAAACTTCAAATACAACACATTAATTTCTGTTTTGTGCCTTTTTTTCCTACTTATTTTACTATTTTTTCTTCATTTTGTTATTTTCATTCTTCTGCTCAGCTTTTGTCCATACCTAGTTTATTTTACTTTTGATGCAAATGAGCTAATAGTGAAATCACATCATCTATACACTGAAAAACAAAGGAAAAAAAAAAAAACACCACACACTTCTATGCCTAAATATTTCTGGGTTTGGTGTGATTGGCACTATTATAGGCTGTATTACGTTTATATTTTTCATGCTCTTCAAAAATTAGTCACCCTGTTGACCTCCTAGGACTGGGAATAGCTAAGCAAACAAATGGGAGAGAGAACCTTGCTCTGAGTGTTAGACTAAGCAAGCATGACAAGGAAATCACTAGGGGAGGCTCATGCATATGCACTGTCAAGGTGCCATCTTGACAAAGCGTATTTTTCCTCTATAGTGGCATGTTTTATACTGTCAGCAGGTTTTAGAAGTGATATACATGTATTTCATTGTTAGAATTAAAAGGAAAGCTTTAAAATCCTTCTCCATAGCCTTTTTTGACAAGGTATTAAGTAAAAATGCTGTTAACACAAAAAGGAAAAACATGCAGAGAAAGGTCAGTGTGATAGGTTTAAAGAAGTGCTGTGGATGACTCATTAAAGCTAACTGCAATGATGATTTTAAACAGTGCCTTTGCTTCCACAGTACCCTGCAGTCTCTCCAGCAAGGAATGAAAGCACTGAGGTCTTGACAGAAGATAAGCAAGTGAATAAAGTTCACATATGCTTAAATTCATCTTTCTTCACTGAAACATACAATTACATCCCCTTAATTAAAATTGCCTTGTTGTATTGCTGAGACAGAAGTGTGAATTAAGAGTGTGACAGAGGCTTAGTTTCAGATGATTATGATGATGACTGATTCCTGATGGCCTTGGAAGTCTGACCACTGGCAGTGGGCTTCATGGGAACACCTGATGTACACCTGCCTCAAGTGTTTCACTGTACTGTTTAGAAATCATTAAAAATTCAGTCTCTTGCAAGTATTTTTATGTGTCAGGATGTTGATTCTGATTACATTGGAAGTGTAATATTCATATCCTTGTCTATAAAAAGGGAAAAATAATCAAGTTGCTGCACCAACCACCTGTGTATCAGATGGTTACTGATACACTGATGGTGACCAAGGATGCAATACTTGTGGTATGGATTTGCTACATTTTCCTTTTCAGGTGGCTCTTCAGTCATGTCATCCCTCTGCACATTAAGAGGTATATAAGCAGAAGCTAAACCTTAAGCTAACTGAAAAAGCACAAATTTTAGCACAAAGAATGTGGATGTTCCCTATTTCAGATGAGGGAGAACCAGCCCAGAACTATTTTCTGCCCTCCTGGAGCCATAAGCTATTTTCTGCATGTGCTGCAGGAATATTTTGTCAGATATCCCAATACTCCACTGTGAGATCTGTGAGATGGTAAGTAAAGATTGTAAAGATTGTGTATGCAAAGCAGAAAAAGGGGGGGGGGGGGGGGGGGGGGGGGGGAGGAGGGGAAGGGGGAGCAGACAAGAAAATTGTGAACATCTGAGAAAAGGGAGAAATATTGCAGAATTTCCCCATCTCTGTCAAACCAAGCAAAATAGGTTGAAGAAACAAAACTTTGGTCCGATAATGCACAATTTTAAATTGTTTGATAGGGAGGGTATTCCTGGAGGAATTTTTAACTTCAAGAGTAATTACCAGCAATGTTTTGACTGCTGATGCCTTTGGGCAGCAATTTGTTTCTGTTTAGTTTTTAGGTACAGTGAAGTCAATCAGATCTGTGGCTGTATTCAGAGGCAATTATATCACCTAAACCAAGAAAAATAGATGGTAAAGGACACATCCTTCTATCCACATACAAAGCAGTTATCTCATCCAGCTGCAAGACTGAAAGGTTTAACGGGAGAGATGAGAGATTTGTTAAGAATGAAGATGATAGGGAAGCAATTGTTCCTCTATTATTTTGCACATTTTTATTTACAGATTTGAATGTTTCTGTAAATGTTATTTATCATATTTCTTTGCATAACATTAATGAATCAGCGTAAAACATTTGTCAAATTCGGCGCAACCTTTCTCCCTCCGTCCTTCTGTGTATCTGTACTGCACTTCATCAAAACTACCTGCAATTTCCACAAGTTTGTGTTCCAAGAAAAGTTTAGGAAGATATAAAATCTGTATGCTGGGGAGGTAGGGAGAAACTTGTTGTTTGTTTCTTTGTTTGCTTTTTTCCTTTTTGCCAGCTTTGTGTGGTTGGTCTGGCTTTGTGTGTGTAATGATCATAGATGAAACAAGTTATTTTGACTAGACCTTAAGGACATATTGTTTCTATTTATGTATTTATTTATTTATTTATGACTGAATATCTCTCTTAGAAATATTACCAAGATTACAAATTTAAAGAGGATTTTCTATGGATATTGTATATATTGATTTAAAATATTTGATGATGTTCCTAAAATTAACTATCTGCCTATCTTAGGTCTTTGAGTAATGTACTACTCATCTCTCTTGTTTCTAACACGGTATGTTCCCACTTACCAGAAGACAGAGAAATAATTTTCCACTTTGTGTCAGGCTGCTGAGCGATGGAGAGGTAAAGGGTCAAACCAGGTTACTGACACAATCTACTCACTAGTCTGAACTTCAGGATCCAGAAGTGCATTTCACTCTTGGAAAACACCCATCCTGCCCGCATCTTACCTTCAGCCAAGGGCAGACTTGTTCTTGTGGGAACAAATTGCCCCAGAGACACGAATACCTCCACAGCACATAGCACATAATCATTTATGTTGCCACAGGAAGTCTGTAACAGAGGAGGACTTTTCCTGTATCCAGACAGACCGATCCATCATTCCTTTTAGGACTGCAAAACACTAACAGAAGGAAAGACGAATTTAGGGAAAAATATCTAAAAGATATTTCAACTATAACTACTGTAGTTATTATATTTTAGGACTGTATTAACACCTAGAGACCGCTGTTCTGTGTTCCAGACATTGTTCAGGTATATAGTGAGTGAAACCAGTCCATCACTGAAGTGTTAATTAAAAAAAAAAAAAAAAAAAAAAATGGTAAAATGTTTTCCAGTGTGTCACAGCTGATAACATACTTGATTATACTTCTAAACCGGACAACTTTGCAATGTTTGGCAAATGACATTATCACCTTGTGCCTGTTTCCTATTCACAGGTTTGGGTTATCACAGTTTTACTCCATGTTCCAGTATTTTTAGGTCTGCAGGTGCAAGGAGCTATTAAATAATAATAATAATAGAAGGAAATTAGGAAACAGTGCTGGCAAATAAGGCAACATTGAAGAAAACATCTGTAAAGAATCTGGCAATATAAAGGACCTGTTTCGTTGCCATGTTTTCAATTTATTATCATTACATTTTAATATATACAAAATTGCTGTAAAGAATAATCTTGTATAATCTTCCGAATGAATAATCCATGGGACAATGCAGAAAAAACAAAGTCAGTGAAGGTGTATTTGGGAAGACAGACATAGTAAAATTTTCTAATCATATCCACATTATTCCACAGAAAGAATAAGAAGTTTTTCTCTTCTCTTCTTTTTTCCTTTCCTTTCCTTTCTTTCCTTTCCTTTCCTTGTCCTTTCCTTTTCCTTTCCTTTCCGTGACTTTCCGTTCGTTTCCTTTCCTTTACTCTCCTTTCCGCTCCATTCCTTTCATTTCCTGTCCTTTCCTTGCCTTTTCTTTCCTTTCCTTTCCTTTCCTTTCCTTTCCTTTCCTTTCCTTTCCTTTCCTTTCCTTTCCTTTCCTTTCCTTCCTTTCCTTTCCCTCTCCCTCTCCTCTCCTCTCCATCTCCTCTCCTCTCCTCGACTCTCCTCTCCACGACTCTCCTCTCCTCTCCTCTCCTTTCCTCTCCGCTCCTCTCCTCCCCTCTCCTCCCCGCTCGTCTCCTCTCCTCTCCTACCGTCCTCTCCTTTCCTCTCCTTGGCTCTCCTCGCCCTTTTTCTCTCCTCTCCTTTCCTTCCTTCCTTCCGTTCCTTTCCTGTTCCTTTCCTTTTCCTTTCCTTTCCTTTTTCCTTTCCTTTCCTTTCCTTTTTCCTTCCTTTCTTCCTTTCCTTTCCTTCCTTCCTTCCTTTCCTTTCTTCTTCCTTTCCTTTCCTTTCCCCTTTCCTTTTCCTTTCCTCTCCTTTCTCCTCTCCTCTCCTCCTCCTACTCCTCTTCTTCCTCTCCTCTCCTCTCCTTCCTACTCCTTCCCTCTCCTCTCCTTCCCTCTCCTCTCCTCTTCCTTCTCCTCTCCTCTCCTCTCCTTCCTCTCCTCTCCTCTCCTCTCCTCTCCTCTCCTCTCTCTTCCTCTCCTTTCCTCTCCCCTCCCCTCCCCCTCCCTCCCCTTCCCCTCCCCTCCCCCTCCCCCCCCCTCCCTCTCCCCTCTCCTCTCCCTCCTCTCCTCTCCTCTCTCCTCTCCTCTCCTCTCTCCCCTCTCCTCTTCCTCATCCTCTCCTCTCCTCTCCTCCTCTCCTCTCCTCTCCTCTCCTCTCCTCTCTCCTCTCCTCTCTCCTCTCCTCTCTCCCCTCCCCTGGTGGCATAGTGTTGGTGGATAATTGCTTGACTGGTGAGATCACAGAATCACAGAATCACAGAATCGTCTAGGTTGGAAGAGACCTCCAAGGTCATCTAGTCCAACCTCTGACCTAACACTAACAAGTCCTCCACTAAACCATATCACTAAGCTCTACATCTAAACGTCTCTTAAAGACCTCCAGGGACGGTGACTCAACCACTTGCCTGGGCAGCCCATTCCAATGCCTAACAACCATTTCCGTAAAGAAGTTCTTCCTAATACCCAACCTAAACCTCCCCTGGTGCAACTTTCGCCCATTCCCCCTCGTCCTGTCACCAGGCACGTGGGAGAATAGACCAACCCCCACCTCGCTACAGCCTTGTTTAAGGTACCTGTAGAGTGCGATAAAGTCACCCCTGAGCCTCCTCTTCTCCAGGCTGAACAATCCCAGCTCCCTCAGCCGCTCCTCGTAAGACTTGTTCTCCAGACCCCTCACCAGCTTTGTTGCCCTTCTCTGGACTCTCTCGAGCACCTCCATGTCCTTCTTGTAGCGAGGGGCCCAAAACTGAACACAGTACTCGAGGTGCGGCCTCACCAGAGCCGAGTACAGGGGGACAATCATTTCCCTAGACCTGCTGGCCCCACTGTTTCTTATACAAGCCGGGATGCTGTTGGCCTTCTTGGCCACGTGAGCACACTGCTGGCTCATATTCAGCTGACTATCAACCAATACTCCCAGGTCCTTCTCTGCCAGGCAGCTTTCCAACCACTCATCTCCCAGCCTGTAGCGCTGCTTGGGGTTGTTGTGCCCCAGGTGCAGGACCCGGCACTTGGCCTTGTTGAACCTCATACAGTTGGCCTCAGCCCATCGGTCCAGCCTATCCCGATCCTCCTGCAGAGCCTTCCTACCCTCGAGCAGATCAACACATGCACCTAACTTGGTGTCGTCTGCAAACTTACTGAGGGTGCACTCAATCCCCTCATCCAGATCATTGATAAAGATATTAAAGAGGACTGGCCCTAGTACTGAGCTTGATATACTTGAATTTAAATATTACTCGAAATAGCAAGTATATAGAGAGCTTAGTGCAATACATTAATTTTTCTCAAAGGATTTATGGTTACATTTCCAAATTGAATGGATGCAGTCTCACTACACTCTGTGAGCATCATGATTCCCCCTTGAATAGACGAAAAAGCTGACAATGAGAAAAAAAAAAAAAAAAAAGAATAATTTGTTTCAGATCATGAAGAATTTTTTAACAAAGCCATAATTGTTTGGTTTTATGATTTTATAGCAAAACCATAAAGCAGCCAGCCGCTGCCCTTTGAATTGTTCTGAAAACCAGTCTTTGAATCATTTGCATTTTCATTCTGATTAAACATATGTTAAACTGCATTGCCCACCTACAAATCAAATCCAAGACACTGAAATATGCTGTATCAATTTTTAATACAACTACACAAACTACTCTGATTTTACACCCTGGATAAATTGATGCATGTCTTGGCCTCCAGTGAGTTTGAATTTTTATGGGAAAAGTAATCTACTATGTTTGTTCCCTGTCCCCAAGAGTAACAGTTTTTATCATCAGAATCCTTAAACAGCCAGAAGGTACAGCTGTACTTTTCTGTCCTATCTTATATAACCTCATCTTTTAAAAACCTGTTGTGGCAATAGATCTCTGACTAGTTTAAACAACATTTCTCAATTATACTGTGAAGCTGAAAAGCTCATTCATAACTTTTCATGTCTGTCTGTATTTCTTCATCATTTACAATTTAAAAGGTGGTTTCTGAGTTAATCCTCTATGTTCTTTTGTTTCCAGTTGTGAATATGCATTTGGCTTAGGAAAGAGACAAATCTGGATTATCCCTTAAGTGCTGCATCAAATTTAAATTGGTTGGGAAAAAAAAAAAATCCAAAAACCACCAAAACATAAAAACACTATCCCAAACTTTGGCCTGCATAAACTTTTCTCTTAGGGGTGCTATAAGTACAAAGCACTACCCATGGGATATTATGCAGATCTTATGGTCTGGTAGTTCTTCTTCCTCCTTTGTGCTTTTTCATTTTTATAAAGAGCCAAGAGGTCTTTCTTGTAAGATGAGGAAAAAAAAAACTAACAAAAAAAAAACAAACAAAACACTAGCTAATATGTTGGCTCTGGAGAGATCAATCACAGTGCCACAGGAGTTCCCAGTTAATATCCTACCAAGATCAGAAAAAGTAGTTTGCACTTTCCAGAACTACTTTTTTTTTTTTTTTTTTTTTTTCTTCTGAAACATACCCTCTAATTGAAATTACCTCGACTGCAACAATTCACACCCAGTTCACCATCTGAAGCCTATTTTAGCTAATAGGAATCTAAAATGTTTTGTTGCTGTTGTTGTTGTTTTGAATAACTTCTGGAAGACTTCATCAAGTCTGAAGTTTCATGCACCCCTGCTAAGTGGCCGAGATGTTTTCTGTTAAGACTTTTTTCATGCATATGCATCTTATCTCTACAGAAAAGAGACTTAATACTCGGAGGCTGTGGACTTGTCCTTCCATTGTGGCAGGCAGTTTCTTTTTATCAACAAATCAACAAATTCTTTCTAAAGCTTCAGGTGGAACCAAGGAGGATGAGTCCTGCTTTATAGCTCTTCAATACTTTGCCTCCTCTTTAATATTCCTTTATATGATACCAATGAAGCTTTAATGTGACACTATATTATTCCTTGCTGATGCAACATGTAGATAACATATACTTGATGAAGCATTATAAAACATACTGTAAGGGAGAATTTTGATTCAAGACCAGTCTTTTGCTTACTGTGTCTTTTTATTAAGAAGGGGGAGATGGAACATTACTTTTCACACATAAGTTAGAGTGAAAAAGATCAAGAAATCTTTCATCTAATGCTTTTTACCACTAGTTTTTTTAATTCATTATCTATTTTATTTATTTATTTATTTTGGCTTTTTTTTTTTTTTTTTTGGCACTCAATTTTCCTGAGCCCATGAAGGAAAAGAACACTCAGGCAGTATCAAAGTCACTGACTTTTTCTTATCTTTCTGCATTGAATTCTGCTTTCTCTGGTTTTAATCTCTGGTTGGGGAGTGAAGGGTAGGGGGTGGGGAGTAGGGAAAGCTGTGCTCGGAACGTTAGTAGGAATAGAGAATGGAGCCAAATTTTACCTTGTCCTATTCCTATGAAGATTGTTGACAAAGTCTATTTCCAAGAGTCCTATGTAGCCTATTTGCTTGAAAGGATACACTATTCATATCCTTCTAGTCTTGTGGTATGTATTGTTGGACATTGAGGAGGGATTGTTTTATGGCTCAGTAAGGAAAAATCATAGCTTTTATGGCATTTTGGTAGTTGGCTGTCTTGGCTCCATCTCCCTACCCTCCTATTCTACTTGGAAGTGTTACTTTTTCTGTCAGCTGATGTATGAAAGAAATTACTGCAGACATCTGAAAGCTTCATGCAAAGGCAAGCAAAACAGCTTTCTCACTTCTGCTAAAAAAGTCCGGAATAGTTACAAATGATTCAATGAGTGATTAACCTGGACTTCAGGGTAATTTTCTGGAACTTAGTTATAGTGACATTCCCTGTATGGGGAAAGACCAAGAGATGGTGTATATCATTAAACTTCTGGGGCTGAAGTTTTCTTAAGAATTAAGTTAATTAGAGTTAATGTGGTCCCACAGAACAAATGCCTGCCATTTATTTGAAACAAACCAGGTACAGATGTGGACTGTATCTTCTCACTTACTTTTATATGCAAGTTCAAATACCTGGAGATCGCTCAATAGTGTGTACAAATGTGAGACCAGACAGTATGAGAGAGATTTGCTTCAACGATGCTGCTCCAGATGTAAACTGAAATGCCAGTGGAGAGACTCCCATACACACGAGTCCATTAATTCAAGCCAGGCAAAAGCTGAGATGTAGTTACAGGGCAAAATAAAATTTAAACCTGAAACTCAGTATTAAAGTCAATAAAAGCTAAATGAGTAATCTGATGCACAGTTCTACTTCAGTTACTCTTGTGTACTATGCTGCGCTGTGTTTATTTCTGTTGATCTCTTCAAGGCCTTATCCTCTCCCTTTTGTTGCCAGCAACAGTCTCGCAATGCCACCTGCATAGGCTATTTAAGGTAGAGCTAGGTCTGAGAAGGCCTCTGTATATGTTTTCCCCTCTTCTCTGCTCTCATGAGACCCTACCTGGAGTACTGTGTTCAGCTCTGGGGCCCCCAGCACAAGAAGGACGTGGAAGTATTGAGTCCGCAGGAGGACCACAAAGATGATCAAGGGCCTGGAACACCTCTTCTATGAAGAGAGGGTGAGGGAGTTTGGGTTGTTCTGCCTGGAGAAGAGAGGGCTCCACAGAGACCTTAAGCAGCCTGCTATACCTAAAGGGGGTTACAGGAAAGCTGGGAAGGGACTCTTTATCAGGGAATGTAGTGATAGGACAAGGGGGAATGGCTTTAAACTGAAAGAGGGTAGGTTTAGATTATATATAAGGAAGAAATTCTTTACTGTGAGGGTGGTGGGGCACTGGAACAGGTTGTCCAGAGAGACTGTGGATTCCCCATCCCTGGAGGTGTTCAAGGCCAGGCTGGATGGGGCTTTGAGCAACCTGATCTAGTGGAAGGTGTCCTTGCTCACAGCAGGGGTGTTGGAATTAGATGATTTTTAAAATCCCTTCCAGCCCAAACCGTTCTATGATTCTATGATGTAAAGCACCAGTTCTGTAGAAGTTCTTTCATACCATTAGAAGAGGGCATTTCCAGACAAGAGAAATAGGACAAATATGAAAATGATCCATCATTCAGCAGATGCTGTTCTTTAACATCTGTGCAGAAAAAGTCCAGAAAATATTTACTAGTCTTTCAGCCACACTGTTTTTTTCCCATAGGCTCTTTAGGACTTTCCTGTCTCTTACTATGGGAGAATATCAAGCAAACCTCAACCAAGACAGAAGCCTGAACTACTTGGTAGCTTGGGTGCTTCAGCAATGAATGAAAACAACTCATGGTGCCATGCCTAAGTTATAGCCAGAATGCGTTCAGATGCAAAAAGAATGAGGCCCCTGATCTCCAGGCTGTCACATTTCTGAGCTAGTCACTTTGGAGCTAATTTTGATAAACTGCACAAATCACAGCTACTTCTGAGACTAAGTGAAAACCATGTAAATTCACCTGTGGATATATATAATCGCTATAGCTATACAATATAAATCACTAGAAAATATCACCATGACTCAGATTATCAGAGACAATATCTACTTACAAACCATAGTGAAATATAAATATTGTCTGTCTTACCAAACAGGATTCTTTTCTTTCCTTTCTTAAAAGTGACTTTAAAATTCTCCCCTACATTTGAAAACTTAAGCAATCTTGCTCTATTGGCTAAATTTAATTGACTTGATCTATGCATGAATGTATTGCTAACACTGCAAGAGAAATCCTTCCTTTCAGATAATCATTTGAAGTATTGAAGAATGATATAATGTCAAAAAATTGAAGTTCTTTCAAGTTGCTGTAGCTTTTATGAATCTGAATGAAGCACTTCTCAGGTCTCTGAGACTTGTATCTGAAACTGTAATATATGTTCTACTTTCAATGTGACCTTTAAGGTTTTATTTTTTTGATAGGTTGCTGTTCACAGCAGGTGAAACTGGCAGGAGGAGATTTCTTTATGGCAGAATAAAAATGTGTTTACCTAAAGAAAAAGCAATACAGAGTGTAGACTTTTATTTCTGTTAAAATGACAGGAAACCAGAAAAGACTCCTCAAAGAGCCTTTGAGGAATTTGGATCACAACCTGTAGTAGAACTAATCAATGTTTGGGAATAATTCCCTCATTTTATTCTTTGAGAGATCTTTATTAATTTAAATTTATCCTTCAGGGAAGGTGTTAAGCTCAGGCTTGTTGAAATTTTAGCCATTTTCTTTAGTGGTAGCAATAGACTAGGAATTTCACTTTATTTAAATGGATACTAATATACTGTGGGCCTTTGTCTCCTTGAACTGACTAAACAAATTCAATAGGTGAGAAGATTACAAGCTCCCCCCCCAAAAAAAAAAAAAAAAGAAAAAAAAAAAGGTGCTATGAAGCTGTTTTGTATTATACGTTTAACACAGTGTTGTGGTTTAACCCGGCTGGCAGCTAAACACCACGCAGCCGTTCACTCACCCTCCCCCCTCCCTCTCTGGGATGGGGGAGAGAAACGGGAAAGTGAAGCCTGTGAGTTGAGATAAAGACAGTTTATTAAGACAGGAAAATAATAATAATAATAATAATAATAATAATAATAATAATAATGATGATGTGTACGAAACAAGTAATGCACAGTGCAATTGCTCACCACCCGCTGACCAATGCCCAGCCTATCCCCGAGCAGCCACCCCCCCACCCCAGCTAGCCACCCCTATATATTGTTCAGCATGACGTCAGATGGTACGGAATACCCCTTTGGCCAGTTTGGGTCAGCTGTCCTGGGTCTATCCCCTCCCAGCTCCTGCTGCACCCCTAGCCTGCTCGCTGGCAGGACAGAGCGAGAAGCTGAAAAGTCCTTGGCTTGGTGTAAGCACTGCTCTGCAACAATTAAAACATCAGCATGTTATCAGCGCTCTTCTCATCCTAATCCAAAGCATAGCACCCTACCAGCTACTAGGAGGAAAATTGACTCTGTCCTAACTGAAACCAGGACACACAGATACACATTGTGTGTTATTGGAGATCGCAGTTCATCTTAACTTTGCTCATCTGTAAGCGCAATTATGGCAGACAAAAAATAACAAAGAAGCAAGAGGTAATATGGTTTAGTGTTGGGCTACTCATTTCTTCTTTATTTTGGTCAAGGAGGACTAGTGGTAACACCTATTAAGTCCTCCTATAACCACATGTCAACATGTTATTGGGAATTATAGAGTTCCCATGAGTCTTGAATTTGAGAGAAAAGCTTCTGGAACTGAGAAAAGAGATAGATGACTTAGAATTCTTGTTGCATGTGGCGCTGGCAAGGTTTAGGCAAATATAGCCAGGGTTCAGCTCTCACATGGAGTTTTTCATCTAAACTTACTGGCCTGGTCAATAATGTGCTGACAAAGATTCAGAAGATGCAAGCTTCATTCCCAGATCTGTCTTTGTTTTTCTGCATGACTTTTCCCTCAGTTTACTTTTTTGTCACTTCTTTGTCATTGAAACATAAATAATGGTGCACTGTTTCCTATGTTTTGAAGTCTGTCTGTAACAAGTTCAGTGGTAATGAACAGATTTCAAATGCTGAATTTCCCTTACAATCTATACTGTTCTTAAGTTACCTATGTATTTCACCACCGACCTAGAGTTGCTATCTCCAAACACTGTGCATGTTTTCTGCTTAGACTAAAATGAGCAACAAATGAGACAGTACTTCAGTACAGCACCCCTCAAGAAGAGGGTCACAAGCAGCAGTGTCAGCAAGTTTGCATTCATGCAAAATTGCTACCCCCATGGGTATTCAGAGACACCACCTATTAAATTCTAAACAAACAGAACTAGTGAGATTACAGATAGAAAAATAATGTGCAGCTCATAATTCAGCTCAAAGGTCATATGAAAACAGACAAGAGAGATTTATTATGGCTTTTCAAAAACTCATATGACAGCCAGTTGGTATTTTTGGTAAGGTAGAATTATACATATTTTCTATGGAAATATACAAAACACAACTTTCAGTAAATTAGTTTCAAATACCTCATACTCAGCAGGAAAAGAGTAACTGCCAAAGTAGTTATTTAAAGTTACTGAAAACACAGTGTTTGTGGGGAAATACAGCAAGATGATGTAGATTTTTAATATTCCCTGTTCTACACTTTTGTGTCTGCTTTAATTTACTATCTTAATTCAGTTATGTTAAATCTGTGAACTATATCATAGGAGCTTTAAAAATATAACTTGCAAGTTTGCAGAGTACTGTATCCTGTTTACAGCTTTCCTAACAAATTTCCAGGAAAATCTCAAATGACAATGACTTTGTGGCAGTTCAGCTCTCTTTACTTCCACTGTTCTGTGAAGATTCCAAGCAAATAATCCTTCTGTGTCTAAATTTTGAACATCTGCCTTTTTCTTTATTTGATATAAAATGCATTATCTTTCTATATATTCCATTCATAGTGAATAGCAATTCATTAATTAACAAGTAACACACACACACTCACAAAAAAAAAAATTCAAGTCATCTTAATATAAATGGAAGTATTTAAATGAATGACAAAACTTCAGTAGTGCTAAGAGACTTTTGGGGTCTGGTCCTACACAGAACATTGCAGTGAAATGCTTGGACTATTGGTGTTCACTGAATTCAGAAATGAACCTTCAAATCCTCTATATTGAGGGGTAATTATGAAATCAATATCCACTACAGTTAACATTCAGGTAAAGTAATTTTGGTTTCATCATTTCTGTGGAGATTTTGTACAGAAATAGTATTACTATTTAAAGGTAATACATAGAGAAGGATAAATGGATTGAAAGCTTCATCCCTAGAGAAATTAAAAATCTGACTCCAAGCATGAGGAATATTCCATAGTGGGGAGATGTACTAGATGTACAGGATGCAAATATACTTTGTACCTTCACAGTGGGCAATGTTACTTACCTTGATGTTCACGCTTTACAAAGTTCTCAAGCTGAAAATGGTGTTGCATATACGGATACTTTGGAAGGTATTTGCAAACCTTGATTTAAATCATCCATGAGAGATGTTTCCAAAATCATTGGTTTCTTCATGAATGGAAATGGTGGGAGAATACATGGGAATGTGAGATATCGCAGCAGCTCAAATCTGAAATTATCTCACCCACATTTTGTTATTTGAAAATTGCTGACAGCCAAGGAGCCTGACAGGAGTTTGTTGTATTCAATGTGTAAATTTTAAATGTTCTGCATTGCACAACATAAGTTTCCACGTCATAACAACTAGCATTAAATGTTTATTTTCTGAGAACCTCTTAAAGGTATAGCTGCCTACATCTTTCTTTGTGAGCTAATAATAATAATAGCAATTAGCAATCAATAACACATAAACACATATACAGTTCTTAATAATTGATCTACAACGTATGCCTGTTAAGGTTTGCACTGATATTTTATAGGCCTGTCTTCTTTCAGGACTGCTGTTATCTGACAATGACAAATTCATTGTTTCCGGTTGTATCATACTCTGATGCTCAACTATCTCAATTTGGCATTGCTGATGTCTGAGACCTTCTGGGAGGGTTGGTGGTGGGAAATAAGAAAAAATAAAATAACTTAAAATCAAACATCTTAGAGATGTGCTCCAGAAGACTGTCACATGTTTGTCCATTGTGTGTGTCTGAAGTGATACTCTCACTTGACTAGAATCATCTTAGGATACCAAAGTTGTTTGAAATATTACTGTTCTCCAGTGAAGACATGAATGCTGCTATTTCCCCCGAATGGCTTACTCCTAGGACCCCCCATTAAACAGATTGTATTACATTACTTTATTTTTTCATAAATCTGGAAGTTCCCAAAGAGCATAACCTCAGTTTCTAAGACTTCTTGCCTTCTATTTTTCCAGGTTTAGTCTGAACAAAACACCAACTGATCTCTATTCTGGATTAATTGGTTCTGTTCCCTAATTTATGATCATTAACTATGGTTCAGAGTTTGTCTTTGAATGTGTTGACAAGGCATTTGTTTAACATTATTTTTTACTAAGTCATTAGAGTAGACATACTGGTGACTGGTGATACATCAAAGCCTCTGCTTCCCTGAAAGCTGCTTAAATTGTAATTTCCCATCAGACATTATAATTTCAGTTGTTATGTCCTATCAAATGAAAAAGGCTTCTGTATTCAAGGTGTTCTTGTGGAATTTTGTAGAAAGAATTTGTGGCTAACTTGAAAGCAGTTTTTTCGGTTGTGGTTGTTTTTTTGTGTGGATTTTTTTTTCCCAATAAAGTAAAATCTAGGCTTATGTTGCTCCAGGTAGCCACTTTTTCAGTGTAAGAACTTCTTTTATTGTAGGTACACCTAAACCATGTATGAAGTCTGCTGTGCTGTTTGCTTGAACATTTTGTAAGAATTCAGCATGATTTTTAAAATAATTGGTCACTTTTACATATTATCTGTGAGATCTAGAGATGGTCACTATAAGACCTTTAATGTAAACCTAATTTAATTATGAAGGCTGTCCCTTTATCTAGTGATAGTGCTATATATATGCTTTTGTTGCAGTTCCCTAAGATCCTTATTTCCCCCCACCATCTTTATCTTGATCCTTAGTTCTAACAAATGCAGGTTACATTTGAGGGCCAGGCATTTTAGAAAGTATCTATTAACGTATGCTGCCTCACCATCACTTTAAAGAGTGTTTTACCAGGTGTCTTACCAACCTTCCTAGGTTTAAAATTTATTTTCAAGTTATAAAACTGAATGTGAATAAAGGGTAGTCTCTGAGGAAAACATGAAATATGGAAGGGTTTTCAGGCAATTATAACAGAGTCTGTTTTAGCTAACAATGGATTTTCGTAAGTAAAGTCATATAATTTTTATAACGTGGTAAGTTCAGAGCCTTTTCTACTCCCTCAGCATACTGATAAATCATATCCATAATCTTTAAAAAAGATTATGGACATGATTCTGCTAGCAGAAAAGCAGACTAATGGTGGCATAGTGCTGGTGGATAATTGCTTGACTGGTGAGATCACAGAATCACAGAATCACAGAATCGTCTAGGTTGGAAGAGACCTCCAAGGTCACCTAGTCCAACCTCTGACCTAACACTAACAAGTCCTCCACTAAACCATATCACTAAGCTCTACATCTAAACGTCTCTTAAAGACCTCCAGGGACGGTGACTCAACCACTTGCCTGGGCAGCCCATTCCAATGCCTAACAACCCTTTCCGTAAAGAAGTTCTTCCTAATACCCAACCTAAACCTCCCCTGGTGCAACTTTCGCCCATTCCCCCTCGTCCTGTCACCAGGCACGTGGGAGAATAGACCAACCCCCACCTCGCTACAGCCTCGTTTAAGGTACCTGTAGAGTGCGATAAAGTCACCCCTGAGCCTCCTCTTCTCCAGGCTGAACAATCCCAGCTCCCTCAGCCGCTCCTCGTAAGACTTGTTCTCCAGACCCCACACCAGCTTTGTTGCCCTTCTCTGGACTCTCTCGAGCACCTCCATGTCCTTCTTGTAGCGAGGGGCCCAAAACTGAACACAGTACTCGAGGTGCGGCCTCACCAGAGCCGAGTACAGGGGGACAATCATTTCCCTAGACCTGCTGGCCCCACTGTTTCTTATACAAGCCGGGATGCTGTTGGCCTTCTTGGCCACGTGAGCACACTGCTGGCTCATATTCAGCTGACTATCAACCAATACTCCCAGGTCCTTCTCTGCCAGGCAGCTTTCCAACCACTCATCTCCCAGCCTGTAGCGCTGCTTGGGGTTGTTGTGCCCCAGGTGCAGGACCCGGCACTTGGCCTTGTTGAACCTCATACAGTTGGCCTCAGCCCATCGGTCCAGCCTATCCCGATCCTCCTGCAGAGCCTTCCTACCCTCGAGCAGATCAACACATGCACCTAACTTGGTGTCGTCTGCAAACTTACTGAGGGTGCACTCAATCCCCTCGTCCAGGTCATCGATAAAGATATTAAAGAGGACTGGCCCCAGTACTGAGCCCTGGGGGATGCCACTAGTGACCGGCTTCCAACTGGATTTGACTCCATTCACCATGACTCTTTGGTCCCGGCTATCCAGCCAATTTTTAACCCAATGAAGCGTACAGCAGTCCAAGCCATGAGCAGCCAGTTTCTTGAGGAGAATGTTGTGGGAAACGGTGTCAAAAGCCTTACTGAAATCAAGGTAGACCACATCCACAGCCTTCCCCTCATCCACCAGGCACGTCACTTGGTCATAGAAGGAGATCAGGTTCGTCAAGCAGGACCTGCCTTTCATAAACCCATGCTGACTGGGCCTGATCGCCTGCTTGCCCTGCAAGTGCCGCGTGATGACACTCAAGATAATCTGCTCCATGAGCTTCCCTGGCACTGATGTCAAACTAACAGGCCTATAGTTCCCCAGATCTACCCTCCGGCCCTTCTTGTAGATGGGTGTCATGTTTGCTAGCCGCCAGTCAGCTGGGACCTCTCCTGATAGCCAGGACTGCCGATAAATGATGGAAAGCAGCTTGGCCAGCTCCTCCGCCAGTTCCCTTAGTACCCTCGGGTGGATCCCATCCGGCCCCATCGACTTGCGTACATCCAAGTGCTGTAGCAGGTCGCCAACCATTTCCTTGTGGATAGCGAGGGCCACATCCTGTTCCCCATCCCCTTCCACCAGCTCAGGGTACCGGGTATCCAGAGAACAACTGGTCTTGCCGCTAAAGACTGAGGCAAAGAAGGCATTGAGTACCTCAGCCTTTTCCTCATCTTTTGTAACTAAGTTTCCCCCCGCATCCAGTAAAGGATGGAGATTCTCCTTAGTCCTCCTTTTTGTGTTGATGTATTTATAAAAACAGTTTTTGTTATCTTCAACGGCAGTAGCCAGATTGAGCTCCAGATGAGCTTTGGCCTTTCTAATTTTGTCCCTGCACAGCCTCGCAACTTCCTTATAGTCCTCTTGAGTAGCCCGCCCTCTTTTCCAAAGATTATAAACCCTCCTTTTTCTCCTAAGCTCGAGCCACAACTCTCTGTTCAGCCACGCTGGTCTTCTTCCGCGCCTGCTTGTCTTTGGGCACGTGGGGGCAGACCGCTCCTGAGCCATTAAGATTTCCTTCTTGAAGAGTGCCCAGCCTTCCTGGACTCCTCTGCCTTTCAGAACCACCTCCCAATGGGCTCTGCCAACCAGTGTCCTGAACAGCTCAAAGTCACCCCTCTGGAAGTCCAAGACAGCGGTTTTACTGATCCCCTTCCTGACTTCGCCAAGAATAGAGAACTGAACCATTTCGTAGTCACTCTGCCCAAGACAGCTCCCGACCACCACATCTCCCACCAGCCCGTCACTGTTTGTTAACAGAGGTCTAGCGGGGCACCTCCCCTAGTAGGCTCACTAACCAGCTGTGATGCAGATTGATGCAGCTGAGATGCAGATTGGCTTCTGCTACCAACTTTGTGTTTGTGTTTTCTATTTCTAATCAAGCTACCAAAAGTATAGCATATGAATTGTCACTGGACAGGAGACCAAACTTCTTGCTGACAGCTCAAGACTAACCATCAAGCTGCAGAGTCATGTTCTACATGCCTGCCTTCTCCTTACTGCATGACGCAGGTTCAACAGCAAGATAGAGAGGATATTTTTTCCTTCTTTTTTTCTCTTCTCTTTTCTCCTTTTCTTTTCTCTTTTCTTTTCTTTTCTTTTCTTTTCTTTTCTTTTCTTTTCTTTTCTTTTCTTTTCTTTTCTTTTCTTTTCTTTTCTTTTCTTTTCTTTTCTTTTCTTTTCTCTTTTCTTTTCTTTTCTTTTCTTTTCTTTTCTTTTCTTTTCTTTTCTTTTCTTTTCTTTTCTTTTCTTTTCTTTTCTTTTCTTTTCTTTTCTTTTCTTTTCTTTTCTTTTCTTTTCTTTTCTTTTCTTTTCTTTTCTTTTCTTTTCTTTTTTCCTTGCCTTGCCTTGCCTTGCCTTGCCTTGCCTTGCCTTGCCTTGCCTTCCCTTCCCTTCCCTTCCCTTCCCTTCCCTCTGGGTGATGGAAAAATCTGGGATGTGGAAAGGTACAAGCTCAGTTCCTTCTCTGGTTGAAGCACAGCTATTACACATGATTGTACCACGTGCCCTAACCCAAAATCAGTTAGGTAGCACAGCCTTCTTTATCTAGTCCTCTCTGACTCAAACTCAGTGGTGTCTTTGCATTTTAGGCATGTATTAAATGTATCTACCAAATCAGGGACTGCAGGAATATGATTCATTCTTACTCCATGAAGTCATTAAGTCTTCTGTGTAAAAGCAGTGGCAGAAATAGAGATGCCTAAGGATGTGGGAGCACTGATAGCCTCTTGAGCCCTAAAGTGGGTCAGGAAAGATGATTTTGGATGTTTCTTTCCGCTGAATGAAGACATATATGATCCACCAGAGTTTCATTTTTGTTCATTAAGTTCAGTTTTGGATCTTTCCCTGAGTATCATCTTTCTTTAACAGGGGAAGGCTTTGAACAAAAGCTGTCTAGCTTTTTGAAAAAAAGCTATTAGACAGTTCTCCACATCTCACAGTGTTTCCTGATCTTAACAGTGGAATGAACAACACACAAGTAAAATAATAAATATGCGAATAAAGCTTAATTTTGTTTTGTTTTGTTTTGTATTGTTTTTTGAAGTCAGTACTTTCATTTTCTGTTAATATACACACAACCCTCCACCCTCCCCACCCCCACCCCCTTCTGGAATGTTCCAATACATTTTTGTAAGGGTATTTAGTTTCATTTTCCCTCTTCTCATCCCAGGCTCTGGCTGGGAACTGAACCACAACAAACTTAGTGAAGGTCTTTATAATACTTTAATATTTGGGACATAGATGGGCCTGCTACACCTATATTATCAGCAATATTCAAGTCATAAGTGGAATCTAGCTTTTAAAAGCAGCTAGTACTAGACAGTTCTTTCAGGAAAGCATATGTGTTCCCTCCCTGCTAAAACCATTAATTATTAGCATGGTATACCATCTACAGTAATTCTCTACAGCCTTATGAATAATGAATTGTCATGTATATGGCACAGGAAATCATTACTGTGGAATTTTTGGGATTTCCAGTACGTTATTACACAACACACCACATAACACAGAAAAGCAGGAGATAAGTGCTGGCTCTTGTAAATTTAATAGTAAAACCAATATTAAAACTTTTTTTTTTTTTTTTTTTTTTCAATTTCTGTGAAAAAGAAAGCTTGAAAGTTTCCAGATTTTTTTTCCCTGTTCCAGTAGTTTAATTTATTTGTGCTACTTGTAAGAATAATGTGGTGAGTGGAGGGGAGAAGGCGAGTCTTTCCTGGGATTCTTGGCCCATTTTGAGATTAGCTATTCTAGAGATTTTAAGATCCTAGAACTGTTTGAGATCCTAGTCTAATTAGTAGATTAGTAGATTAGTAGATATATTATTCCTTCAAGATCTTGAGCTTTATACAGTAGACTAACAATTCCAGGTTTCTTAGAAAATGTGAACACCAAATTATTTATTCGCGTATTAGTTTATGAGAGAAGGATTAATATTTCAGAATTCAGTCATCTGTAAAACACAGTTGCAGTTATCAAGACACTTTGAAAAAGTTAGTTCACAAAAAGAATGTCTTATGTTCATCTCGGGTATGTGTGTCCATGTGTGAGTGTTCATGCGTTTGTTTGCTTGGGTACCATAAAGTATAATATTAGTTTTGATTTCTCACAAGTGTTATTCAAATAACAGTAAAGGGCTGCAAAGTGCATTCCTTTAGTCACATGGCAACTTCTTTGAAAGTTGTTTTTCTTTTCTTTTCTTTTCTTTTCTTTTCTTTTCTTTTCTTTTCTTTTCTTTTCTTTTCTTTTCTTTTCTCTTCTCTTCTCTTCTCTTCTCTTCTCTTCTCTTCTCTTCTCTTCTCTTCTCTTCTCTTCTCTTCTCTTCTCTTCTTTTCTTTTTCTTTTTCTTTTTCTTTTTCTTTTTCTTTTTCCCTCTGTGTAACATTATATTCTTGAGAAAAAAAAAAAAAACTACTTTGCTTTTTTAATCTTTTTTTGTTTTGTTTTTCCTTCTGTGGAAACAAAACAAAGCTCTTGGCAAGGCAGCCTGCAATTACAGTCCTCTTCCTTCTCCTTTGTGCAGCGTGATGTCACCACTTGGCACAGGGAAAGCCATTGTTTCAGTAAGACTCCCATAAATGGCCTTTCAGTGCTCCTGATTTACATGTTAAGAAATCGGATGGGAATTGCTTGCTGTGGTGACTCCCACTTTCCTCTCAGTTAAACATCATTTGGTAGTAAATATCCACAGGATACATTGTTATTCATGGTACATCCTGTCTACCACCTAAGCACTCTTTTTTTTGTTGTTCTTCTGGAACTCTCAATTTGAACAAAGTTTGCAAAAACAAAACTCCTCTTTCCTTCTCTCCTTTCTCCTCCCTCTTTCAAAACATTACAAATGTTGACACTGACATTTGAACATTTCATTCCTAGAACAAAGACAACTTGTTTCTTTATTTCAGAAGTAAACTCATAATGGTGGCATCCTTCCAGAGTGGTGTAGTATTCCTTACAGAAGTGTATTTACTATGCTCTAGACAAGTCATGGCAAAGCTATCCCCTTTTGAAACTGCTCAGGACCGATTCAACCCTTTTTTTTTTTTTTTTTAATCAAGTCTTTCCTTTTGGTCTGGACAAAAAAAAAAATAAAAAAAAAAAAAATAAACAACAACAAATCAACCCAAAGCCATAGGGTTTAGATCAGAAGGTAAAAGAGGTTTTGTGATTGAAAAGCTGGACAAAAGTCACGGAATCTACAGTTCTCCAACAGATGTCCATTAGGCCTCTGACAAATAACTATCCAAACATTTCATCTATAAAACAGGAAAAATCCTTGCCTTGCCTTGCCTTGCCTTGCCTTGCCTTGCCTTGCCCTGCCCTGCCCTGCCCTTCCCCTTTTCCCCTTCCCCTTCTCCCCTTCCCTTCCCCTTTTCCCCTTCCCTTTCCCCTTCTCCCCTCCCCTTCCCCTTTTCCCTTCCCCTTCCCCTTCCCCTTCCCCTTTCCTTTCAAGCCCTTAGGAGCAGAAAACTCCATCTGTGTGTAAGAACTGTCACAGTGGATTCCTGATTCAGCTGAGGCCTCCATGAACCATTGTAATAAAATATAACGCGTAATAATTATATCCCAAATCCCAAAGAACCTTGAATTTAGTGGCAGTCCATATCTGATCTGAATAATATTCTTCTCTGACAGGATAAGCACATTATGAACAGTGGCAAAAAGTCCTCTGACTTCCAAAACATCAGTACCCCTCGCTAATGAGCCACATCATCTGGAGTACTACTTAGATCTGTGTTCTTCAGGGTTCAGACAGTTCACAGTTGTACAGAAAATCTGATGATGTGATTATTTCAATTTTTTTTTTTTTAAAGCTTTTAAAAATATGCGTATGATGAACATTTGCCATCTGCATTTGTCCAGATGTGATAAGCAGGATCCCTGGTTGATGTAAGTCAATGTTCTGATTTGCACTGTATAAAGTTTGGCTGTCTGCCTTTTAAATAAAAAGGGAGCTCAGATACTGTTGTTAATACTGCTGTGAGCTATTTTAACTTAGTCAACCAAGAAAAAATATCACCACCCTAAATAAAGAGAGTTTTAACAAGTCCTGAGTAGGTACTCTGGAGCTGTGAAAAATCTGTTTCTTCTTAGTGAGCATATGGAACCCCCAGCGGAGCTCTGGCCCGTTCCCATACACTTCTCTTCCAGCAATAACACTGGAGAGTGGCAGTTTCCCATCAGCTCTGCGGAGAAGAACTGTAACCTCAGGAAGGAGCAAATAAACAGCATTGCCAAGCAGCAGCTCCTGAGGAGAAGACTGAAACTTCACGTGTTTAGTTCATGTGGAGAAAGGAATGTTGACCAAGTTCATCTGAATGATTGGAAAAAAAAATATCCTGTTCTTCATTAAAATGACTTTCTCTTTCTGAGGGCTTGACAGCCACTTTCTGTTTCATGACAAGGAACATTTTCCAACAACAAAATTGCCAAATAATGCTGAAGCAATCTTTATGGGAAGATTTATTAAGTAATTGGCTTATAATTAGCTAGACAAAGGACACATTTTTTGACACACTTCACATAGTGAATAATGGGTAAGACTGTAACTTGTGTGTTATCAGAGAGTATGTGTGCCTAAATGCAATGCCAATTTAACATTCAAAAGCCTATTTATTGTTTGGGGAGTAAGAAGCTGATATCCTTTACGATTATTAAAATCCAGCTAACACAAATAAATATGATTATTTAATTAAGAACTTCACAAAAGAAGAGATATTAGCATGTGTAACAGTATACCTTCTAGCAGATAATGCATGTTTTCCTCTGAAGGAATACAAATGAACTCATTTGAAACTTGGACTTAAAGAAAATATTAAGACAATGAAGAGAAAAAGATAGGGAGACAGAAACTAGTGAAAGAAAAGGAGAGAGAAAACAGATATGGTAGAAAATGCTATATATAGTATGGAAAATAAGTTACAAGGATTTGAAAACATCTGGAATACATTTCTGGAATGTCTCTGAAAAACAAAACAAACCACAGGAGGAAAGTCAGACTAAGCATTACTCAATTCTTTTCTTCCTTTCTTTTTTCTAAAGGAGGGATGCAAAAAATGTTTGATGTTAATGGAAAAATTCCTTCCAGTATATGTGTTCTGCCTTTATAGGCCTCAACTGAGTAAGCACAGACCTAATTTTAAACATTTCAACAGCTCCTTCCAAATCAATAGGATTATGCTTGTGTTAGAATTAGATGCATAAAGGGCCTATGAAAAAAAAAAAAATCTCTTTGCAGTGATTTTGTTGAGCTTTGGACCAGGCTGGCTCTAAATTCAGAGAAATGAAAGTGGCATTTTCAAGTCAACAAGAGCTATAGAAAGACTGGTATTGGCCCAAAGCCATTACACTTGTTTTTTTTTTTTTCTTGTTTTTTTTTTCCTGGTTCAACTTCAGTATGTAAAATGTATTAAGGGTGATTCAAAAAGGTCTATTAAAGGCTATTCAAAAAGTTTGTAAAACTTTAAAGTACTCTTTAAAATAAAAAATATCTTCTAATATGAAAGGGGGAAGCATTCTTAAGTAAGGATTTTCAGATCTGCAAATGTGATGCATGTGAAAAATTTAATGTACTTCATTTTATAGGTATGCTTTCTGTCAGTGAAAATTGTTAGCTTCTCTTTCTGAGACATGCATCCATCCTCGAGAAAATGAAATGTAGTGACTCTGGTTCTAGGCACAAGTTAAGTTCTTTTGTCCAAAACATTGACTTAAGTCTCCTTTATCTCATTCTTGTAAAAAGGCAGTCTTAGACAGACGTGAGTGCATCAGAAAAGCTGGTGGCATGAGAAAGGGATCCGTCCCAAAGTGTCTGAGGTCTTCCAAGCTGGAGGGTTTGCAAAAGACTGAATTCTGGACCTGAAACAAGCTGACATATTCCAAAGAAAGTCAGTTTGCTCTTAAAAACAAGCAAACAAACAAACAAAAATGCACAAGTAACACTCTAGGGAATTTTGCATCTTTTTGCTTCCCACGCTCCGCTATTTCCAACCCACTGTCCCTCATGCAAATGCTCAGGGCTCTGCAGCCCTTAGAAATACTCCAGTACTAAGCAAGTGTTATGTCTGTGGCTGTTTTGGCTATGTCCATGTTCTAGTTTAGCCAACAGGAAGACAGAGTTCTGAAGTGTAGAGAAGGTAACTGGCTAAGAGTAGTGACCCTCTCTCATCATCTGTGGTCTAATCCTGGCCACTGACACCTTTTCAAAAGAGAAGAGGAATTTTTCATTGCACCTAAATTTTGCCTTTGTTCTCAGTAGCCTTACTGTTACTATCCCCAATCCCATAAAAAAAAATTTGTTCTTTTTACACTATTAAATGATTCATTAAGTTTTTGTGTTTGAAAATGTCAAACTTCTCATTATTTGTATATGACAGGGTGACTTTATATCAGGTGGAGTTAACCACCTCCAGATCATATATGTTATACTGTAAGTTTTTCAGGACCTAATAGAAGAATCTAGAATTTATGGTGTTTTTGTTTGTTTGTTTGTTTGTTTGTTTTTCTATGTTGGTTCCACATACATAGAAAATTTCCATGGTAGTGAAGAAGTCACTTGCATACAAAATCTGAGTAGTCAGTGTTCTCTCCAGAATAAGGAAGACTGTGGTTCATTTCCTTTTTTGTCATCCAATTTGATAGCCAGAATAATGAAACAATAATGTTTTCTGAAGTACTGAGGCTCACAAGCTAATTTAATGCAATCTCAGCCAATGTGAAAAATATTCAGATTTCTCTGCCTAGAAGGAGGCTGAAGGCTTTGGTATCCTGAGGTTGGAGTTCTCACAGGAAAATTGTAGTGCCATAAAGACTGTTGTTGTCTTTCACATTAAGCTGAGATTGTATAAAATTCACAAGGAGTCATTTTGTGGTAAGCTTTAGTACAAATAAAGATCTTTCTTGTAAGTTATTTATTAGCATCTTTTCTAAGTTGTCAGAATATAAGCTATTAATGTAATGGACACTTTCTATTAAATCTTATCTTGACAATATGTCATTAAATATGCCAATAACTAAAACCAACTCTGCAATATTTTAATTAATTATTTTCCTGCCAGAATAATCAATATGAATTCTCTGTATAGACATATAGCCCACACATAGCAATTAAATAACTGCAATTTAGTTTAATTTTAAAGTTCCAGTTATGGACACTTTCACCTAGGATTTTTGGTGAAGTGTCTTTAAAGGAGACAAGCAGGCAAAGTAGTGCCTTAGGACAATCCTACCTGTAAAACTAATCTAATTTAAATGATAGACAGATAAAGATAACTAAAAATGGTTTAATGGGTATGATCAGGTCTTGTGATTACTGCATATTTCCAATAGCTTGTCTCTATTATCTCAGTATTATAGCAATCCTGGGAGTTGGTGAGTAGACTCCTCACTGAGTTGGAGCTTTTTCCTTCTTCTGCTACTGTGTTTCAAACTTTTTCATCCAGTGCCTTTCCATTGCATTTAGCAGGACTAACAGCTTCTCAACTTTCCTTCCACTTGCTGACTCCCACTGCACATCCTGATTCAAACTACAAAATATAATCACAATGGCATGAAATTCTCTTTTTCACATCCATTTGCCAGGTGCAGTAATTGCATGATGAGCATGAAGTACCAGGGGAATCCTCATATAAATTGGGTATTGAACAGATAACGAGCATAGATGACAAAATTATGATTCCCTGATCCTACCACTCCTGTCCTTTCTGTGCATCAACAAAATTATTTCTTTTTCTATATCTGCTACAGAATAGATGATTATGTGTTGCAATGAAATGATGTACTAAAAAAATGTAATATTTATTTATTGATTTATTTATTATTATTGGTAAGAAGTTTAGAAGAAGTATTTAGTCTTATGGCTACTTGATCAATAGGTCAATTCCATGATTGCATTGGTTACTTACGATTTCTGCTGTTGGCACATATGCATGTTATGCTTTACTATTTCTGTTCAAGAAAATAGTATGTTTAAAAATAGTACTTATACTAATAATATTGGTAGGCTATATGATGAACATTCAGTTTATAAAATTAATGTAAACGTACATAATGTATGTCTATTATATTTTCAGTCACCAAAAGGCATAAGAACAGAATAGTACCTCTCTGTGTGTTAAAAACATTTCTGTGGAAAACAGCTTTTGTGAGGAATAGTGACTTCAGAAACATTTTGCTTTGGTTTGCTTTATTGGAAATATTTATTTTGGAAATATTTTGCTTCGGTTTGGTTTATTTGTTTTCCCCTGAAAACAGCAAGTACTGGTAAAGTAAATGATTTTTATTATTATTTTTTTTTCATTAAGATATGAAACATTTCAGAAGTGGCACCATAGTGCTTTAGGGAACAGTAATTGTGTCAGGCGTCCTTCCTTCTCTCTGAATTGTTCACCATGGCAAAATATAAATAAACAATAGTGTCTCTTTAAGGAGAAAATGCTGTGATATTTTGTGGAAGATGTACTATGGTTGAGAATTATGCGCTAGGAGAATATAGTCATGGAGTTACTAGTTTTTAAAAGGAAAAATGTAAATTACATTTTCTAAATTTTCAGCCTTCAATTTTCAGCCTTCAGTTTTTCCACTATAATTGAACATATTTTTTGGATTAATATTATTATTATTATTGTTATTATTTTTCTGACTACCTGACTACAGTTAGTTGAAAGAATGTTGAAAGTCAAATGTGTATTCCTGAAAATTCTTTCTTCACTATTTGACTGGCTTTAATCTATAAATATCATTAATTCAGAAGCTTTGTGAGTTGAAGATATGCTGTGTGTGTCATGTTAATTGGTAATAATTCTGTAAAGCTACTGGCAATACATACTAGACTGGGAAGAAATTATATAGTAGAGAAATATCAATGAGATGAGCTGAAGTCTATGGGAGTAGGATTACTTATTTTGTAGGATTAATTATGCTCAGTCATCCAGGTTCTACAATTAAATACAAAGCCTCGACTCACCTTGAGTTTAATGGGAGCAACATCCTCACGCTGGAGATAGAGCTGAGCCAATATCCTCCTAGATAATTGAATGTTTCTGAAACATTACAGCAAAAATTAGCAAAGTGGTGCTGAACTATTGAAATCTTTGTCCTAACTGTCAGTTAAACAACTTTACCTCAAAATCCAATCCATGAATCTGGCATCTTATTACTAGTGATGAATAAGTTCCTTTCTGCATTGGTTACTTTGACTGACCCTTGAAACAGCAACTCATGTAGAAAATGTTCAATACTTTCACTATTTCTCAACGGGAAATATAGATTTGTTGATTGTCAGTCACTGAACACACATTTACACAGAACTAAGGAAGCAGTACAGAGGCAGAAATACTATTGGCTGTTTAATTCCTTACTATTCTAGCTCTTTAATTTGTTATTTATGAAGTGGTAGAATTTAGTAGGACAATCTGTTCTAAAACCTGCAATTCATTATTATCCAGATTTCTTTATAACTTTATTCATTTTGAGGAAATTGTAGGAAGCACAAAATAATTCCCTTAGAAATGAAGTAGCTGACACTTTACATTTATTACAGCTGTGAAGCCTTCAAGGTAGACGAGTAATAATTTTTCATTCTCAACAATGGTTTTACAGAGAATGCTTGGAGACTTGGGAAGGATGATTAAGAAACTATGCATTCTCATGTAATAGCGTCATGCTACTAATTTACTCCAAAATGAGTTCACCATTTACTACCAAATAGGAAAGAAATGGCAAGACTTGGCATTTTGCTCAAATTATCTGCTTTCATAATGATTCATTTTCAAGTCAAGGCCAAAGGCTTTTCTAAAAAATTGATAAGTCTACAGGCTATATTTACTATAAATATATATTGTGTCTACACTTCAGCATTTTTTTATTAAAAATACTGAAGATTTCAAAACTAGAAGAATACCAACTGATAGTGCAGTCACAAAAACACTTGGAGAATGTTTTGGACCCACAATTAAGTCTCTATTATTACTATTGAAAAGTGGAACTGGTTGTGAAAAATAGCTTTTTCTATCTTTCTTTCTTTCTTTCTTTCTTTCTTTCTTTCTTTCTTTCTTTCTTTCTTTTTCTTTCTTTCTCTCTTGCTCTCTTGCTCTCTCGCTCTTTCTCTCTCTCTTTCTCTCTCTTTCTCTCTCTCTCTCTTTTTTTTTAACTATTTAGTGTTTCATTTTATGAATAACACCATCATGAATTAAACTGATAGAATCTATTATTATTTCTAAATTTTGACACTTTGCAAGAAATGTAGAAAACATACAGAAAAATTCACCAGTGGGCTTGTTAACCAGATCATTTTACAAAGGTACTTGTATGGTTTGAATCTTAAAGACATATACATCATTATTACCATCAAATATGAGCTATGTTTACTCTTAGCAACTTTCAAAACCTCTTTTTTAACAATGACAAAATATTTTTTTCATGCAGTTACATGTATTTAGTATCTGAATGTTAAGCTACCAGGCTACAATTTAGAGGGGAACAACAACAACAACAACAACAACAAAAGGATGGAAGGAAAAGAGGTAGATGACTGTGAAAATCAGTTGTACTTGAGAAGCTATGGAAATAGCTAAATATTGTTTAAGTACATATTGGTCAGCAGATTCCCTCTAGGCAGACTGAAGCTGTAATTCATGGAGATTTCTGCTAACATCATAGGAAAGAGGACATAACTTAAATGGTTTATATACTGCCAAGCCCAGAGCTGATTTAGAGCTTTGTACAGTAAATGTATGTCACAAAAGTAATTGAATAAAACAACTCTTAGTTGACACACCTTGCTTTGAACTCAAAGATAGTTTAAGCTAGAGGAGCACTTCACTTAGTAGCATGTGTTGAGAATGTGCTAGTTCTCTCTTTTCTCAGATTAATATTGTTTTGTGGAATGTCAAAGAACCAGCGGAGAAATAAATCTTGAAGACTATTTCAGATTAAATTTAAACAAAATAATGGAAGAATTTGTGATGTTACAGAGGCTTTTGGGAAACCTGGTACACCTTACCTCAGTCCCACTGATCAGGTGACCAAACAAGTGAAAGTTGCTACGGCTTGAAACAAATCTCAATGCCTCTGAGTTTCTCGACTGCAGCCTTCAAATGTTAATGTTGACTTTGTGAAAATAACTTGGTTTCCAGAAGAATTTTTGCAGAAAGATGCTTGATTTTGGATGTTAACTTTACTTAGAAACTCTTAGATATTTATTAGTCATATAGCCCCCAGCAGGTCTGTCTGCTTCTCAAAACATTGAGTTAGACATTATCACAGTAATCTTCAAGGTGAATGAAAAATGGAATCTACAGGGTTTCTGTTCATATCCAGAGCCTTTATCAACATCTTCTGATAAAAAGATATAGTCTACCATCACATACATTCTATTTATGTATTTTGGGATCTACATGCCCTATATAAATGTATATCTTCTGTCCTGTAGGGGATGGTCTTTTTAAGATTATTTACTACAGCTGGTAACTAAAGAAAAAGCTTTAGATGCCGAATATGCAGAATTCTTAATACCATCCAGAAGAGTTCATTACAAAAATGATACGTGAGCTTTTTTCTTGAATATTAGTGGATTGCACATAATCCAATAGGGCTCTTCTGGGTTAGAGGAGCATGTAACTTTCTGTAAGGAAGCATAGATCTTTTTTCTTCTGTAATGGATAAGCCCCAGAAGTAGTGGATATATTCATTGAGACTTACACAGTCTGAAAAGGAGCTGACATACTCTGCTGCGGACACTCTAACTATTTAAAAAAATACAAGCAATAAGCAATAAACACACTCACTCTCTCAAACACATTCTCCTTTCCACAATAATTCAGAGGAAAAATATAGATTTTTTCTATAATGAAACTTATTTTCCTTTCTTATTTTTTTTTTCATTTAAATAATTTTTTTCTTGTTCTTTCTGTACTGCAGTAACCAGCAAAACATTCTCAGAAATACTTTACAAGATATTTATATATATGTACACATATATAATATATATGCCTGAGTGTCTGTACCCATTTTACACAAAACTGTCAAAAAATATTATTTGGAGCTTCCCTTTGAAAATAGTTTATTTAGGATCTATTGAATATCTCTGGATTTATCTGCTGTCTTTATATTTTCACTACTTTTCCCCAAATTCAGTATACTTAGCTGCTCCTTACATTTATACTGTTTCTATCAGCCTCCTTTATTTATTTCTATTATTTATGAAGAAATTTGTGTTATATAAAATTTGAAACAGCATTCAACAAACCTTTGGTGTCTGCAGTTTGATGTCATTGTATTGTGGTAATCCCAGGTTGGAAAAATCACTATCACAAATGACAAAGGTCAGATGTCAGTAGGATGCTGTACATTTACAGTGTCATGGCTTACAGGGACTTAATGAGCTAGTTGTACAGAACAAGCAGTGGAGTTAAGAACACAAAGAAAACAGTCTGATTTACTGAAGTGGTTCTTTACTTAGATGTCTACCGAAATTATGAATGAATTTAGAAGACAATCTTTAATAGACTAGTTGATTTTACAGCTTATGTTCTGTCCTTCTGTCTTCATTGCCTTGTAAAAATCACAGGGTTCAATATAGATTACTAATTCAACTCCAGACACAATTCAATAATGTGGACCACGTGTACCACAGAGCTTTTAAATTTACAGAATTTCTGCATGTGCCAGTGTGTCAGCTGTACTGTGACTTGCAACACCTTTAATTGTTTCTGCTTTGTGGTAGATGTCTCTTTATTGCAAAATGCTGCTGTAAAGTACAGTAAATGAACAATAACATCCTTTTAATCACCTGTTTATATACTTTAGCAGAGAGTGCAGATTTTGTGTCCATTTATATATATATCATTCCTTTTTTTGTTTTTTTTTTTATCCATTCTACTAAACACACTTCTTATGTCAAGTTTCCCAAGGCAGCTTTATGTCATAATCAGAGCCCTATCAACCGTGTTAACAACATTGTCTATATAATAACAGTATTTATTTGCTTAGGAACTTCCTTGCTAGTATTTCCAAATGCTTTATAAAACTTTAAATAGTGGTTGGGCTTACAAGTCCCTTTGTATCTATGGGTTTCCCCCCACCAAAGAGATACAGGGTAACTAATGAGCAAATGGGGATAAGGGGGCTATGGCTGTGCAGCTCCCCCAGCCCTAATTATACACAGGGCACGTGTGTTCCTATGTTACATGTCATAACACCAGGAAATGCTTTATACCTCCCTACCCTCCCTTAAGATCAACTCTGCATCTCTCACAGTGCAGCTTATGGATATATATATATATATATATATATATATATTTTTTTTTTTTTTCTGTAGCATTTAAGAGGAAAACACCTCTTTCACAGAATTATATTAGGGAAAAGACATTGCTCTAACAATGTAAAGAAAAATATACAAACAAACAAACAAAAAGTTGCTGTAAGGATCCCATAATGTGAGGATCAAAAATAAGCTAGTAGAATACTTTTCTTGTAGTCAAGATTTTTGCCATCTAAGTGGCAACTGAATAGCTGGAAAGAGTCATCCCTGTGAATTTCAGAGGTCTCAGGCAATTTTTACTCAAATATATATACGTACATATATATATATTAATCACCAAATACCACAGAGATTCAGTCTGTTCTGTACAGGATAACAGTGAGCTCTTCCCTGCTTTCCAAAGGCAGTGAAAGACAGTGATATTTGAGAAGATAGCTTACAGGTTTCTCAGGATCTTTATCAAATAGTTAGATATGGAAGCTGAACTGGGTAAGTGAAAAATTGGTCAAAGCCACCTGGGCAGGAGAAAACAAGGAGAAGGAGGGAAGAACTGTGAGTTGATAAGTATGTGACCTATTTGACCCTAGGGGTTATTTATATTTAGATACCTAAAATGATTAAATGAATCTGAGCTACACACACGTGATATTCAAAAATTAGATGAACTCTTTGCTACATTGTCCCTTACACATGGGGCTAGATTGCCTCATACCTACCTTTTAGGGTAATCTTCAGTGACTTAATTGCATAGCATTTTATTTATTTATAATATTGTTTTCCTGCCTTGTTAGATAAAGAAACCCAAAGTAGTTGTGTAGTAAATGTAACAAGAGAAGTGTCAAAAGAGAATGCATGGTTTAATCATTAAGATAGCTGAATGCTGAGGGAATTCAGGTCTCTGTTGGCATCAATGGCATTCCTTATGGAGACAAGAAATTCACTTAAACCTTTTTTTTTTTTTTTTTTTCCCCCCACTGGTGGCCACTTGTATGCATTACTTATGCATTATTTACTTTCTGATTGCCCAAACTGGGTCACACAGGGCCAGATTTTCCAAAACCCTGAACACTCACAGGTGCAAATGAAGTCAGTTATATTTGAAAAGTGCTCTAAAAAGTGTTATTCCTGAGCATGTGTGTTTCAAGAAGGGGATCTAAAATAAGTGTATAAACTTGACAACATTGATGTTTATCTGTGCTTCAGCTCTCTATTCTTAATTTATGAACAATAGTCACATCAAACTCTCTGGAGTAGTGTGAAGTGAAAATCACCTCTTGTGTAAAGCATATCAACTCCTCTCAAAAAAGACCACAAAAATAGCTATAATGACCTCATATTTCCTTCAGAGTTTAGCTAGTATGTTCTAAATAAGATCTAGAGACACATAGCAATGGAAGAATAAAAATAAATATCAAATAAAATTAATTCACTTTGTTAGGCTTGGGCAAAGAAAAAAGATTTAATTTGAGTCTATTATTGACACACACACAGACAGGCCAGACTAAGACAATGTCCTTTCTGAGGTGTTTAAAAGTGCAATATTCTTTTTATTTTCTTTCATCATTAATATTTGTTTTGTGTTGCTGGTGTATGTATACTTTGTTGGAGTTTAGGAGGCAGGGAGCTGGGTGGTTTTTTTGTTTGTTTCTTTTCTTTTCTTTTCTTTTCTTTTCTTTTCTTTTCTTTTCTTTTCTTTTCTTTTCTTTTCTTTTTTTGACATGGAATATCAAATAAGTTAAGGACAGTGGTCATAAAGTCTGGATAACTCAGATTCCAAATCTCTTCTTACCATTTAGATCAATGGAAAGATTTACAAACCACTGAAGAGATTTCACCTTCTCTACCACATGACATTAGTCAGAGATATTCAAGCAAATGAGATAATTCTGGAACTGGAAATGGAACAGTCATGTCAGTACCCAGGCCAGGTTTCCTACCACCCCTGGGAAAGATGAAGTCATCCTTGCGCTCTTCTCACACCAGGGAGGCCCCAGCTGGAAACTGAGTGCTGCTTTGGGTGTGTTCTTTCAGGTGAGCTGTAACCCAGTGGAAACAAGCCAGAACAGAATTGTGAGGTGAAGAAAACATAACTGTAGAGAAGAACTACTGGGAAGAACTGGGATTGTATAGTCAAAATGAGGGAAGGTTAAAAAAAAAATGTAAAAAAATTATTCCCAGTGTCCAAAGCAGAAATAGTAAGAAATTCATGAAACTGCATTTCAACAAGACCTCTTTTCAGATATCAGGGATAGCTTTTAATGTAAGCAAAGCAAAGCTGAAAAAGCATCTCAGGAAGAACATGGATGGATGAGGTGAGCTGTCTGGGTCCTGCCAATTTAATCATTCTGTACTCCTGTGTTTCATCTATAAATCTACTCAGTAATGAAAATTAGCTTATGCTAAGAGCTGGACTGTCATGATTATAATGCCTCAAGAATTCCAGGTATTTGCTCTGTAATGGAACTCAAGAGATATGAACTATTCTGTTGTGTACTTACCTCCAGTCTTTTAGGAACTATCCATATAAAATAAAATATTTGCTAGTTAGTCCAACAAATGTTCCTGAACATATTCCTGCCCAGTTGCTGTCAATACAAAGGCAAAATCTGTTACTAATACATAGTTTGGAAGAAGTACAAAATATATTTTTACATGTACATATTTATATGTGTATGTTTATATGTATATTTATGTAAACAGAATAGATCCTTTTAGTAGAAATCAGGTACTGAGTGCTAGTACGACATTTGTTTATACTGTTGCAGTCAATTTAGAATCAATAAAATAATTAATGAGGAAAAAAAATATCTGCAGATAGTCATTTTGTACTGCAATGTCTGCATGGTGTTATATACCAAAAACTCCCTCAACATAAGCAGTGTCTATTCAGTTTACATTTAATAATAATAACTATATAAAATAAATCTTAGAAAAATATTATGCTATTAGTTCTTTAAAAGCAGTGTAGCATGTGTTAAGTAAGTCCTGTCTTCAAGTTCCTGCTTGAGTGAAAAACATTTTTTGAGTTCAGTCTTTAGTTTAACCATTTCAGATACTCTCCTGAAATCAGTAGCACTTACTTGGTTGTACACATGAGCAATGTTCAAGTATATTAGAGTTAGAAAGAAGAATGTTGGAGGGGAATAAACTACACATTAAACTAAAGGAAAAATCTTTCATAAACATAAAGTTGTGCTTCCAAAAAAAAAAAAATATATATTATTTGAATACTATCTTCAATCAATGTTTACCTTTAGATTCTTAAAGAAATTTTCCAAGCCCCTCAGAGAGGCTTTTATAATGTGAAAGATGCATTTTAGTTACCTATAAATACTTCTGGGGAGTTTCTAGTGTTCAGTTTGGGGTTTTGAGCAAATCTCATGTAGGTAAGAGGTTAAATTTAAACTTGTTTATTGAGTTGTCCATTTTAGATTCTTCAGCCTTTCCCACGTCAACACCTCTAAATGGGCCAGATAAATTAGGCCCCATCCTTTCAAGTGAGATTTCCATGGTGAACACCAGACAACCTGATTTACTCATTCTTTGCTTAGCTTTTAGCTCAAAAACGAATCTTGAGCTTTTAGTATTCATGTATGTTCGATAAAATATCGCTTAAAGCTATGTACCATTCTTTTGGAAACATTTCCAATTTCCTACACCTTTCACTCTATCATCATCATTTAATTGAGGAGGACTGAAAACCATTTTTTTTCCCCCTATATTCCTGTCACTTCCCATTTTATTTATTAAGTGCATCTACCTAATTAATTGAAACTAAGATAATCCAAAATATAACACTACCATATTCTGTGTTACATAAGCTCTTCATAAGCAATTATAGTGGACAGACAGTTGGGTGGGTAAACAATTCCCCTGTCAGCAAATGAATGGAAACATCTTCTACTTGTCCTTGTTGAACTGGTTCTGAAAACATGAAAGGAAAAGCTTTAATAGGAGTTTGGAAGTAAAGAACTCCAAAGCTAATGTTGGAATCAATTGACTGATTCCCTATAAAATGAGATGCCAGTGGATCTTTTCTGGATAAATAATATAGAAATAAGTAAATGTAAATCTAATATATATTTTAAAATTTATTTCTATTAATAATATCTATCAACAGAAGACAGTGAAAAAAATAATCTGAAAAATATGCAAGTAATTATTTAAATTAAGAGAATACAATATGGAATTTAACTTCAATCTCACCCCACAAATAATCATTATTTTTAGCCAGCTGTAAACTAATGAGGGATGTTCTGAAACACTGAAGTCCATTGTGAAATTTATTATTACACAAAGTTCACCTATAAAGTAGCATTACATCTTGGCCGCTGGTAGGCACTTCTGAATGACAACACTGAAGCTAAAATCACTTCTCTAAAAACCTAACTTTATAGCTGAAACTATTAGGGTCAGGAGAGAACACAGAGATGAACAACAAGGGAGAGATTCATTTGCCCTGGTGCCAGCATCTGAGCTTCCCTTTTATCTTCACTGCAGGGTTCAGAGGATGCCTCATCTTTCCTGGTGAAATGGACTTGGATGTGGGTGACAGTGAGCTCCTGGCCGGGGATGGTGACTCTGTGCCACTTATCCCAACTGATGGCTGGAGAACAGCCTATGTGGCTGGGAAGGTCTGGGGTATTGCTTACTTTTTTTTTTTTTTTTTTAATTATGTTTGACTCACAGCTAATAATTAGTTTTCCAGTGCTTCTGAAATGATAAGAAAGTTGAAAGATGTTAGTGTCAATTTGAAGAAAATACAATTAGCTCAGCACTTTCCTTCAGCCATTTCTTTTTGAAGTTCTTTGCAGAAAACTCTCAGCAATTTGCTTTCCTTTTTAACATCAATAACCTGACTTGGAGGAGGACTTTGTTTAAATAGTTTTCTGTTTTCTTCAAGCAAATCAAAGGAAAATAAAGTTAATTAACCAAACAAAAGTACGACTGAGAAAAAATGGTGTATTACTTAGTGTTGGCTCTGAAGTGACGATTGCATTTAGATACTTGAGCAAGGCTAACCCTTTCACTAACCCAGAAAGCTGGCACTTACTGCCATGGCCACTAGTTACATGGGCAAACCTCAGGCCAAACCTGAATGACACAGCAGGCCCAAAATAGACTGTAACCTTCTCCCATGCAGCACATTCAGTTTGGGTTACGTGAAAAGCAGTGCTTGCGGGCTCTCTTCAGCTTTTCCTGTAAAGCATGAGGTGTGGAGGAGGACGATCAACTCTCACCCTTTCTAAAAATTAAGCCTGTGACTCAAGCTCCAGCTTATCTGGATCTGGCTAGATTGGCACTTCTTGGGAAGTATGGAAATAACACTGACTGCCAAAATAGCTTAATTAAACAAAGTGGTCTTTCCAGTCCTTTCTGAGAAGGAGAAGGGGTTTTATAAAACATTTTAATTTTCTTTGCATAAGCAGATCACAAGCATTTTGCCTCATTTTATAGAGCTAAGACAAATTGTATACACCCTGAATTTTTTTTATTTACCATATTGTAGACAACAGTGCATAAGATGTGATATGTTGAGGCTGAAAATTCATGTGTTCACACTGCCCAGATAGCAGGATGTTTGGATGCTTCTTTTTTTCCAAGGAAGAGAAGATCTCACCTGGAAATAAAATAAAATAAAATAAAATAAAAGTATGAAATAGCTTCAAAAAAACTTTGAACATTATTCTATACCTGTAGCCTGACACTCTAAACAGATGTTAAGGTTTTCCTTCCCATAATACTGCTGATGCTTGTGAACTGCACTGTAAGGTCTATATATATAGAAAATATCCTATTAGAGTATAACCATATCCTTGTTTGTTGGTTAAACAAACAAACAAAAAGTAGACACAATTTGTTTTTTATAATATGGCATGTTTGGGTTGTTTGCTAGAATAGTTAGTAATGAATGTAATACTCAGTTATAATAAAACCATGGTAACATGATAATAAAGAATGGTGTGATTTTGAAGGAAATGACTTCTGCAGCATGTTAGGATGTTATTCTAATGTATTAAACTATTTAAGAAATACTTAGTAAATAATTACATAAGTGAGCAAAAGTAAATTTTGTAGCTTTTGCTAAAGTGATGTTTCTGGATATGGTGCTGTGTGTTTGTTAGGCCAAACTAAAAAACATCTTTGATTTCAGCAGAAAAGAATGTTAACTGCTTCTTAATTTCTATTTAAGGTAGTCTGTGGCTTTTTGTTATATTAGTGCAACTAATCAGGAAGGAACTTAGAATGGATAACAGGTGTTAACTAGACCCTCTGTAATCATAATTTGGTCTGTCAGTATGAGAATGCAGGATTTATCTGTACAGAACCTCAAGTTTATTTATTTATTTATTTATTTTTCTTTCTTTCCTTTTTTTTTTTTTTCCTCTCTCTTTCTCTTTTTTTCTTTCCTTTCTGTTTTTACTGATCCATGTATATCTGGGAAATGAACAATCAGGTCTTTAACCACTAAGGACTGTATGATCCTTACCCACCGATGGTAAGCAAGGAAATTTACCCCAGGTGCAGCTTCAGACATCTGCTCTGCCAATGCCTCTTCACTGGTACAGTGCTTTATTGTATAGCAAGTATAAAACAGGCAGTGTGCAGCTGTTCTGCAAGAGATCAACACGATGGGTGTGGGTTGAGTGGCAAAACCAAATTACAACCTTGGAAACAAAACGAAACTGGGAACAGAAAGTCTGCAGAAAAGCATGTGTGCTGCCTTGGCTCTCTTTTCACTGTATACAGATTGGCAAAACTCCTGAGCAGAGTTAACTTCAGCTGGAAAAATGCCTTAACAGAAAAAAAAATAGTATTTTTCATTGAAAGGATTGATTTATAACTGCTGGTTGAAGGGGCATCTGCCAGTTGTTATCTCTATAATGTTCATGTTTGCAGCGTAACGTGACTGATTTTGGAGAAAGGAAAGCTTGTGTATCCACTGAATGCAGACATAAACCAGACCAACACAACTGTCTCTTAGTCCCAGATATTGGCCTGATTTATGACATTAAGCTTGGTTTAACACTGGGAATTTCCCAAGATTAAATTTGTAAAGTTTGCATGTACTAAGTTTCTTTGCAGAAAAATTTTTGATTCCTAATTTCAGACAAAAATTGTAATTGGGATGGGGGCAGAGAGCTGAGGGTTGTTCAAGATTCTTTTTCACATCAACTGAAAATAACCTAAGTTTCAGCATGTTCATTAAGCTTTCCTGAAATCTCAAATTAGATAAAGAAAATGTAGCATGTATATCACGTCCAGAATCTCACAAAGATTTTCAGTTTTGAAATCCTGTTGAAAAACAAATTTAGATTTGGATGCCATGTTATATCTACCCTACATAAACGGGGCAGGAATGATTTAGTTGTTTCAAATACTGAAACTCTGACAGAGCTTCACCAAGTCATTGATCTTAAGATCACAACTACAAGAATATTATCCCATGTTTTCCGAAAGATGCATTCAGAAAGTATGATTAAAATTAAACAGAAAATAATGCCACCCTCATCACAACATGCTTTAAGCATGTAGTCAAGACTGACTCAGATGACAAAATCTACATAGTGAATCACCAGACCTGTTTCCTGCACTGCTTAGGCAGGCCATACTGGCTTTATTTCCTTTTTTTTTTTTTTTTTTCAAAATAATTATTCTTCATATGAGACAGACTGGGATAATAACTCAATGTCAGGATTTGTTTTATTAAATCTTAGCTGTTCACCATGGATTTCTTCCATAGCCAAAAGAGATCTAGGAAATATAGCCAATAAGAATTAAAGCTTAATCAATCTTACTGTAAGGTAGAGAGCTACACTAGGTATAATGAATTGCTCTTGAAAAGAGAAATGCATATTCCCCTCTATTGATTATATAGATCACCAGAGGAGAAGTTGAACTGTAGATATCCGCATCTGATACCTCCAAACTTATCTGCAGTGAATACTGTTCATAACATCAGAAACGTAGCATATCCGTATGCTACAAAAATGTTTTAAACATTTCCACTTTCTCTCTGTTTCTAGGAACATTCTGTTAGAATTGAATATTTCTGAAATCAAAAGTTGTGTCTGAAATTTGACATTCAGGGTTTGGACACTTTTGTAGTATTCCTCCAGGGGGTGAATTTTCTTTATTCAAACATTTCTGCAAAATCACTTTTTTTTTTTTTCCATGAGTTATTAAATTTTGCAAGATTTCTCTGTAAGATTCTATGCAAGCCAAATGTGCTAGTTTTTATTTATTCTTCTTTGCATAATCTCCAGATCATAAAATACCTGTATACCATTTTCTGGTTATACTACATTTTCCTGTTTTTATTTAGGTATATACGCTCAACATTTATATACACATACCTATATAACTATACACAGATAACCAGAAATAGTTTTATATGTGTATATATAGCTATGCAAATATTATTTGTTCAGTTATTTAAATAAACAAACAAAAAAACCCACCACCACCACAAACAATGCCACAGGATACAAGAGTGGTAATTGTAGTGGGTAGGGAGAGAGAGAAAAATACATAGAGAAACACTAAATTTTAGGTGAATCTATTGAAAAGAGTTACTAAAAATAAAAGAAGGTAAACTTTGGAGTTACAGTCTCTTCATCATACTATGGGAAAGCAGAACAAAGGGATCAGAAAATGTATACTTAAAGGATGATGATTCAGAGCTCATAAGGGAATATGTTATTGTAGTATGAGTAAAAGGTCTATGGGAAATATTTTCCTTGGGAGACCAGGAAATGCCTGAAAAAAACTGAACCGCAGGGTGCATTAAAGAGAAATGTTTCCCTGGGACACCATTCCTTTTACAGAAGGAAAGAGGAATCTATTAATTCAGGAATGGACAGAAAGATCAAGGGAAATTAATGAGCTGGAAGAGTCTTTTAGGGATGTATTAATGCTCAGACCTGTGGGCTGCCCTGAAATAGGATTCTGTTTTCTTGAAAACCAGTGATAACTGCATGTAGCTGCTCATTAGATAGTGCAGATACCAAAGGAGAAATTGGAACTCTGGATGTGTAAAATTAGCATTTTTCCTCTATTTCCTCCATTTATTTTCCTGACGGCATACTGTTTCTTTATTATGTTTTATTTATACAAGGCTAAGCCCATTGCCCTTCCAACTCCATTAACCTCAGAGGAACAACACCAGAGAAGACTATGGCGCATTGACTACAGAATCTTATTTGATATTGATGGTTTTCTTTAGGATGATTTGATTGACACAAATTATTGGAGCAGATGTGTATTGTAATTTGTAAAGGAACATTTTATCCATTTGAATCCAGATAGCCTTTCTTCTACAGTCTCCAGTTGTAATGACATTTATTGGGATCTTTGAATCTTTATTGTATCAAATAGCAGGTATTTGTAGGAGCAGCCAAGAGCTGAAGAGGATTAATGCTCAATCCTTTCACACTTAAATATCTCGGTGTTTTCATCTTGTCCTAGGTCATCAGTGGGAATGAATTTGGTCACCTTATCCTGGTACATATTTAAAAAAAACACAAAAGTGCCATGAAATTTGATGCAGTTATCAATCTCACTTCAAAAGAGGACCAGAATTGAAATGATAGAAATCTCGTGGACCAGGATTGAGGTGCTTTGCAGGGTTATGTCAGATGCTTAACATTTATTTTTCCTTTATTCTTTTTTTTTTCCTTTTTTTTTTTTTTTTTACCCCTCAAGTTCTGAATTTCTTCACCATAAATATTAAGTATATATTGCAAGTGCAGATAACTTGTCAGGATGTTGCAAATAGTACCAGTACTTCAAAGGGGCCTACAGGAAAGCTGGGGAGGTAGTCTTTGTCAGGGAGTAGATTATATATTAAAAATAAATTCTTTGATATGAGTGTGGTGAGGCACTGGAAGAGGTTCCCCAGAGAAGCTGTGGATGGTCCATCCCTGGAGGTGTTCAAGGCCAGGCTTTGAGCAACGTGGTCTAGTGGAAGGTGTCCCTGCCCAAGGCAGGTGGGGTGGAATTAGATATCTTTAAGGTCCCTTCCAACCCAAAGCATTCTATGATTCTATGAAATAGATGCATATAGAATCATAGAACCATAGAATAGAATATAAATCGTTAATGTTTTGGATAGGACTCACGGCACTAATCATTGTTTTAAATTGTTACAAAACTGTAATAACTTTACTTGAAAAGCAAGAAAATAGCTACTCCTCGGTCTGATGTTTTATGAATTTGAGGATGAGGGCTTCTTTTCAGGTGCTGTTCTGGAGCAATATGTATATTTACCCCTCATCAAGTGGGGGTACAAAGACCAGAAACTGGACTGTCTCAGAAAGGTGTTTCTTTGAATATGTCCACACTTATCTTGTCTACATAGCCAGTTAAGGAGTATTTCAGGAGTAGATAGCAACATCTAAGCTGAATGCAGACAGATGTCAGGAGAGAGAGTCAGTACAGAAGGGCAGCTGCTTTACCCTTCCCTGAGCTCCTGTTGAGAGGTGCTGGTGGGCTGGAGGTATGACAAGCCTTTATCCTCAGCTGAGAAGTACAAGAAGTCTGGAAAAACACCATGCCCCAGCTAACCTGCTGCTCAAGAACAATTCATTATCTTATATCTAATGTTGCATCAATGTGCCTGTCCCTCTACCACTCTTGTGATGGAGACCATCCCAGTGTGCTGCTGCTCAGGGGCCACTAGGACAAATCCTGGATCCCTGTGTGTTACAGAGGTGTGGAATAATTACTTTGCATTGTAAGTGATGAACAGTTTTTGACAGAAGGCCAAGGTGGATGTACTGGGTCTGGCTGGGATGGAGTTAACTTTCCCTGCAGCAGCCCATACAGTGCTGTGCTCTGCACTTGTAGCTAGAACAGCACTGGTATCACACCAGTGTTGTGTCTACTGCTGAGCAATATGGGCACAGCACCAGGACTCCCTCTAACCCCCCCAGAGCCAGCAGGATGGGGGTGGGCAAGAGTGGCGGAAGGAACATCAACAGGGCATCTGACCTAAACCAACCAAAGAGATATTCCATACCAAATGATGTCACACTCAGAAAGAAAAGGTGGAAAAAGAAAGAGAGGAGGGGTAGGCTCTCGTCTGTCCTCCTGAACAACGGCTACGTGCACTGAGGCCCTGCGTCAAGGACGTGGTCAAGCATTGCTCGTTTGTTGAAATTAGAGTAATTTCTTTCATCTGCACTTCCACATTACCTTTTTTTTTTTTCCCTCTTTCCCTTTTCCCTTTAGCATTATTATTTAACTACTAATAATTTTCCCTTAATAATTATTTTTCCTTTACTTGAATTATCCTTATCTCAACCCATGAGTTGTTTCTTTCCTTTTTTTTCTTCTGAGGAGGGGGAGTGAGAGAGCGGTTGTGGTGGAGTTCAGCTGCCTAGTAAGGTAAAACCACCACAGTGGAATTCAGAACAAAATGTTGTTTTGGTTTGGTCCAAATGATAACAGTTTAATTCTTCTGACTCTTCTCCCACCAAGACATGAAAAACCTAACAGGGAAAAACAAAACCAAACCAAACCTTGAATTGATTTTTCTTTCATAAAAACCTAAATAAATTTGTTTTTATTGATGTTGTTTATTTTTTTCTTCTAATCCTCCCCTTTTTCTTTTTTCTTTTTTTTTTTAATTAATTTTAGCTAAATTTTCTTTTAAAGCATATAAGCCTTTTGTCAAATAAAGTTCTCTGATTTCCTCTGTTTTTTTTTTCCCCTTTATTTATTTATTTATTTTTAATTTAGTTCAGTCTGCTAATCAAACTGAGTTTAAAATCACAGACAATTTATTACACAAAAGCTGCAATTTGAGTGGTCCAGCAGCATGAAACATTATATTATATTCTGCACAGGATAATCAAATATATCTCTCCATTAGCAATCCCTAGCATACTTGAAATACATGTCTTTTTTACAAGGATAATGCCTATAATACCTTTTGATAGTATTGCTCAGATATCACTAGTCTTCCTTCCTTTCCCATAACACTTATCAGCCTCGGAAGACAAACAAATATGCATTAACAAATTTATGACTATTTCACAATGTATTAAGGCAGCTATTGCCTTTTTACTAAAAAAAAAGAAAAATCTTATACAAAGAGTCCAACAGTTTTCACATCTAAGCTGGGATTTAAGTGATTTGAGGTTCTATGCTAGTCCATTGCCTGGAAGTTTTTAATCTCTACATAATCAGTGTTATATTCCACAGCACACTTACAGTATACATAGATATAGGAAATGTTAATATCATTAACAGCTGTATTTGGCTTTATATTGTAGATATTACCAAACAGGAGGAAAAAGGAAAAAAAAAAAAAAAAAAGAGAGAGGAAAAAAAAAAGAGCAATACACTCATGAGGTAATTAGGAAGAAAGGGTTTATTGGATTTGAGACACCTCATATATGCAAGGCTGAGTACCTTAATGTAGTGTCTTAATGTAACAAAGAATAGGTGATGTTGGGTGATAGTGAAATCTGGCTCTGGAAGGCAAAAGAGCAACTTTTTTTCCAGATACCATCACTAAAGAAGCCTGGAAGTTTGAGACAAATAAGGTATTCATACCTATGTAAACATTGGACAAAACACTATTCTAAGTTGTTTTTGATGTGCCCATTTTCCTCTTAAGAAAGCAACAACAGCAACAAAAAGTAAAAATATGAATTAATGTTACAACTCTGGGTCATACAATTTTAAAGTTGTTCTCTCTTATCTTCTTGTGGTATGAATTTTCATGGGGTTGTGTCAAGTTTCAGAAGCTGGAAAATGAAATTAACAGAAAAATAAATAAAAATGGAATTATATAAAATTTTCATAGTGATGGAAAATTTGGTGAATTTGGACTTATTCCAAGGAGGAGTGATATATTCCACCACATTCTGTGTTTACAGAACTATCACCAGTCTTTCTAAAATAAAGATCAGAGAATCAGAGAATCATAAACTACCCCAAATTGGAAGGGAGCCACAAAAATAATTGAGTCCAACTCCTGGCTCCACACAGGACCACACAAAAATCAGACCCTATGTCTGAGGGCATTTTCCAAATGCTTCTTGAACTCCGGCAGACTCAGTGACACTGCCCTGGGGAGCCTGTCCCAGTGCCCGACCACCTCTGGGTGCAGAACCTTTTCCTAACATCCAGCCTGAATCACTGAATCAGCCTGAATCAGCTCCATGCTGTCCTCTTGGGTCCTGTCCCTGTCACTAGAGAGAATAAGATATTAGATAGTGGCAGAGCATGACCAGAGCAGACACAGAGAGTGAAAAGGGGGCTTTGCTTAGGTACTTCCCTGTTGCTCTGCCTTCACCCCTGGTACCTCTGCTCTCTCACAGGCTCCTGCTGCCTGGAGTGATGGGAGCATTCCCAAGGGAAACGCTGCTGTCAGTACTATATAAATAGCATATTCACCTTACAGGTGAAGTGATTATAAGGTCGTATTCACCATGAAATTCTATGAATCCAGTAATCTATACAACTGTGAGAAAATTGTTCCTTGGGGGAACGCTTGAACATATCATCTTGCTTCCCTCATTTCTGCAGGGCAGGGGCAGAGCTTTCCTTCCTTGCCATCCTTCGTAGGATTTGAAGCTTTTGTTCAGGGTAGAAAGCTGAAGCTGAAATCCTGGGTTAATCCTGTTATCTGCTACACAAACTGATGCCTGTTTTGTAGAATTCACCTCCATGCTTTCCTCAAATAGGAACAATTTCTAAGGTTTTAAATTGAAAGGATAATATCAACTCTTGTATCCCTCCTCCTCTTCTTCCAAATTGCACTTGCTTTTAAAGCCACCTGTTTGTGGTGGGAAACAAGTTTGACTCTCTAAACTCTGTTAAAATAAACTTTTCAAATATGATACATAGGTATGAATGCAGACTACCACAGTGGAATATAAGAAAAGAAACCTAAAGAAAATAATGAGTTTGCACCAATTGTATCCTTAAATCCTTAAATAGTTTTACACCAGTGTTCCAATAAAAATTCCAAACCAGAATAGGTACTTCACTGGTTTCTAGTGGTACATTTTGTGTGAACCAGAATTCATGCTTCTTTTGCTATCCCACTGAAGTGTGTGTCAAAGAAAACATGAGGGTGGAGCAGCAGTGCAGTAACAGAAGGGTTAACTTGCCAGAGTGTCTGCTAGAGCTGTGTTATTACTGGAAGGCAGTCAGTTGTATACTTTGGTGGAGAGTACATATCTAACCATTTTTAAGCATCCAAGTGTCACTAATAGGAACCCAGGTCCTTTATATAGTCAATGGAGAAATACAAATTCTTAAATTAGATATTCTGGCTTAAATCTGAAGGACCTTACCTCTCAAGAGTCAGACAATATTAATATTTCTCTGGCCCCTTTCTTTTCATGGAGAAAGATATAAGCTTTAATTGGATTGAATACAAAGAGAGTTGCCTCTGTGACCACTGAAAACATGTACAAGAGCAAAATCTGCTTTCTTTCTTCAAATTGAGTGGTACATCACTGACCAGCATGGTCAACCTAGAGTTAGTCCCTGTAAAAGATACAAAATTATCCTCACTATTTCTCCCCCAGAGTAAAGTGGACAAGTAATCATAATTGCAAAATGTCTAGATTCTTAGAGAACAGAATAAACCATGAAGACATACAAAGCTAAAATAAATTTCTTGCCATTGTGCCTTCCACTAAAGTAACCAAACATCTAACTGAGCACTGCTATGCAAAACCAGACAAGCCAGCATGGTGGAAGACAGCTGGAAGAAGAAATTACAATACATAATACCAATGGACATGTGTATGAGAGATTTCTGAACTGGGGAACATGTCCCTGAAACTTGGCACCTGCTGCTCTTTGCTCCTGGGCTGGCATCCAGCAGAGTGAGAGCAAACGAAACTGCTGCCATTAGTTACACAGTGTGCATGCTGTCAGATTCACAGGAAACCCAAGTACATGAGTGAAACATTTATAACTCACACTCATTCAGTTGCCTGACAAGATTATGATCACAACATGTTTGGTGTAATGTAAGGGGTCTTAAAAATAAAAGGAAAAGTCAGATAGAAAACAAACAAACAAACAAACAAAAAAACTAAAGATCACCAAATCTACTAAAAATTAAGGATTTACTGCCTGTGACAGTCTTAATAGCAGTTAGATAATTATATGCTTAACTGTAGATTGACTTTGACATTCAGGGTAGAAATTGGGCATCTATTCTGTACTAGTCATATGTCCACCCTCAATGTTCTTTTCAGACAGACAGGTACCCCCCAGTGTTATTCAATAAAGATGGAGGCTATATAATTGGTTCAGACAGACAAGGTTGACAGTTTATAAACAGAACCCTGAAACTGAAATAAAATCTAAGAGAATAACTTAGAAATGCACCATTAAGAAAAAATAAGAAATTAAAAATATAATAATGTACAAGGTCACTTTTGTGCATGTGTTCAACTTCTTAGAGAACGAGTGTCACCAGCCTGGATTACATTCTCCTTTTATTAAACAGCATTTGTTGAAATTATTAACATTTGATATACTTCAAGTCTGACTGAATAGACTATAGGAATTCATTTATTTCATTTACTCTTAAAAATTGTCTACAGTTTGGAAGTCTACATCAGGTTCAACTCATTTCAAGTTCTCTTCAGAGTCAATAGAGCCACCTCTAGGATACAGAGCATCTGATCAAAGGCAGAGGAATTTTTCACAATTTTCTTTGTGGGGTCAGATGAATGGTACTCAAGCTATCTATCTGTCATACAGAGATTTCACTCAATAAGTGTTTTCAAATAAATATGCCTATACTAAAAAATAGATTTTCTTGTTAAATAATCTGAACAAAAAGTTTCCTGAGGCATTTACAAGTGAACCCAGAATAAATCCTAACCTTTCAATAGTTATAACTGAACTCTGCCTGTACTTACTGATCTTACAAAAGCCACATCAAATTGCACAGGGTCATTTTACTTCTGATAGCACTGGGATTTTTCTCATGAATAACATGATCCATGAAGCATTTGTTGTTGTTGTTGTTCTAAATTAAAAATCTTTTAAACTCTGCACCAGTGATAATTAATAATAATAATAACAAACAATAAATACAAAAATAGCTTGAAGAATATATTGTCGTGTATGTTATTCCTTGGAACCTAAACAAAAATGGAGTGGCTTGTTCAATTTCTCATATTCTTGTGTCTTTCTTGGTTAATCTAGCACTAATATTTAAAGAGTAGTGTGGAAATGAGTAAGAGTGACGCCTTGGGTACCAGCAAAGGTTTGCTGCAGAATTTTGGATGTATAGAGAGATTAAATATCCTAATCAGGAACATATTTAAACAGAATTTTCAATTTTCCATGTCCAAAGGAATTAGAAATGTGCCTAATGTTGAGCACATGCTTAAACACCCTTCCTGACTTGAGCTTTTCTTCAGCTTCTTGATCCTGCGTCAAGAAGCAAAAGAGTTTCAATAGTTAAAATTATAAAAACTTTACACATAATTTCTCCTGTTCTCCTTAAAACAAATAGAGTTTTCAGGTTTCCTGACACATTTTTAGAAAAGAAACACTGGTAGGAAAGAAGCCATCCTAAACCGCAAAGTGAAAATCCATACTGATGATATAAATGTTGAAGGATCTATCCACATAAATCAGCAAGATGGGATCACACAGCTCTAATCTGTATGAAGTAATCATGTAAACCATCTTAGAGGGCAGTCAAAACAACCCAGAGAATGGAATTGTTCTGATGGGAAAAAGTAAAATAAAATAAAATGTCCAAGATGCAGCAAGGCCGTTGTCATTACTTAACACTAGGACAGGATCCAGTTGGCTCACTTCTGTTAATCTCTGCTTCATTCATTCTGACATTAATTATCTGCATTTGACTGGCAGTCATCTATTCCCAGCTTGGACAGTTTCATGCATACCAGGCATGTGGTCTGTACAGTAGTTATCAGGCAAATCATATGTTGGACTGGACTGAAACAGAGCACTGAATGTATCAGTCAACTATGTCAGGAAATTTGGGGAGTGGTTATGTTTAGCCAGACAGCTCAATATATAGGAAAACAACAATAAAAACTACAGCAACAAAACCTCATTTTATAAACATGTTTCTTCACATCTGAGCAGTCCATTATTAAGGCATTAGCAAAAGGATTTTTTCCTATTTTTCTACCAGACCATGATGTGTCCCCGGATTTACTTATTAGAGAGGTGCCGGCTTCACAACTGTAAAGCACAGTTGCTGATTTACAACTGCCTGTTGGCTCATAAGTATGTGAATATACACACATATATACATATCCCTATAAACATATATACATATAATGATTGCAATTTTAATCATTTTGCCTCCAAGAAAAAAAAAAAAAAAGTAAACACAGTAATCATGGCTGTAAAACTACTTGAAGGAAAGTAAAATTAAACCTTGGCATTACAACTAAATTATGCTGTTCATATTTGAAAGAGGAAAAAGCAATAATGTTAGCTTTGAAATCCATTGTGAGGCCATGCACATTTGGACAGAGAGATGAAGCTTGAGGCACAAACCTGGAGCAAATCATACCGTGACAGCTGCACACAAAGGAGCAGCTTGCACATTTGAAAGCATGGAAAAGAAACATGCTGTGTCTTGAAAGGTAAGTATTTGAAAGCACAACAAACCTAGTCCTGATTCATTCTGGGTAAGTTTGGAGGTAAAAGGACTAAATTGTTTCTAGAAGTTTTTTCATGTGTTTGCAGTTTGACACCCACAGGTTAAGACTGTTGTGTACATCTCTTTCTACACTGATGTTTCACTCATCCTAAATCCTGGATCCTCTTCTGTGTTCATTACGGTTTTGCCTTTTATGGAATAAAATAAAAATTGAGGATTTTAACCTTAGTGGTAATGAATGGGCTGTTGTTTGCTCTGGAGATTATGTGGAGACCCAGCAATTGAAATGGTCTATTTTTCTCCTTAACACTGTAGGTAAGTAGACTGTAAGTAAGTACTGCTACTTTGGAAAGATATTACACCACTGTTGTGGTGAATAGGATATTAAGTATCCCTCCAAATGGCATTAAATCTGCACCAAATAGACATTTCCCACTATGAATATAGCCAAATGAGTTTTACGGTATCTGGTTAGAGTATACAAACTACATCAGTTGTCTAATGCAGGTAAAATGAAAAATGATTTAGACACAAGGCTGCTTCTTACTGGTTTGATCAATTTCTTCCTGCAGTGTTTGCTCTCAGCATTTTCTGTGCTGTTCCATCCAATGCTTAAAAGAAATGTGTGCTTGGTGTCTGGAACATGTCTTGAATGGAAAGGAGAGGAAAGCTGCTTTAGCCATAATGAAAGGAGTCAATGCCTTCCAGAAACATATTACTGTTTCTGGAATGGATTTTTCTATGGTGGGGTGAATTATTTAAAGCCTAATTGTTTGGCTATAATTATAAATGAAGCTGGCAGTTTCCCTGTATTGGGTAAGACCTGTGGCCCTCTATTCCCCTCGTCTGTTTCTTGAAGGGGTGAACAGAAGACTATTTAGAAAGGTGTAAGGAGTTGAGTAATTGCTATCTAGTCCACTCACAGACAAATTACTTTCTAACATAAGTGTTTGAATGTCAAATTAGAATAGATTATTTCAGCTAAGTGACTGGATGGTTGAAGGGAAGAGTCATGGGCACTCTTAAGAAACTCAGCTCTTTATAGAGACCCGTATATGAATCACCTGGCTGTCATAACAGATACCAAAGAATTCATAGTCTGGCACCCACCTCTACAAAAAAGTAGCCAAAATCAGCTTCTTTTCTAAGGTCTGGATGGAGCATAGCCAAATATAAATAGAGGAAATAAATAGATAAATAGCTAGGAAGTAACTCAAGCCAATTTCTAAAGGTGTAAAACAGTCAGCTGTATGGTTTACATAGAATTACATATTTCAGATCTGGTTGTTCTCAGCTAATACTAACTTTGTTTTTCTCCACTGTGAAATAAAGTGGATACAGCTGAGACATCTGCTGCTGTTAAATCACAGTTGGTATTCACCTGCCAAAAAGAAGGCAGATGTTTTGGCACTATAACTCCCTCAGTGTCTTTACCCATTGAGATTGTCTTCAAGCTAACTTAGGAACTTTTAGAGCTGATGAACATTAGTGACTGTGAGTTATGTCCACTTTTGCCATGACTCTCCCTGTCAGGTTTTGCCATTATGATGCTTTGTTTATGGAACAACAGAGGAACTGCTTACTGACATCTTCAAACTACATCACAAACAAAGGAATAATGGATATATTTTCCAGGATTCAATGAATCTTTTTAAATGCAAAACTGATCCAAACTAAGTATCATTATCTCCAAACTACATCCATATGAGTTTTCAAGGAATATGCTGTATACATCAAATGATACCTACAGTGGCATTGTTGAAAGATAAAAACACAAATTATGATCATAAAGGTCTATTGATGAGTGCTTGAAAGAAGTGCAGACATTTTCCTCTGCTATAATAATGAAGTCTAATATAGTCTGCAGACAAACTGTTTGCTCATACCTGTTTCTAAGGGTCCTTCATACAGATATGGAACTCTCATTCTCCTATCAAACATAGATCATTTCACTTCCAAGAGTTAAAGAGAATGAGATTGTCTCTAAGAAACAGATGGAAGTAAAGGCAGAGGCAACAACAAAGGAGAAAGTTGATACTGTGCTTTACAGTTTCTTTTTGTTGTTGTTTGTTTTTAAGACAACATAAATGAACAATCCAAGGAAAGGGACAAGCTTAGAAGAGGTTAAGCAGGGCATCATGTAAGAAAACCCTGATGTTACATGGTTGCTTTGATATGCACATGCCTTTGCTTCCTCAGACAGGCATTCACTTACCTAGTTTGTTCAGCTGGTGAAATTCCTTACTTGTCCTCAAGAGAAGATTTGCTTGGAGGCTTACACTACTACTGAGTAAGCTCGCAGAAATAAAAGTATCATTAGCAGACTTTCTCCCATACTAACTCTTCATACTCTTATTTTCTCCATATGGAGATACGTGCTCAGCTTTTTCTGTTCCCACTGCAAAATTTTGTTTGCCAGCATATGAGTGTTGGACTATGAGAAGAGATTCTTCCATGCTGGACTAATAACTCCAGAATAAAAGAGCTCTGTTAAGCATTTTATATTGTTATTAAGAAGACCAATCAATTACAGACATAACTCTTTGTTTGGAAATAGCTCTCCACAGAGACAGAAAATTATAAAGAGAAATAATATGAGTGGAAGCAGATTTCAGAATTCCTAAACACCAGTTCTTCTCATTACTTTGTAATATGACCTGTTTTAAACATTGTTTCTCACTGCATCATATATATATATATATATTAATTACAAGAATATATTTTTTTTCATGTTGAATGGAGCCAAGTTTGATAATTTTCTCAAAAAATGAAACTTGATGGAATATTTTATTAGAGATTTTCTCTATAACAGATGCTTGCTGTGCTCCTGAATGCAGCATTTGGCACGTCTAAATAATAAAGCATAAAGGGGATTATCAGCCACTAATTTTATGCAAGTCCACTGGCACTAAGCCTCAGAGAATTACCGCTGTCACCAAACTTCAGGGATAACAGCAGACTAAATGAAAAATTCATTCCTTTTTTAGTAGAAACAAATTTTGTGATAAAGATGTCTTGTAATTTTCAAGATTAAGGAGAAATGAGGGAAAATGCTTTCATGTTCACAGCTGAAAAGTGCTGCCTAAAAAGCAATGCATTTTAAGAAGTTTGTGTATTACCAGGTACTAGTGCTCTGGGCAACCATTTACCAACAGCTTATAAAGAAATAGAACTAAAATTTGTCTCAGACTGATCAACAAATTTTAGGGCTATAAAGACATTGATAAGAGAGGACACTTTCCCAGAACAATTCTGACAAAAACAACAACAACAACAACAAAAACTGGAAAAGCACAGGCAACCCAAGTCCATCACCTTCCCAAAACAGACTGAAACATCTTTGAATTAACGTTCTTTTTTATAAAGTGTTATTGTTATTATTTTTGTGGTTGTAGTTTTGCTTTGGAAAAGGTTCTGAATATATGGCCCAAGACAGCTTAATTACTGGTGGTTTACTTGGATGACAGTTTTAAAATCATATTGAAAAGCAGGGAGAACCTAAATCTTAACTGCACAAGAATGTCTTAATACTTGAAAGCTATCTGTTTTGGAGTTATACTGCTTGCTCATTTATCTTTTGTTTGTTTGTTTCATGGTATAATAAAATTAAAACAAGCTCTGGCAATTTACATCATTTCTGAAAGTGGACACTAACTTTTTCCAGTCAATGTGTATTTTCAGTTTCACTTACTACAATGTCTGATTTTCTAGATAAGTTAAATCTGTCTATTCTGGAAGTTGTCCTAAAACTTAAAATGAGTTTTAGAATCTGTGTGGCAAACACTATAACTTGACCCCAAAACTTTGCTGCATTGCCAAATATGAAGAGGTCTCTTAGCTTTTCCTTTTCTGTTGAGTATATGAAATCGATGAAGACATGTAGCTCTTGAGGGACAGAATGTCCACCAGCTGTGTTATCCATGAAATGGATAATACATGGATAATTCCTTATCCATGAAATAAAGTCTTTTTTGAACCAGGGTCCCACCTTCTGTGGCTCATAAGAAGAGAATGTTCTTTTCTTTAATTCCAAACTTCAGGTGAGGAATCAATACCTAGAGACATTCCATTTTGAAAATAAAACAAGAATGTAAATAGGTTTATTATGTGGTATAAAATAGGATATAGAGAGTTTTTGTAGCTCAATCTAATTACTGAGATCTCAAGGTAGATTTAAAATATCAGTGTAGAAATACTGTATAGGACTTTAGCAGCTGTTATTTACAGCTTACTGTTTTGCTTTCTCTCTTTCTCCTCACACGTACTATTCTGTGACACTGAAACAGTACCTATTGAAACCATTGAAAATATACATATTGCTATCAATATCCTATTAGCAATTCTTTTAAAATGTAATTAAGTGCATTTAGAATTAATAATAACACTATTAATCATTACACAAGTCAGTCACCACTATTTCTGCAAATGAAAACATGAATCTCAAAGAACGCCAAGCATGGCAGACAGAAGAACAAACCATAATCAATAAACAGAATCTCACTCAGGATTTTCTAAATATTCCTAATTAATTCTGTTCAGAAAATACTGAAAAACAGAAAGAGAGAGAAGAAAAGGAAAGGTCATTGACACCACAGTCACAGAACCCTTCATTAGTTCTTTTTCATTGTCAATAATGTTGCTTTTACCTTGCTTTTAGCTATTATTGGCACTTGAGTGTTTGACCAAGTCTGGTCTGCTTTTCCTTTGTTTTAAAAAGATTAATAATGCCAAACATCCCTTATAAAACAAATAGATAGCAATGATGATTCATGACAGAAATGTTTAACAAGACAATTCACTTTTGAGGTATTTTAGAAGATTCTTGCTTAAGGAAATTCTTAATGTTGAACAAACATAGACAGATAAAATACATGCCATCGACCCAAAAATGTTCCACCTAGATGTCCAACCTTAATCGGTTCATGAGCTTCTTTTCCATCTGACTTTTTAAAAATTATTTTATTTTTTCCAGGTTTTAAAGTAGATAACTGTGAAATCTTACTGAAGCAGCAATTTTACACTATTTTTGATGTTTGGGAGCAACCAAACTCTTGTGAAAGTTTCTCTTTATAAAGTTTTGTTTTTCTTTTTAGAGGAAGGAATAAAATAGAGAGGCAGCAATGTTAGATTAACATTTGAACATTTTCTCTACATGTCGGAAAAACACCTTGGTATAACCTATTTGAAATTTTCCCTCTGGGCAGCAGGGATAGGGGGAGGTCACGCAAATGTTGCTTTGAACCAGAAATAGTATAATATACTGTATAAAATGGATCATTCATATTTTCCTCTTTTTCTTCAAACTCTCAAATCACTGCATCTACTTCTTATCTGCTCACATTTGAGCCTAGTATCTTGCCAGACAGCTGTCACTTCTTACAGCTATTTTCAGAAAGCTGTGCTCGTACGGGACTGGGCACAAGCTCACTGTGATTTATAGCAGGATCAGCCTGTTGGTGCAATTCATTTAAGTCATTTCACCTAACTTACAGGCATCTCTAGAAAGTGATTTCTCTAGTACTGAATTGGGTATGAAAAATGGGGTGGGGGTGGGGAACAGGAGAGTTTTTCCCTTCAGCTGCCATGAGAATACTCAAATATTCAAAAGGCTGGCACTAACTGCCCTGAGTGAGGAGAGAGTCTTTACTCAGAATTTTTGGGTGAATACTTCAATTCAGAGCTTAATATAATTGTGTTAAAAATAAGACCTCACATGGCCACGCAGGAGAAAGTAAAGTCAACTTTGACTTTAGAAAGAAGGTGACAGCAGGCTGAGAGCAGAGCAGAGCTCCTTCTCTTATGGAGGGAAGGGGAGTTTTCTTTTCCACTCCATAAATTGAAGCAACAACGAAGCCCATGAGGCCCTTCCATCTTCTTGATTGATGAATTCAAAAAAAAAAAAAAAAAAAAAAAAAAGCTTCAGGTGTATTGATCTCCTTTATCTGCCAAATATGAGGATGTGGATATGTGGATCAGGGGAACATTGATATGGGAACAACAAAGAATGAGGAATAAACAGGCCCTTCTCTGTATACTGGGTAGCAAAGTGACAGAGTCACAAGTGCTTGTATGCTTACTGTAAGTTCCTCCTCATTACAAAATAGAGACCAGAAGGGGAGACAAAGTTTCTTATCCACAATGCTGGGTGCACAGCAGTTATTGACCAGGCCCCTACACTTGGCTTCATATGCAGGCTCAGCACAGCCTTTACAAGTAAGTGTAATGGATCTGAAGGACCTGACAGAAATCATGGAGCTGATTACATGAATGCTGATTTCAGAGGCTTTGTAGCTGTTTCTGAGCGTTGAAGTTAACTCTGTATATTTCTGTAATGTTCAAAAGACCAAGGAAGGAATTGTAAGTCCTGCACAAGTATACACCTTGTGGAGAGCAGACAGGTAGGTTCAAGTTAATTATTTCTGTCTCGCCCTGGCACACCAAAACACTCCAAGTTCCACCTTCCGTTTTGCCTGCCGTTTCAAAAAATCCACCACTGCGCCTTATTTAGAAGGCTCAAGGATGGTATTTCGATGGTAATTACTACCCAGTGGTCATCTGTGACAGCCTGTCATCTACTATTATTTGCAATTTAAGTCCATCACCAATATTTTATGACTGTATCTGCAGTTACTGTCAGCTGAACAATATTTAATTGCTTGACACATAAGCTCTGTCTTGTCAACAGAAACACATCCTCAGGCCCCATTATGCTTCCAGTGATGTTTGCAGCTCTCTTTCTTTATTATTTGTTCTTCTGCTGGAAAGCAGAGTTTACTGTAATATGTCCAATGTCCATGAGAAGTAAAGTCGTAAAAGAAGTCTTAAAAGGTGGTAACCAGAAGAAATTCTTGACTGGTACATTGTTTATTTA